>NC_043987.1:2088750-2397500 GCF_902150065.1 Myripristis murdjan | reverse complement strand
ACACTTATATTAAGTGGAGAAAACAGTTATTTCCATTGTGGATCTTGTTAGAATTCACATACAAACCAAAAGTTGTCTTTCTGTGGTTAGATGCAGGTTTAATTCACCTTCGGTATAATTAAGCTCTGATGACATCAGAATTGAAAATGCAGATGAACTGAAAGCATGGGCTGAGTGTTACTCCCAACAAAGTCTCATAAATCACATTAATTATGAGTCAGTCACTCTAGTCAATAATATATGAATGAATAATGATCCGTGATTCTTCTGGACATAATGAACAGTAGATTCTCCTGCTGATTGCCTGAGGTCAGTGGTTTAGGTTGCTGACTGTGAGTTCAATTTGTCCTCGACATGCCTGCTTCTTGTTTCCCTGACAAGAGTGTGAGAGTCCTGTTGTTGCTGATGATGTGTCAACCTGAAGCCTCTCCTGCTGAAATACTGATAGTCCTCCCTGCTTCAGGGGAGGCTGTTCAAGAGGCTATAGGCTCCAACTCTAAACAGATATCGCTCCAAATCCATTTGTAACACAACTTGTCATGGTAAATTGTAGCATTTTGTATGTCATTTATAAGGTTTTCTTTAACAGGAACTTTTTTGGCCACTTAGGCAGTTCAGTCCATAGAAAACTAATGAAAATATTTTTAAATGTGAGATTCTTCTGTCATATGTATTTTGTCCTGTTTCATTTTCATTTCTGGTTACACTGTGCGGACTTGATTAAAAAATGCAAGAAAAATGCAGTCCTGAAACATGCAATCCTGCTGCTTGAATTATTCTATCTCATTTTATAATCAATCAAAATAATTTTTGAAGCACTATAATTCCAACAGGAGCCTGAAAGATGTTTTTTTAAACAGTGAAAATGTGTGTAAACAAAATTGCGGCCCTTGCTATTGTAAACCACAACAGTGATCCAGTAATTTTTAAATTTTTACAAACAGCACTATACATTTTTTATATAGCATTTGATTTTTTGTGTAACTTCCTTTAGTTTAACATTTATCTCTCAAAACTACATACTGCACCTTTAAAGGAAAGGTATCTGTTCCAGTCCAAGATGTATTGTATTTAACCTCTGCTTACTTGCAGTGTATTCAGTGTGTGCATGGCAAAAACAACACCAAAGCTCATTTTTTCGTATCAGTATTTTCCCCATGTAATATTTACTTAGCTAACCTGTTGGTTTGTGCTATATTGTGTGGCCTCCAGACAATTTATGACACATTACTCAAGATCGCAAGTGACTTATTGGCAAATGTCATGGTCAGTGATTTCAAACTATGGCTCCTGACCTACTGGTGAGTCCTGGCATGGAGACAGCTGGGCTGTTGGAAGGCTGCATCAGTGCATTCTTCTCTCAGCGACACATCAAATGTTGCTATCATGCAATGTTGAGCATGATTTTTACATTCATCAGGTACAATAAACAACCAGTGATCCTGATGCAATGCATAAAATCAATGACTGAAGAGTAGTAGAAGCCTTCTTAGCTAACTGACAAACTTTTAAAATCAAGAGCAACTGATGTGCTGCTTAGAAACAACATACCGTATTTCCCCAATTAATCGCCCGGGCGTTTAATACGCAAAATTAACTTGGACCCCAAGCGTTTAAAAGAACCAGGCGGCTATTCGCTGCAGGCCTTTATTTATTTTTACACAGACCTGCACCAGGCCATTATTGTGATGACAGTTCTGTCCAACATATTTTTTAGTACAAAAGTACTGTAAGGCATAAGGTAAACATATCTGTGCATGCAAACATAGTGCAAACCGCTCGTGCTGCGAGTCGTTCCCTCTGACACTTCAGTTTCTGTCAAAATAAAAATTAGTCGGTCGATTTAAGATTACGGTACACCCTTTTTTCTAATGTTAGCTAACTCTCTTATTTTGACAGAAAACGGAAGTGCCGCAAGGTTATTTTTGTGCTAAATTGTGAAGCCTCCGAAAAGATGCTGACACATCACTCAGCGTTACAAGTGACTGACTGTATAACAGAGAGAGAGAGAGAGAGAGAGAGAGAGAGAGAGAGAGAGAGAGAGAGAGAGAGAGAGAGAGAGAACATGTTGACTGTAAGACTGTTTTCTAACTAAAATAGAATTCACTGTAATGATATAAGTGACAGCTTAACTACTTTTTTGACAACATTTCACCACACAAAGTATTTGTCGGGTTGTTGCTAGGATAAAAAATTACAGGAATCACTGATTTAGACTAATCATGATGTTTCTTCTCTACAAATCCATGTTATTTGCCTGTCTTTCTCCCAGAACCTGAAGGCTAAACTTCAGCTTGCCAGCTATAAAGCCAATATTTTATTGGCAAAAATATTTTTAGGTATGTTGAACTAATTTATGGGGGAGCTGAAACCTGTCAGAAAGCTTGTAAGAGTGTTTTTAAGGATAGATGCTTCAGTCTTGGATGGATTGATGTCTGAGGTGGCAGCAGCAGACAGATGCATCAAAACTCTAATAACATGCTTGCATACTGAATATATTTTCCCATCCTGGCTTGTCTATTTTTACCTCAGTGTTTTGGAATGCTCTTTTTGTTTAGACCGTACACATTCACAGGATCAGCTTTTCTCCCAAAATGCTGGATCTGGAGGCGTAGATCTACTTTTATGACAACGCTGAGGAAGTAATAACAAATACTGTCAGACAAATACAGTCTCCCCAGAGGGGTTCACTCAATCTTCACCTTTTACCAAAGACCATCTAGCCAAAAATTACCAAAAGGATGAAAACTGGTCCACGCAATTGCAGAAATGAATGCACTGTAGTATAGAGGTCTATCCAAAACATTTGGAGACTGAATGGCATTAGCTTGATGACAAAGCACTTCTGGGTCCATCAAATCAGTTTTGAAAGGGTAAAGAACTTTCTCAACCCATAGAGGACCTAGTAATCCTTCAAAAAGTTGCAAGCTTTTGCAACAACATACAATTACTTTCAGTTTCTTCTTGAGCTAATAGCTACTTTGCATGGAGAAGAGTTGAGCCAAGAGGAGATAGAACATCTGTTTTTATTTTACCATGCAATAGGTAAATCCTTGTTTCTTTTCATAGTCAGTTTTAGATTTAAAGAACAATGTTTAACCCATATAGCAATGGAACCATTTACTGCTGATGTGAGATTAGATGTGTATTGGTTACATTAGTAGATTATGTGCTGTTAGGCTAAATAAAAATGGTCCAGTTAGAGTATGTCCAGACCCAATTGTCATGAAGCTTGTATGTGAGTGACTGCTTGGAGAGGCCAAACTGACTACACACACCCTGACTCATAAAGCAAACTGCTGCTGAAAAGGAACAACACGCTGTATTCACTTGCTGCTGCTTAGAACGTTTTCCAGATGATCAACATCAGGGACCACACTTGGGACCTGTTACACCTACATTATTTTTCATTGCTGTTCCCAGCCTGCACTGGAGTTAGTAGTATTCAGATCTAATTTCAGTTCAGTTCTAATTTCAGATGCATCCTAAGGCCTTGTTCACATTGCAAGCAAATCAGATTTGTTTCTCAAATCAGATCTTTTAGAAATACTGTCTGCGCTGTTTTCGCAAGTGATCAGATCAGATTTGTGTCTCCAGACATCACTAACCTATCAGCACAGGTTGCAATGGTAACAACATTGGGCATCAATAACTATGTACGCTGGTGACACGGCTTTCCAACGTGGAAGCTTTAGACGCTCTGATGCACTTCTGTCACTCTGGATTTGACATCATCATTGTGTGTCGAGTTGCAAGTGATGTGACAGTTTGAAATACGAGTTGAGTGTCCAGAGCGTCCAGACTGAGACGCATGAGTGGCAATCACATTTGATTTGGTTTTTGTCTGTCCAGACTTTCTAAAATCAATCTGGATACAATCTGGATATGACCAAAAATTTGGGTGTTTGAAATGAACTCCATAATTTGGAGATCCATCTTCTCCCATGTTATAATTTTTTGGTTGCTTTAAAAGCAGGGCACTGGATGATGACCATGACTGTTTAACCAGTGGTGGCATTACCGTGTCAAACTATATTGCTATTTTTGAAAAATGCTGAAAGATGGAACATCCAGAGAGATTAAGATACATCTTGACAGTTGCCGCTGTGCTGCTGTAAAACCAGATGACAGATGCTGTGGGTCTATTATTAATTCTGTGAATGCATGTGGATAAGTTACCATTGATATGGTGATACAGGTGATACAGGTGGTGATGTACCAGAGGTTTTGGATCACAACAAGGTGTTTGAAGCTCCTGAAAATAGTGCTGATACGCCATGAATTTGCCTAAACCTCAGTTAACTTTGAATTCAGTCATGCAGACTCATCCTTTGTTTCATTTTCACTTTAAGTAGCAAAACTGGTTTCACACTGTATTCTAACTGCCAAGCGTTACAGACTCCTTGAACAGAAAATAATTGAGGCACCCACACAGACAGCATCAATCAGAATCTTGTAAATGAAATTATTGCACAGTAAATCTTGAAGTTTGTGATTCACTTATTTTCTCCTTTCTTCTCTCCTCTTTCTCCCTGTCCCTCTTTCCTCCCCACGCCTGTCATCCCTCCATCCCTCCCACCAGGACACTGATGGGCCCGTACGGAGTAGACCGAGCTGTTCATTCCATGGAGTTTACAGACTGTGAGAATGGTCTGGGTAAGTTATTCCATGAGCATGGACCGGCTTGACTAGAATGTACTTTGAGTAGATCGTACATTGAGTGTTCCAACATTCCAATTTCCACGCAGGAACTTCGCAATTCCATACTGAACATGTTCCACTGCAACTGACATGAGAAAATAGAAAAGCACTGATCTGTCGATTGAAAGCCAGTAATTCACTAACAACAGCCACTAACGTTAGCTAGACTAGCTACAGTTAGTCATCTTCACTGCAGGTGCTTTGTCTGTTCATCAAATTTAAATAACACACTGCTGAAGATGTTTTGAAATAAAAATGTAATTAGAGAAAAAGTCTGTTTATCATTCATGGTGTTGTCTCCCATTTTGCTGTGATATCATATGTGGGGATTTTAGAAAACTCAAAGATTTTTTCTCCATAATTCCAACTTGTTCTGACTTAACTGGGGTTCCTTTGCAATTTTCCATGAAGAAACTTGGATTTAACGTACTTCCAAGTTCAATGGAACGCTCCAATGGTATTATATGTTAACATTTTTTTCTCTCTACATTTAAATGTATTACAAGGACTCAATTTTGTCCATATATGCATAGTTAATTTGATCTGGGATTCATCCACGCTAGCTATGAAATCCAGGAACCAGAAATACAAAGACAATAGTGAAAAATGGGCAGGGCACTTCAGGTCAGTAGCGATTGAAGTGTCACACTGACATAGGTGATGGTTTGTCTGACGTGGGAGACAGTTTACTATTATAGGTGGTGTCATTTAAGCCCCACCCTCTTCTTGATTGGATTTTTGTCTCTTGATCCCAAAGTCACATTGAGTTGTTTCTTAATATCTGCTGATCCTAAAGTCACACTGACGTCAGTGATGCCTTGTTGGATTCAGGAGTGAGCATCTTGTTGAGGGGGAATTTTCAAAGCATGTGCCATAGAGGAGAGAATGCAGATTTTTGTTCCAAACAAAGACTATTGCAAGTGATTTGATTTATTGGTTCTTGTTCTTTGGTTGAAGGTGTGCTAGGCACCTTAAGTCACCTGGTGTAAACTTTGGTTTGAATTAAAACCCGCATACTCTCAGACACATATTTTTTACTTGAGCATGTAAGATTGTGATAAACATTTTTATTGAAAATGTGAGAATCATGTGATAGAATCGTGATCTCAGTTCTTAGATTTTTAGCAAGAATCATTCAGCCCTAGTTTTGAGTTGCACAATAAAATAGTATCAGGCCATATTAAATAGTATTTTAAAATATAATTGAAATTAGTATTAGGATGCAGAATAGCAAGAAATATAAATATCTAAACACCCATTAAGACACTTAATAATTGTAAAGAAGCTAAAATCATAAAAACTAACTTCAACAATGGTTGAAGGTTAATTTCCCCAGTTACATGACCCGCTCCGCTCCCTCGTTACCCAAACATCTTTACTGATCTGTAGTCATGTCTCCCCTAACATATTTTGTCAAAGAGGTGGCTTGGCCTGGGGTGTATTTTCAGAAGCACAAATGCTACTGAATTATTATAGAAATATAAACGGAATATCATAGGAACACCACAGGGAGCAGTGTGTTTTTATGATTCTCCCGCTCTTCCATGACTCTATTTTGCTATTTGTAGCTTTGATCATGAAGGTGACTCTACTCCATAGAGTGTATCGGCCATGATATAGTATAGAATTGAGTTTTTATAGTATATATTTTAGAGAATATTCAAGATGAAACTGACAGACGGGCTGGACTGAGAGAAAAAGGCACAATTATAAATCCGTCGGCTGCTTCAGCACCACGGACAGCGTCATGGATTTATCAACACACAGCACAGTGAGGCTGCTGATATTCCAGAGCTGTGGTCTAACTTGTACAAACCTCAGTCAGATAAAGGATCAACGAGTCAGGCAGACTAGACTAACTTATTCAACTAAACAACCCCCCTGCCCCTGCACTCTCTCTGTTACTGGGGCATGGAGAGGGGGATGGCAGGCTAACAAGGGGTGCATTTTGATCATTATGCTCAAATCACCTACTGGCTGTAAGGATTATTATTATCATACTTTGTTGAGTCATTTATGGACTCACTTCAATAAAAACGAAACTACATTTCTGAGTTTCTGTGTGTCAGGAGGTCTAAGCTGGTCTGTTTTAGAATTCTTGAATGAAAATGAGACAAGATAATGCTTTCACGCTGCTGCACTAGACTGCTGCTCTACTTTTTTTTTTTTTTTTCGTGGTCCATGTGGAATGAATGGCAACACTCCTGCTCTTACTGAGGAAAGTCACTGGGACATTCAGTGTATCTTAATCCGACATATTTTAAATAGCATGCACTCTCCGCCCTCCCACTCCACTGCAGGCAGCCACCAGTGCTCTAATAGAGCGGACCCACTCTGTGGATGGATGGTATCATGTAACCACCTCCTGCTTTTCTTGTTGGCTGTTTTGTTGGAAATATAATGACTCGTTCAAGTTTCATTTAAGGCTGTTTTTTGATAATGTTGCTTCTGAAACCATGTTAAGATTAGACACAGGGAAGTTTCCTGCTGATTAGTGAAGTCATTAATGAACCTCACTCTTCCTAATTGGCTGTTTTTCATTGTCTGTATCTTTTGATCTCAAAGTTGCAATAATGATAACTTTGATGAGCCTGTTTTGTGGAATTTTGGATAAATTTCTGTGTGAAAAAAATAAATGAGTTGACAGTTATGTGATGGGAACAGGAAACATTGATTTAAGTAACCAGTAAGTTGTGTTGGGCGTTTGTGTTTGGTTTCACAAAGCCAAATAGGATGCAGCTTGTCATGTATTTCATGTTTTGTTTTATTTTCTGTGGTGCTAAGTGCTCATCGCTGTGGTGTTTGCGCACTGAACTTCCTATAGGTCACCAGTAAATCCAACAGTGTGTCCTGTTCTCCTTGGATTTTCTGTTGAGGTTTACAAGAAAATAGTTAATTTTTTTTTAAATAGTGAACATTTTCTAAGTCATTTTGGGCTATTTAAATTCTGCTACACATCATCAAAGTCAAATTTTGTTTATTTAACAATTTGAGTGGATTAAGGCAGTTACTTTTAAGTGAATATTTTCCCTGCAGCTTTTGCATGGTTCAAAGAAATGCAATATCTCTAATAACCCGGTTTGTGTAGATTCATTTAATAATCAGTGCAGCACTAATCACAGCAGTATAGGATAGATGAGAGCAGTTACATTTGCTCATAAATTTGTTAATCCTGTTATATCAAGATTGCAGCATAATCACACTTCCTTGTGATCATGATTCAGCTCATTATCATTAGATTACAGTGTTACCAAGCATGTTTTTTCCCTCAGAATAGGATGTAAGTAGGTTAGTGATTGTAATTTCTTCTCTTGTTGTCAGTCCTACTCCATGTTGTCAGTCCACATGATCTGGAGTAAAAGTGACACCAGATGCTTGACATGCACAGGTTGAAAACAAAACAACACACAAGAATGTCACTAAAGTGTTTACATTGACCTTTGGAAAGAATGATCACTAACCTGTTGTGTTAACAGGGTTAGGCTTACTCCACTTCTAACTTAACACTGATTAAGATAATCGGATAATGGCGTTTACACTGGGTCGAGATCAAATTATAAGTGGGCATGTAACTCTAAGCATGATTGTGTATCAATAGGCATTTAAAGAGTTCAATTATTTATTATGCAAAAACATACAACCCCACTTGGTATCATTCTCCACTATCTGTCAACGCAGCATGTTTGAATAACTCAAAAGATGATAAGCCCTACTTTTAAAGGGATTTTCTGTGCTGTGAGCAGCTCAGAGTGGGTATCCCTTCTCAGTATCAGTGTGTGTGTTTGTCTGGGAGGGGAAGTGGGTCACATAGCAAAGCCCCAACCCATTTAACTCAGCTCGGTGGGAATGCAGGGAGCTGCTGTTGTTTTTATCCTTACCTAACATCAACATGTGCAACCATGCTGGTATGGCTTGTATGTAAGAGACCAGCAACCTATATGCCTGAATACAAACAAAACACAGGAGTGGAAACAGCTGACACTTTATTTATGTAGAAGTAGCATCTATTGAAATTAAAATGAAACATTTAAAATGTACTCAGAGTGTCCCAAAGTTACTGAGTCAGCTACTATGAAAATATATGATGTTTCACATACCATTCAGTAAGTGATCTTTAAGATTTTATAGACTATATTGGGCATTCTAAAAGTACGATTCTGAAAATCATGTCCCTATTAAAAAAATATGCTGCTATATTGGTGGTTTGCTATTAGATACTCAGCAAGCTAGTAGGTACCAAACTATCATAAAGTGATTGTTTACCCATTTTGGAAAAATTTATTTCACTTCCCCCTATGTAGGACAGTAGTGGTGCTATCTTCATCTCAGCTGTTACCCTCCAGCCACTGAAGTGGACTTCCCCCCAGCTAACATTCTAAAAAATGAGAGGAACAATCAGTGAGAGGAAGATAACACCACTGCCGTCCTACAAAACAGCTTGGGGCTAACAGCTAAGTGAAAAAATGCCAAATTTTTCACAGTGGGTGAACTTTCCCTTTAACAACAGCCAGGATAACATAAACCAGTGATATCACAGCTGGATAGATGGCTTTTTGGCTAATGCCAACAGGCTACTCTCATGGATGAATTTGAAAATGTAATGTTACTGTTACCTAATAGTGCAGGTTTGATGCAGATGTATTTGGAGACAGTGCTTGTAGATATACTCTGTGCTCTGTAGAAAATGTGTTGTCCAATGTAATCAAGTACAATACTTCACTTAGTCTAAAGACGCTTAAGTAAAAGTAAAATTCCTGTCTTCAAAAAATACTAAAGAAAATGCAAATACACAAGGTTTAATGTACTGCTTTTATACACACCATTATAGTGCATGCACTTTCCCACTTTCATCTTAAAATGGGATAACTGCCCACAGAGCAAAAAAGCTATCATCAAGGTAAAGGTACAGCATACAGAAAATCCTTAAAAAGTAGCTCCTGGTGCAGGGAGATAAAGTACGGAAGTAATAAAGGTAGCACTAAAAGGCATAGCATATAAGCAAGAGAGGAAAAGGTGTGAGTGTGTGTGTGTGTGTGTGTGTGTGTGTGTGTGTGTGTGTGTGTGTGTGCGCACGTGTGTGTGTGTGTGTGAACTTGGAGTATTAAAACCAGCATACAGTTGAGAAGCAAAGCAGCTTAGTCGTCCACAGACAGCACATGTTAGTTTCCACACTGTACCACTTGTATCTACACATTAAACCAACAGAGCTACATATATATCTGTAAAGCAACAATAGCAGCATGAGTAATGGCTGATTAAACTATAGTAAATTATCTCATGGTTCTATACCAGCAGAGGCACATGCTAATCTCTCTTTGTTATTGCAACTGAATGCTGTGCCACCTCAGCATGTGGGCGGGAGGATGTGTTTACTGTGAAAACCATCCTCATGTTGATGACATTTTAGTTGAATCTGGTCTGAAAGAAGCAGATTTCCAGTCCTCAGATGTCCAGATAAAGCTCTGCTTACTTCAACAAGCATGTTTCTTTTTTAAATCTTGTATTATCTTGGGAATTATAAAGCCTAATTCAGCAGACAGTGTGCTTTTTTTCATCAGAGTGAGTTCTATGATCTTTGCAAGGTCTTAACAAAGTGTTGTCTCACAAATTATATTCAATCCTTGGGAGGCAAACATGCCCTTGAAGCATCAAGAGCAGCAAATAAGGATTTGGAAAACAAGATTTGAGACTGAACAAAGAGAAAACCGTGCCTTTAATATTCTGTAAAGTTGCTTTCACATTAAAAGATTGTTAATGGTAGTCAGCGGGAGAAGGAGAGTGCTTTGGGGCAGCAGAGAAGAAGAAGGCCGTGTTCCTTAGAGAAGAGAGAGAAAGGGAAGGAGATGGTAAGAGAAAGAGAAGAGGCACTTCATATCCCCATCCCTCCAACAGGAGATAATTAACACGCGCCCCCTTCGCTCCAGACCCAATTAGTGTTACCATTTTGTCTGCCTGGTAACAGGCGCATGGCTGCCTTAAGCTAAAGAGGGCTTGATCTCATGGATAAACACGGCAGTGTGCCGGCTTGGCTTCACTCCAGCCGGCACACTGGATTTCTTTGCTATGACTACACATTTCATACAGTCATAGACCCACAGTCATTTCATCATTCTGACATGATATATTGTAGCAGTTACTGCTGTGATCAAGATGCATTGATGTACTGAACAAAACTCACTTTATTTTGTTTTATTATTTATTATTATTTTATTTATATTTGCAAATTGATTGATAATCTTAGGTTAATTTAATTATAAAATATATAATGCATGACAAATAACTAACATATATATTGTTTTTTGGGAATTTTTTAAAATGTTCTAAACTAAAATTTTTAAAACCTTTTTTTAAACTATTTATTTATTTAGCTATTTTGGTGGTAATCTTCTGGTAAATCTTACATTTTGGGGTAATTTTCTGTTCTTTTTTGTAATTTTCTTGCATTTTTTCAAATTTTGTTTAATTTTGTGATAATTTTATGATTTTTTAAACAAAATCGAGTGTATTTGCAGAGGTTAAGAAGGGTTAATGGATTTTTATTATTGAATGGTATTGCCATTGATACAAATACTATAAGCCTGATAACTAAACAAATTTCTGCCTCTTGAAATCAGTAAATATCACCCTACTTTAGGACTCAGTTATCACCTTCCCACTCCTCAGCAATACGCCTTTCTAATGGCTCTTGCTGACCAATGACATTCCCTTCAGTCTCTTGAGATCACAATGTTCTAAATGCCATCTGTACAAAGTAATTATCATGCATTTATGCACCATAATTAGCATATGTTCTATTTGGAGTTGGCCATCTCTCTCCTGGAGCAGTGATGCTGACATGGAACAGTGTGACGGTGACCTAGAGGTCGACTCAACTCTGTATTTTAAGTAGTAAGCGCAACATCTTCAATAGACTGAACTCCTACACACTTAAAAACTCCCACTAATGAAATGGTGGGAGGGCTAAAATAAATAACCCAACAACAACAACAAGGCTTGCCCAAGCTAAGCCATACAACCACATGGAACCAGCTAACACAGGGACCACGCCGACCGACCACCGACCTGACCGCTACTGTTCAACATGACTTCTGTTTTGCCTTGTCCCAGACCTTTCTGGTAAGAAACAAAGTTCATGTTTGCTAACTAATGTTAGGATAACGTTAGCTTCAATTTCAAAAGAAGTATGGCAGCTGTTGACTGATGGCTCTAATTTTGAATGCAGCCAATAGCTAGCAAGTCAATGCTAGCTTATATTTCTTTGATGGTATAATATTTTTAGTCTGGTGTATATTCAACTGTTTTCTGCATTCAAATAGAGGAGTCTAATTTT
Organism: Myripristis murdjan; assembly: GCF_902150065.1. Taxonomy (NCBI): domain Eukaryota; kingdom Metazoa; phylum Chordata; class Actinopteri; order Holocentriformes; family Holocentridae; genus Myripristis; species Myripristis murdjan. The sequence continues at coordinate 2,385,469 of NC_043987.1, read as the reverse complement.
ATATAGCCAAAAAAAATCTTTATTTTTTATAGTATTTTTCACTCATTGAAATGAAAGCTAAAGTGAAACTAAAAGAAAGTTAGTGCTAATAAGTACCAGTAGGACCATAAGTACCAGTCAACGCCTACCTCACTCTGACAAAACTCAGAGTGAAGAATTGCACAATAAAGAAAACCTTGAGCACATTTTTTTCAGGAAAATGTTAATGTTAAATGCTTCATGCAACTGGCCGCATCGGGGCACTGGATAATTTAAGCAAATCCCAGATTTTACTAGATCTCATATGAGTGCCCTGCACAAAACGCAGGAGGTCAGGAGGCACTTCGTCAGGTATATGAAGTCCCCACACAAATCCTGTGCGTGTAGGGCTTTAGCTAATGAACACTTGACTCAAAATATACTGTAGCAACCCTCATGTACTGGTATGAATAGCTGTAAAGGTATACGTCATGTTAACATTTTGAAATAGTAGCACCAGGAGCGTGGCTGATTCATGTTAAACATTAGGGGTAACTTAATGTTCACTTTAAAGTGATGTCACATGTCTGTCACGGTGTGGCAGGGAGACATTTCACCACATGACAGTGGTTGGCCATGGAATTTTGCTGTAGTGGCTCCCTTTTGCACAAGGTTGTGCTCAATATCAACATAAACTGGCATAACCTAATCTGATGTGTAGTTCAGTTAAATTTACTTAACATTTAGTGCTGGCTATTTCATTTTCCATGGTTAGACCACAGTTGTAAATCATTGGTTTGTTCTTCTGTCATGTCCATCAGGGCGGGCCAAGCTGAAGGGCCAGAGACTTCTTTGATGCTGTGTCGTCACTGCACGTCCTTTCATCCTGTTTGGACCTGATTGTCTTACAGTACAGGCCAAAAGTTTGGACACACCTTCTCATTCAATGCGTTTTCTTTATTTTCATGACTATTTACATTGTAGATTCTCACTGAAGGAATCAAAACTATGAATGAACACATGTGGAGTTATGTACTTAACAAAAAAAGGTGAAATAACTGAAAACATGTTTTATATTCTAGTTTCTTCAAAATAGCCACCCTTTGCTCTGATTACTGCTTTGCACATTCTTGGCATTCTCTCCATGAGCTTCAAGAGGTAGTCACCTGAAATGGTTTTCACTTCACAGGTGTGCCTTATCAGGGTTAATTAGTGGAATTTCTTGCTTTATCAATGGGGTTGGGACCATCAGTTGTGTTGTGCAGAAGTCAGGTTGCTACACAGCCGACAGCCCTATTGGACAACTGTTAAAATTCATATTATGGCAAGAACCAATCAGCTAACTAAAGAAAAACGAGTGGCCATCATTACTTTAAGAAATGAAGCTCAGTCAGTCCGGAAAATTGCAAAAACTTTAAATGTGTCCCCAAATGGAGTCGCAAAAGCCATCAAGCGCTACAACGAAACTGGCACACATGAGGACCGACCCAGGAAAGGAAGACCAAGAGTCACCTCTGCTTCTGAGGACAAGTTCATCCGAGTCACCAGCCTCAGAAATCGCAAGTTAACAGCAGCTCAGATCAGAGACCAGATAAATGCCACACAGAGTTCTAGCAGCAGACCCATCTCTAGAACAACTGTTAAGAGGAGACTGCGCCAATCAGGCCTTCATGGTCAAATAGCTGCTAGGAAACCACTGCTAAGGAGAGGCAACAAGCAGAAGAGATTTGTTTGGGCCAAGAAACACAAGGAATGGACATTAGACCAGTGGAAATCTGTGCTTTGGTCTGATGAGTCCACATTTGAGATCTTTGGTTCCAACCGCCGTGTCTTTGTGAGACGCAGAAAAGGTGAACGGATGGATTCCACATGCCTGGTTCCCACTGTGAAGCATGGAGGAGGAGGTGTGATGGTGTGGGGGTGTTTTACTGGTGACACTGTTGGGGATTTATTCAAAATTGAAGGCACACTGAACCAGCATGGCTACCACAGCATCCTGCAGCGACATGCCATCCCATCCGGTTTGCGTTTAGTTGGACGATCATTTATTTTTCAACAGGACAATGACCCCAAACACACCTCCAGGCTGTGTAAGGGCTATTTGACCAAGAAGGAGAGTGATGGAGTGCTGCGGCAGATGACCTGGCCTCCACAGTCACCGGACCTGAACCCAATCCAGATGGTTTGGGGTGAGCTGGACCGCAGAGTGAAGGCAAAGGGGCCAACAAGTGCTAAACACCTCTGGGAACTCCTTCAAGACTGTTGGAAAACCATTTCAGGTGACTACCTCTTGAAGCTCATCGAGAGAATGCCAAGAGTGTGCAAAGCAGTAATCAAAGCAAAGGGTGGCTATTTTGAAGAAACTAGAATATAAAACATGTTTTTAGTTATTTCACCTTTTTTTGTTAAGTACATAACTCCACATGTGTTCATTCATAGTTTTGATTCCTTCAGTGAGAATCTACAATGTAAATAGTCATGAAAATAAAGAAAACACATTGAATGAGAAGGTGTGTCCAAACTTTTGGCCTGTACTGTATTCATCAGCTTTACTCTCAACTGAGATATTGCCACATTTTATTTTATCTGTCCCAGGTTTAAGACGTAACACAAAGAAACATTTGTATTAATGAACCTACTGATACATGCTACTTTAAAATGTGTTTTCTTGTTATGTGTTGGCAGCTGTTGTTTATGTAAAATGCACTGACTTGTATTTGATAAATACACTGGGTATGTAAAACAACAAAATTAATTGTTGTATTGTATTATTTGGACTGACAAGTATTTCTTATTTTCTGATCTAATTAAGACTTATGTGCTAGAGGCACCAGTGAACAATTCTTAGGTAACTGGTTGCAATGCCTTTTTTTTTAGTGGGCATTCCCAATCAACAACTTGTAGTTGAATGAGCGTGAGACACATGTAGTGCAAACTAATTATTTTTAATTGGCTAAATTACGATGCCAACTAAGATTTTCACATTCAGTGAATTAGTGAGACTAGAAAAGTGAGCTAACATAGAAAAGCAATTGCAACCAGTTATGTGGAAATAATTAGTTGGCACAGCTTTACATTTATCACAGTGTGCCTGCTTCCTGGTTCAATCCCCAAAGGCAAAGAGTTTGTTGAAGTGGCCTTGAGGAAGACACTGAACCCCTGATGGGCAGCTTGGCACCTTGCATGATAGCCTCTACCATCAGTGTGTGAGTGTGTGTGAATGTGAGGCAAACATTGTAAAGTGCTTTGAGTGGTTGGTAAGATAGAAAAGCTCCACACAAATCCAGTCCAATTACACCGAATGCTTTTTTTGATCAGGTTTTGTGATGTGCCTCTGACGGGACTATGAGTCATTGTTAATGTATTTTTTAGCTTTAAAGCAAAAGTGAACTTTGGTAGAGTGTTGATTACTTTGGTGTTATCAGAGTCCACATGGTGGTGAAACATCCCCATTAGTTGGTCTGCGCTCTCTGAGCTGCTAATCCACAATACTGGATTCATACATATTTATTCTCTATCTCTCCATTCACTTCCATAGCAAAACCGCTTCCAAAATAAAACTTTTATCACATAAACCAACACCAACAAAGAGCATTACAGCAATATAAAAAGTCTTGGTAGCCATTTTTAAAGGGAGTTAAACAGCTTTTTTCTTGTTAATTTCCTAGTTGAAGTGGAAAGTAGATCTGCAAAGTCATTTCCCAACTCATGCTCTCCTAATCTCTTCTTCCTCTAATCACTTAGACTTAAAAAATAAGTAAAATATTTTAGCCAAATGATGAACTCATTACAGTTTGTCATTACAGAGTCTTGTGTAGTACCACTGTTTCTTAAGGCTTTTGAAAACCATGCAAAATTTGTATCATCTTTTAAATCACTATTCAGATTTTTGCTTTCATTTTAGCAAATGTATTTGTCTGTTTTATGCATTTGACACCATGCTTGTAAATTACTGTATGTCATGTGTTTTTGTTATTTCTGTTACTGGCACTTTTACATCTGTCTTGTTAGTCGTATAACAGTATATTAGTAGTTGTATATAGTGTGTAATTAACAACATAAGATCCATAAAATATGATATGAAAGAGTTCATGCATTGCCACCCTTAATTTAAGTAAAATTGAATTTGAAAACCTAGAGGTAAAACAATGAACACACAGGTCATTGGTTTCATTTTATTTCATGGAGATTAAAAGTAGATGCAGCCAGTTAGTAGGGATGCAGTACTTGCAGATGCAGATTATAAACCTGATTTAAAATCAGTTTAGCTAATCAGCTTCAATGTGCTGAGATTATTAGGGTGCATGTTTCAGTTTATTTGTGTGTATTTTATTTTTAAAAATCCATTAACAATGAAAAGTCACAAACGTACCTGTTGCAGGGTATTAGGCACACTGACTTCATCATCAATGGTTTTGAGTTTCTAATAGTGTTTATTTGGAAATATCTTCCATTCCTATGAGGTTTGATTGATTTCAAAAGGCCTTTGAAAAATATAATGTGATTTTCCTTCTGTTTCCTGACAGGAATCAAAGTGATAGGTGGAGTAAAGGAGGTGACTGGAGAGGAGTTTGGAGTCTACGTCAAACGGATTTTACCTGGTGGCCTTGCTTCAAGTGATGGTAAGGGAGTGTTTTCCTGAATGAATGAATGACTGAGTGAATCCTGTTTTTTTCTTTTGTCCGTTAGGACAAAAGACTTTTTACAGTCATCAACAATGCAGTGCAACAAAAAAAGACATCAGTGCAACAGTGCTTCATGGAAGCTCCACGAGACAGGAACAACATCAGTCTCACTTCACATAATTTGACTGGACACACACATTCGTAGTTGGGATTTGAAAGTGTCAATTTAGAGTTCACTGGTAACCAGTCCTATGGAGATTAGGATAAATGTTTTGTTTGTCCTTACTGCTCTATTAATTGGAACTTGTGTCCTGATGGCAGTAGTGCAAAGGTGACAGTGGGTCTGAGCATGAAATATAATTCATCTGCAGTTGTTTGTGTTGTATAATGAAAGTGTCAATTTAGGGGGTATTTCCTAATTTCATCATCCTGCGTGTACTAATGTATGTTGATGTTAACTCGTTCCTCGATAGCCATTGCTGCCTAAACGTTGTTAACACTTTTCCTGTCTTATTGTTGCACTGAATGAAGACCTGCAATCCAGCTAAGCACACCAAAGTCTTAGTTTGGTCCATTATCCAACTTGTACAATGAAAATTGAACAAGGAAGTCGAGCTGACAATCAAAGTAAAAGTTGCGTATTTTGAAGCATATTGGCTGAAGTGGTCAATTTAAGGAGCTAAAATAAATTAAGGCTACTTAATCTTTTACTTTGGGTGAACGTTAAAGGCCATATATAGGGCTGCAACCTGTGATGAGTCTGACAAAGTTGATTTACCTTGAACTTTGACTTTATTGCTGACTCTGTTGTCATGACACTATCCAATGTAACACCGCCCCCCCTCCTAAAGTAGAGCTGATACCATGTAATGGAAGAAAGTGTATTACATTGATTGTTGGTTTTGCTTCAATCAGCAGACTGTTCAGTTTGTTATGAGCCCTGTTATTGCTGTCTCATCTGCAAATTTAATAGTATGGCAGTAAGAAAAGTGACTTTTGCATCGAAGTGGAACTGACTGTGTTAAATGCGGGTGAAGGTCTTGGGTTGGCCAATATGGATAAAGATGGTGTGGAGGTGACAGAGTGGAGCATTACGCACCAACTGCCAACTACTGTTTGCTGTTTTGTAATATTGCAGCCTTCACGATGAAAGATTGCCCAGATATCATCCGCTAATATCCACTGTAATTTGTAATTCGAACAAACCATGTTAAATTAAAATGCTCTGATGTACACGATTCAGGCAGATTTCACTAATCACAAAGCAGCAACAATCTCATTACTGCAAATGAGGATTTTTGGAAAAAAAAGCTTTTTTTGTACCAGAGTTCCTTGAGAGCTGCACAAATCAAGTCTTTGTGGGGTCCAGCAGCGACACCTGATGGAGCAGAACACTGGAGGCCACTGTGGTTGTGTATGCAGATATCAAAGAATGAAACAGGACACCCTGGCGGACACGTTCAAGCCGTGAGACTCGAATGTTTCTTTAACTGAAGGACATTGCCTCTGTCTCTTTCTCTGACTCTCTCCCAGACATTGTAGGGAACCAGGGGAGACAGTTCACACATGGTCATGCAGCAATGAAACCTGTGAAGAGAAAAATGTAATAACCAAATAGTCTTTGCCAATATCCCCTCTCTGTCAGTGGTGTCCAGTCGTGTGTCATGGAATAGTATGCAGGTTTTTTAACCGAAGACTACACAATCTTGGGCTTCACTCAAATGCTTGTCCAATCAAAATTCAAGTAATGCCACTAACCTATACTTATTTTTCCACATAGTATTACTCGCTGTACACTGCCAGGCAATTGTAGATATGACCTCTATCATACACTGTCTTTCATTCTACTGTTAGAGAGAACTATTGACAGAATGAGGTTTTTATTTTACAAGTAATGTAAGAATATAGAGGATTGTTTCTCACCTTTGCAATCTAGGCTGTTGCTTACTTCCAGAAGGGCTACTGTACTTTTATTTCATTAAAATCTCCAGCCTTGAAATGAGCTCAGTATGATAATACATTACAGAATTCTCTTGAAATAGAACTAGGGACCATTGCTGGTTTTGTCCTTGTTTTAACACAAAACACACAAAGTTTGAGTCTTCCAGCCAATCATGATATCCATAGAGATTTGCGTTTTGCTCGTCTTGCTTTCATTATTAAACTAATGAGCTCAGCAGAGATTCCATAAAACATTTTTTGCATTATAATTAATGCAGAATGTGATGGTTGTCTCTGACTGCGCTGAACTTTTCAGAACAGCAGAAATTTCAATTAACATATTGCTAAAAGAGTGATTGTCTTGTTTTAATAGATGTAGAATTAGCAATAGTGTTCATAACAGTCCTCCAACTGAATTCTAAGGAGAGTAATTTTGCTGTGAGTAGGTTATGTAGGAGAGAATAATTGTCTAGAGAGACTTGTCACTAGCTGTGTTTCCATAATTCACTTGTTGTGGAACGAGCTTTGTCAGCATAGATAGATAAATAGATAGATCTTTATTGTCATTGCACAATCATATACGGTATAATAATGCAACGAAATTAGGGCTCAGTACTTTCGGTGCAGGGCAGCATGGTGAGCATGGTGTGCAGCCTTGCTAGATTTCTTTTTTCCACGATCACGTCAGCTATTTTTGTAGCTGATTATTGGATGTCATGGTATCGATTAGGGTTGAGCCGGATACTCGGCTGAAACGAGTATCTGGTATGGATAAAGAACTTTTCATGAGTGCTAGTATTATCCGAGTAATATGAGTCGATATCTGTGCTCGTGATGAATGAAAATCCTCATTGGGTAGCTGACTGTGTCCACGTTGTGTGATAGGCCAGTCACACACAGCGACCCTCCCCTACACACACACACAGTTCACTGCAGCTGAGCCACACACACAGTGACAGCCTCTCTGTCACTCACTCAGGTGTGACAGCTCACGTGGCGTCTCTCTTCAGTAGCGGTCAGGTGTTTTCAGCTCACTCTTCCCTCGGTCTGTAATCACTGATAGTCAGTAGAGTTTCTGCTAAACTTGGTTGGTAAGAAATGTGCTGCTTTTGAGCAGACAGGCTGAATGTGACTTGCATCACGTCTCACACTGCCGACACAGTAGGTCGGTAGGTTATTTCTCATTTTTCCTTATTGTGAGCTAGCCTACTGTCTTTGAGAACTTGTAATTTTTTAAATGGTATTTCTTCAACTGCCCAATTAAATTAGCAGCATTATAATTAGCTGTGCTGATGATGTTACTTGAGTTGACCAGGACCAGCAACATTAATATGAGGCCTTTTAATGATCAGTGCATGGAATCATCACTTTTTTGTGGACATCCCTAAAATGCATAGATGCGCACTTCTGGTTTGTAATAAATATTACTTGTGTAATACAGGCAGAACTGGAATGAAGTGAATGGAGTAGAGCAGTCTTTCCCATTGAAATCAGCATACCAGAATGGTTGGCGTGGCCATTTTTATGTGTACCTTTGCTATGGTACTGGGCTAGATTCCATATTAACCAACTAACGGTGAGTCACTGACTCTAGGAGGTGAGAGGTTTTGCAGCAAGGACCAAAGCAGTGTAAAGACATCTTGCATTTCAGCCAGTGTTTGTTGGCCATTTAAAGTTCCCAGTTTTCCTCTCCACTAAAGTTGAGCTTAACTACCACAGTTTATTGTATTTAAGATTTTAGATGAGGTAAAACACATGTTTGATGATGCTGACCAGCTAGGTTTGCTTGTTTGCAGATGACTGAAGGAGCTGGACTGAGAAACTCTTTGATGTTATGTTAACCACGTCACTAAAGTCAGTTTTCATTTCAGGTTTGATAGTACTTGTGTAACACAGCAATTGCATTTAGGCTAAACGGCACAACATGTCTGCACAGTTCTCAGGCAAGTGGGACACACTTTATGGCCCTTTTGATATGGCAAGATAGCAAAACATACATTCGCCATTTGATTCAGTACCAGCCAAATGACCGTGGCAAACAATAACCGTTCTAGTCCATTCAAGTTCTGCGGTCAGATTACTTGAAAAATGATAGGGAATAGATTTCAAGTGATTGATGCAGTGGCCTCCCTTTCAAGCTGATGATCTCTGAAGTGACAGGAGAAGTGTTTGTGCAGTGACATAGCCTCTCTCATGAGAGCATGAGGACATTAATAAAACACACTACAACAATGTCATGGCCTACTTTCACTGTCCCATAACTGTCAGATATAAGACCTAGATTTGAGAGTGAAATATGTGAGAACCTTTGCTGCTTTGCTTTAAATATTCACCACGTTTTGTGTCTGTGACATCCTGATAGCCTTGTGCCCAATTCAAAGGCGATCTCTCCAACTGAAAGCGGGCCAATCAGCGTTGTTGTAGGCTGGAACAAATGTTGACATAATCAAGCTGTGCCAGAGCCAGAGACCATAGCATATTAGCTAACACTGGCTAACATGAGAAAATTGATGAATAAGTTATAAAAGCTGCTATCGACATTGTTTTAGATAAATTAAAACAAAAAATATTCAAAGCGTAATGCACTAGGGCGCCCTGGTAGCTCACTGGATAAGAGCGTGTACCATGTTTCAAGGCTAAGTCCTGATTGCAGTGTCCTGGGTTCAAATCCGACCTCAGGCCATTTGCTGCATGTCTATACTGTGACTGGCATATAATAATACTTTTTGGTTTACAAAAAAAAGCAGAATGTTTTTTTTTTTGTGTGCTGAATCTGTTTTTGATATGGGAACATTGTTTTTGTGCTGACTGGATTTGGCAAAAGTTTACTTTATCAACTAGCCTTGCTGGAAAGGATCCCCCCATATGTTTGTTAGAGTTAGCCTAGCTCTGTTCTAGGGAGTTAGTTTCGAGGCTAACAACAGGCTAGCCATGGAGCCTAACCCCCTGGAACAGAGCGAGACTATCAACTGAAAACTACGTTACAGCGGCTGGACACATCAGTTGCTAGTGATTGGTAAATGTGATTAAAAGCCCTCTGCCTACAGAAAAATCAATAAACATGGGGACAATTTCAGACAGAATGATGGAAAGGAAACACAATGGCCATTCAGGTCAATATCAGGTTAATCCTGGAGGGTTCAAATTGCACCAAAGTTTAAGCTGAGTTTGCCCCCCCCAGATTCAATGTTATGAACGTATGGAGAATACTAACATCACCAGTTGTGTCAAATCATACCCTTTTTATAGAAGAACTCTGCCCTATTCCTTGTTCAAGCTTGAATAAACTCTCATCTGAACTACTGCCACATCCTGAAACTTACTCAGAACACTGGTCTTGTGTTCAACCTCCCTAGATTTTGCCATGTCAGCCCCCTCCAGTGCTCCCCCAGCCAGCTGCCTCTAGTGGGCCATATTGAAATCAAAGATCTTTCCCTGTGCCGGACTGGTCCTGCCTTCCTAGTGGCAGTATGACCTTCCTACTCCACTCAGAACATCAGAGTCACTCCCTATCTTTTAATTCAGGCTGAAAACTCATCTTCTTATGAAGTACGTCACATTACCCTCTCCCCAGTGAATCATATTTCCTTCTTTCTACTCAGTATCACTGCTCTAAAACACATTTTGCTTCTCTCTTTAGATTTCTTTTTTTTTTTTTTTTTTTGCTTTCACATGATCATTCTGTGGTCAGAGGAATAGTGTTGTGGTGCTATGGCCGTGACGTTTGCACTTGTGTTGGCTGCTTGTAATTTTTTAAATTTAGCAATTGAGATTAGTTTTGTTTTTGTTTTGTTTTACTAGGAACTGTCACTGTAAAACAGTACAGAGAGTTATATTTGTATAATGTAAATGTAAAATGTAATGTAAGAGCTGGATCAGTCTTCCAACGTAGGGGGAAGACGCTATGTAGTAAGGAGCCTGTAAGTTGAGTAGTAGTCATGTTCAATCCATTTATCTTTGCTTAGCGAATGATACATGATAGCCAAGCAACAGGAAAAGTTGGCCACAGCTTAGTGAGATAATTCACCCATTTTGAAAAATTAAAAATTATTTCACTCCCCCCAGCTGTTGTGTAGGACAGTAGTGGTGCTCTCTTCCTCTCATTGTTACTGAGTGCTGGATACTGGCTGAATGCTCCAAATGCTAACTGTTAGCCTCCTGCCATTGAAGTGGACTTCCCCCCAGCTAACGGTCTGAACAATAGTCACCTTAAATTGCTTGCCAGCTATCTTTCAGTATTCCACAGAAAGTTATTTTTGTCCTCCAACATGTGCACATGTGTGCAATAAAGAAAACAAATGGTAACAAATCAAGTAAGCTATTTCCGACTCTGTGGTGGCTACTGCTTGTCTGATGCACAGTGATACTGGAAGGGCAGAAGTTAGTGTATCTTTTCAGATTTTTATAATAGATAAAAAATACAGTTATAAACCATAAATTGAACACAACTATTGCCTGTGTGCGCTTGATAGTCATGCGTGCATTTTTGTTTCAGAAAGCGACACCTGTACAGTTAAACCTTCTTTGAGTAGATTAAGGTGGTTATTTTTAAGAATGTTAGCTGGGGGGAAGTACAGCTCAGTGGCAGGAGGCTAACAGTTAGCATTTGGAGCATCCAGTTAGTATCCAGCACTCAGTAACAATTGGTGCTATGGTGCAAGTGAATTAATATCAAATTTTTCAAAGCAGATTAACTTTCTCTTTAACTTTTGCGTAACATTGCTCCTCAGCAGCCAGATGTTGCTGCCTTTTGATATTTCTTCATTACAACAACAATCTCTTAGATTAAATGGCCACAGATGATTGAATTGGCACTATGGTTGCTGATAATCTGAACTCACTGTCAACAATTAGGAATGATAGCAGTTCACCTTGCAAAACTCTTACACAACAAATATAGCAATTTGTGGAAGATCAGGTCAGTTCCTGGAATTGCCTCTTGTTTTTAGCTTTCTTACGGCAGATGGCTGTTGGTGGGAAAGACATTCTTGGTACTAAATAAAGCTGCATTCAGTAGCCGTATTTACTTATGAGTGATTTACTTAAGCGCTTTCAGTCTTAAGTGGTGTGGTCATCAGGATCCTATCTTTGCAGTTTTTGTTCCATTTTATCAATGGAGAGAATGTGCTGTTGTGTGTTGTTATGCACTAAGAGCTGACCAGGTTTCCAGAGCTCTGGGCATTAGACACTACCCGTGTACTTCCATTTCTGTAGTAATAATATAATGATCAGAGTTTGCAAAGTGTGCTACACACAAGTTAAAAAGATCACTTCATCCTTGACCTTGCTTTGACCTCTGACAGGTAACCTGTTGCCAGGAGACCAGATCTTGGAGGTGAACGGGGACAGTCTCATAGGAGTCACAAGCGAAAGGTAGGCTAAAATGTGTCTGCTCTCATCTTTGAACTATGTGATTACTTGAGGTGATTCTACAACAGTGATGGAGCCATATTTAATTGTATGTGTTTGTTTGTCTCTGTGTGTGTGTGCTTTTACAGAGCTGTGGACATCCTGAGGGCAGCCTCTGCAACCAATCACATGCGCCTTCTCATTGCCAGAGATGAGGAAGCGAAGTAGGTTGTGTGCAGGAGAGGAGAGATCCATGCATATACATAGATATAAAATAATCATAATAATGAACCTTGTGCTTGGGGTGAAAGCAAACTTTCACATTAAGCTTTGAAGCTTTGAAGTGTCTCCATGTAGGCACTTGCTCCACTCCCATTTTCCTGTTACTTTTCTGTTTTGTATTCAAACTGTTTATCTTGACCAAAGTGTAATTACTAAAAAGAGGGCCTTTTTAATTTTTCATTTGGGAAATTGATTATTTTTTCACTAACTAGATATAGAGTCCATGTTGGCAAGATTAAGTGAGTTTCTGGCATCTTCTTCAAAGTGGCACCGAAGGAGGGAGGCAAACATTTTGAGTAGGATTATTTTAGGTGCTCTCACTTCGGCTCCTCCAACTCCAGTGAGAGCATATATTTCCTACATCTTAAGCTCTGGCGCACAAATCAAGCAATAGAATCGGGGGAAACAATAAACAAAGTTAGTAAATAAGCAGCTTGACTATTCACCTTTGAACTTAGCTGAGGTCCGTATGGAAAAAAGGAAAGTTACCTTTGTCTAGTAAGGATTGTTTGATGGAAGATCCTTGGAGATTGAAATGTTTGCTCCTGTGCCTTGTACACAGAGCACTCTGCTGTTTGCTTTACATCTGGAATTAACATGTTGCCTGGCTTCTAATCTGACCTCGACCAGTTATGCTGAAAACCGGGTCAATGTCAGCAGTCAACGCCACAGACGTTGTATGGATCATCTTCCCCTTTAAATCCATTCCGAGCAGTAAGATATTTAACTGGAGGCTGACAAAGATAATAGTGGCTTAGCATAATTCATAAGAACAAGAGTGTTGTATGTTACTACTGCTGGCTTTTTCTCAGTCGCATCTGAAGATTTTAACCTGTACATGCAGGCCACATTTAATCCTCAGTGAAGAATTTTCAAAAGGCACGTGTCAGAAATTAGGACATCGTGGTAATACGACCATGGTATGTTACATTTTGATGATGGTGGGAGTCTGGCAGGATCCTTAACTAAGGGGTTGGTAGTTTGCATGTCCAGACCATCTAGGAACATCATCCCTTATGAATCACTGTTCTGGTGCCCCTGATCAGTAATATTATGGGCGAAACAGGGCAGTGCTTAAAAAGACTGAGCTTAGCTAACTTTCCCTGGATAAATTAAAGGTTAAAAAAGTGTATTGTATGCACTGTATCACATACTGCGGTGAGTATCAGATGTCAAAGTTTTGAGATAGTGACTTTCATTCATCTCTCATTTAGTGAAGGATTTACAAGTGTCTGGAATCAGCAGGCTTTGAGACAGCCTGAGTCCCCGCTCCCCCCACCTTCCTGCTGTCTTCCTGTTCCTCTGTCTATAGAGGAATGAGAGCAGACTAAGAGGGAGAGAGCTTAACCCAGGACTGTGCTCCTGATGAGATGAGCCTATGTGTTAATCTGGGCTCGGTGCTTTAACTACCATGCCGCCAAGGGCAGGAGAGCTGGAGAGGTGGAGAGAGGAAGGGAGGGAGGATTGGGGGGATTATACCTCTCTGTCTCTGTGCGTCTCTCCTCCCACCCGAATCCCTGTATTTCTTTTAAAAACAACTGAAAACTTGCTGAGCACTGGTAACATGCATGCCAGCTGTGATCGTCTCAGCAAATATAATAAAATCAAATTACTAATAATAGCTGTCAGTTACAACGTAACAAGTAGTACCATGACGAATCACTTTACAATGATTCAAGGACATTCAAGGATTAAGGCCTCATACAATAAAGAAGCCCAGAAAATCAGAATGCAAAGCCTAAATAAAACCATCTAATGTTGTTAAATGACAACCAAGCTTATCAGAAACCAAGAGAACTTGAATTTAAGCAAAACTTTTGTCTGTGTGCACTCAATAATTGTATGTGCATTTTAGTTTCAGAAAATGACACGTAAAATTAAGGCAGATTAAGGCAGTTATTTTTAAGAATGTTAGCGGAGAGGAAATCCATCCCAGTGACAGGAGGTTAGCATTTGGAGCATAAAGCCAATATCCAGCACTCACTAATGATGAGAGGAGGACAGACCTGTCCTATGCAGCAGCTCGTAGGTAAATGAAATGTACATATTTTTTCAAAACTGGTGAACTATCCTTTTAATGCGGCTAAACAGTGTTTCAACAATAGCACTGATGCTGCCACAGGTGTGTGGTGCAGGTAACTCAAACATCTGTTGCAGCTCGCTATAAAAGAAGCCAACTTGATCTGCCCCTGTTGTGCTATCCAACAACAATTTGTCTCCCTATTTACCACAGAGCCAAAGTGACCGCTTATCATAATCTGCTTAGAAATGCCAAATTCAAGTCATCACCCACAGGGGAAATCATTTTGTTAGATAACAATATTCTTGAAAAAATAAGCAGTTGCAGTGTTTCCAATGTACAATACCAGTGTCCTTCTATGAAAATGAGCCTTTGAGACAAGCAAAGGGTCACAGTTATCCAGTCGGAGAACCTGACTGTAACCTGAGGTCAACGGGACGCTGTCAGGGAATATTCATATATTCATATTTCATACATATTCATATATTGTCTTTTTATCGCACTTTGCACTTCACTTTTCCTCTTCAGTCTTAACAGCTGATGTCGATACAGTGACCTTTTCTAGTTGCTGAAATCTCATTGTCCTGTTTAAGAGAATTTTTTAGCTACCCATACTGTAGAAGGGATTTGCCACTTACCCCATGGTTTGCGGCAGTGTTAATATGATATTATTAACTTTTATCTGAGTTCTGTGAGACGGCAAAGTACTGGTGATCGGCAACAGACACTTACTTCAGGGGAAAATGGGTGTTATTCTGATACGTGGTACAAAATTTACAGTAAATGTACAGTATGTGTGTGCCAACCAAGGCAGTGCAGATGCAGAATTCATGTTCACCATCACATTTATACATTACTTTATTATCCAGTACCTTGTAGTAGGGATGCACTGACAAATACTGATGAGTGATATCATCTGGCTGCAAGAGAGGGACATTATTGGAGAAAAAATACCATCCCAGGAGTAAAATTTCAAGGAAAATTTCAGGAATTGATAGACCTCTCTATTTGAGGCAAAATATATCCCATTCCTTTTGTGCAGTGATCCCCAAACTACTCTTACTTCTTTAAGGTTCTGTGAACTTCATCAACAGCTGTATGAGAAATTCAGAGTTGCATCAATGAATTTTTCTATCTGTCTATGGCTTCTTTAAAATAAGCATTAATAACCAAAACTTCTCTTTTGGTTTCCCCGGAAAAGGAGAGAATTTGCTGAGCTGCTGGACAAGTATGGATCCAATGGCAGCACAGGATCGACACGCAATTCTCCTATCCAACAAGGTGAGAAAACCCATGTGTTCATTTCTTGTAGAACAGCAGTCCACATTCAGTGTTTTCCAACATCCTCAATGCAGCTGTTTTTAATCTGATCACAACTGCCTTCACAAAGAGCCTTGTTCTGCAGCAGACAGATCATATTTATTGCTTGGTTTGAAACAGCCAAAAAGATTATTGTGCTGTGTGAGAGCACTGACATGACGATGAGCTGACATGCAGGACTCGGTGGGATGGTTTTAGTGCTGCACCAGTGCAGGAGAATGGAGTTTAGGTCTTGTTATGTCTCATTGAATCTGACAGAGCCTCCCATTGTGAGCACAAAAGTGAAGCTTTAAATTATTTGGTACACTCCACACTGCTCATGTGTTTATAACGGCATATAAATAGACAGTAACTTCTGTTTTTTTCTCAGTTCTTGCTGCTGCAATCTAAGCTGGACATGAAGTACATGAAAAATATACATTTTAGCAAGATACAAGATTGCTTAAACAGATACAAGCACAAATGACTTTATCACAAATGACTTTATAGAGCCCTTACTTCATGACCTTATGACCTTTCCCATATAGTCTTAGCAAAATAAATGCTTCTCTGTCTTTAAAGCCATATTTTTGTGCCTCAGCAAACTCCTAAATACAGTAAGTGGTAAGAAATGATGATGAATGATATGCTAACCTCATTCAAAATCTTTCTGAGCATGGGTTTAATCAGTGCCAGTTGCAAAAATCATATAAACTTGCATAGATTAATATCGGTTGTGTTATTTTTCTACTTAAACAAATGCAGCGGGTTTAACACGATGGGTACATTTTGTCTATTTGGATTTTTCAAAGTTTTGCTGAATAGAAAATGCAAGTTGTACAGATCAGCAGCTACAAGTTTGCTAAATGACTTTAATGATAGGTTTCTAGCTGTAAAATTTGAGGTAACGCATTAAAATGTCTGTTAATTAAAATGTACAGTTCAAATGGATTTGTAAGATATCAGATATGTCAGTCGTACTTAGGACAAACACTGCACATTCCACTAAACACACATGGCATATTCAACTCCTATTAGCAAATCAGATGACCTTTTCGTCCTCTCATTTTTATTTTTCATAAGAGCAGATGGTTTATTATTATTCTCAGCCTCTTTCGCTGATGCCTGACAAAGCAAAAAGCACCTCCTTGCACCAGACAAGCAGCCTGCCCGTCACAGTCGAATGCAAAAAGGAAACATAACCTTTTTGTACTTTATGATGTGCTGTGCCTAAGGGGTGGATGGAGTAAGTCGGCCTTTAAAAATGGCTCACGACAAGTGCGCTTGTCCATTAAACAATTGCCAACATCTGTTTTAGCTGGGGCAGAGGCAGTCAGCTGGTGAAGACTCAGCACGAGGGTTATCATGTCTGCTTTGTGCAAGCGCTTTTGGTTGAAATATCTTGGTATGCTCAGCCCAAAAAGAGGATATTGCATACCATAATGTGTAAAAATCTTTTTATTGTACCAAACAGAAAACACTCTGCACATCTAGTTCATGAGACTGGTGTGTAGAGAAGAACAAAAGTTGCAAATAAACTCTCACACACTGTCTAACTTGCAGTGATCTGCAAGTCACAAACGGTACTAAGCTTTTCAGCCATTTCAGTAATGTGACATCTTTTTTTATGGTCAATAGCTTCCAGTTAAATCCAGCAACAGTGATGGATGCATTCTGATATTTTAACCATGAGGAAGGCACATTATATTATGATTGTTGTGCAGTGTTGTGCACTGAGCACAGGTTTCTGTATCTAGTAGCCTAGTCACAGGTGGCAGCTGCTGTGATTTCAGTACATGTACATGAATGGTACAAACTGGTCACACAAAGCTCTTTACTGGCATTTTACACAGGCTGCTTACAGTGCTGGCGATGTGTTGCTCCCAGCAGCTCTGGAAGTAGCAAATGAGCCAAAACACGTTGAGCTGTGCACCCCTGCCTTGCCAGTGACCTACCCAGCCACGTGACATCAGAACCAAATACAGACAGGGGGAGGAATCAGAAATAGAACAGAAAACTTCTTTGCCAAAAGAACACAGAAAAACCAGAATCACCGTGACTTACAGTACAGGCCAAAAGTTTGGACACACCTTCTCATTCAATGCGTTTTCTTTATTTTCATGACTATTTACATTGTAGATTCTTACTGAAGGAATCAAAACTATGAATGAACACATGTGGAGTTATGTACTTAACAAAAAAAGGTGAAATAACTGAAAACATGTTTTATATTCTAGTTTCTTCAAAATAGCCACCCTTTGCTCTGATTACTGCTTTGCACACTCTTGGCATTCTCTCGATGAGCTTCAAGAGGTAGTCACCTGAAATGGTTTTCCAACAGTCTTGAAGGAGTTCCCAGAGGTGTTTAGCACTTGTTGGCCCCTTTGCCTTCACTCTGTGGTCCAGCTCACCCCAAACCATCTCGATTGGGTTCAGGTCCGGTGACTGTGGAGGCCAGGTCATCTCTTGAAATATACTGGGGTCTTTATGGAGTGCTGACTAACTGTTAGCCGCCTGTCATTAAGGTGAACATCCCCTCTGCTAACATTCTTAAAAATTACCACCTTAATCCACTCAAATTGTTAAACTGACAAAATTTGTTTTTGGTTTTGTCAAAAACAATTTTTACAGCCCAAAATGGCATACAACATGTTGAACATTAAAATAAGAGTAATAATAATAATGATAATAATTGGTATGATGCTGCACTTTAACTAAATCTGTGCTCATTCCAGCAGAGAAATCACAGCCAAGTAGCATGCTAAACCCCTGAAAGTAGTGATATAGCTGAAGCTGTTGTAAATCATAGCAAAGCCAGGGAAATACTAAGTGACCACACCATCTCCTCACCCACAATGCATTTACATTATGATGTAAGTGTAGGCCTTTTGGACTCAGTGAGGTGGTTTGGCTACAGCATACTTGGATTACACTGCTAAGAGATGGCCTACTTGATGCTCATCCTTTTGGAACTCTATAATTAAACCCTATTCACTGAAATAGTTTGTTTGCAGGTGGACACTGAACCTCAGTGTCTAACACATTGTGTATTTGGCAATTGTACAAATGTTAACAGAGCTTCCACTGACATGGTGTTAAACAGATAATGGCTTTATTTTCATTTTGGGGTGAGCTGTTCCTTTAATAAAGACTTCACTGGTTTCACAAATTTTTTTTTCTCTTTTCCCTGCTGTTTTGCTGGGCTTCCCCTTGCTGATTTACACACTCATAATCAAGAGCATGGCATGTAATGACTTACAAAATGAGGTCTTTTCATCTCCTTTCATGAAAGGATCCATGACATCCCCGTATACTGCTGAATGTCAGCATGAATTACCTCCACACTGTGACATTTACCTTTGATTTCAAGGCAAGAAAAGCAGATGTCTAACCAAGGCAGTGGATGAAAAACAAATCTGGGAGGTACTTAGGCTTTCCAGCAGCTGGTTTGGTCAGCATATTGGGTATTATTCAGAGCTTACAGTCATTCAAGCTTACTAAACACTTGACAGGAGGATACGTGTTTTGAAGTGAAGGATCCCGGTCCTCTTGGAGCAGTACCAAATTGCCTATCGCTGCTCAACACTATTCATAATTCACTGTATTAATACAGTGGGTAATCAAAGCAATTTCAGATGACTGTGACACCCACTCTCAGAGCCTGTCTCAGGAAATATCTGAAACATGTGAAGCATTTACTCCCTCTGTAGTTCTCTGCTTGGTGGTTGGTGAAATTAGTGAAATTACTGTATTTTCCTGTAATGAAGAGGGAGATGATGCCCTCCTTAATGGGTCAGTATGGACCACTATTTGTTCTGTATTTCTCTACTTTTTGAAAGTGAAAATGATATAATTTGAAATAATAATTAACCTAGTTTAATCATAAAGCACACTATAAAACACACTAAGACACTTACAACAAAACAGTCCAACTGCCTAGAGTGGCAGTTCAAGTTCACAGCAGCTTGTCACCGCTTACACACAAAATTTGTTACAAACATTTCTACACGCTCACGCTGAGCCTCATTAATCAAAGTTGCATGGAAAGGAGTGCAGATTTGAGTGTCAGGAAATATATAAGCACAATTATAGCTCTGCACACTCTTTGTCTTTATGTGTTTTGTTTTCTGTTGCTCATTGAAAAGGAGGCCGCTACCTGGACAGCACATCATCTGGGTCCTCATCCCGCTCCCAGAGTCCTTTGCTGTTGAGCCCGGCAGGCTCCCAGACCATGTACAACAGCAGTGGGCCGCTGCTGCGTTCCCTCAGGTATGACAAGCATATATATTCACATACTACACGTGAGGCTGACAAATTCAAATTGAATTCAAGGCCAACTGTACGTCAAAACTCGCTTAGGTCTATTTACATGCTTGCTAGCTGCTAGAGTATGTTGGCTAACAAATGGCTCTGCCAAATTACTATAAACCACCAAGCTGTCTACAGCTGATGCTAATCTGACTGAATTCTTACAGACAAACAGACACAAAACAGTTGACCTGAAACTATAACCACACATAACCATGAAAAATTGATAAGTCAAATCAAATTCAAATTCACTCTCATTTTAGGTTACAAATAATTAAAAATGTAATTAAAGTTAATTACAAATTAGTAGCTATAATGTTGTGACATGTCTTTTTTCTGTCCCCCATGAGATTTCTTGTTCTCTTAAAACACCTGGGGCCTCATGTACAAAGACTTGCGTGGATTTCCTACTGAAAAATGGCGTACGCTTGAATCCAGAAAACATCGTATGCACAAAAAACTCCAGATGTATCAATTTGTGCGTACACATGAATCCAAGCACATTTCCTTTGAACATCCAAATCAACGTGGAATTGAGCGCACATGTTGGAGTACCTGACCCCTCCCTGTCCATGCCCTATTTAAATATGCAAATCATATTTAAATGAGCCCAGCACCTGAGATTGCCCTCTCTGCATGATCAGAAAACTACAACCCTTAACATGAATAAGACTGAAAAAAGAAATTTCACAGAATGTGAATTAGAGACGCTCCTCACTGAAGTGGAGGTGTGCAAAAATGTACACGCTGAATTAAATGCATTGGTTAATAAGTGAATTCTGTGTCCTTGCCTCTTTTATATGGTTGAAATCAAATGTTGCCGGGTTTATTGACATGAGTACTTTACACACAGAGACAATCAGGGCCGGTCAGAAAGCTCTGAAGCTGTAGTTTAACCAGCAAAAAACAGCAAGTCACTCACTTGAACCACAGACTGGTACTGATGCTGTGAAGACAGGATCATATTTGGGGGCGCACATGCTCAATGCACATGAGGGGGCTTAATATTACAACAATTAAATGAATAAATTATTTACGCACCAAGAAGCCACCCATTGCACACAGTGCCAGCTTGTATTCTGTTCCCTCAGAATGTATGAATCGTGCGCTGAACCAGGCCACCTCGCCACAATGTTGGTTAATTGCATTTGCGCATCACATATAATCTGTACATTGATCGATTAAAAAATGCTTCCTGTTGACATAAACAAATTTACCTGTGATGGCGCTTAGCAATGTGTGTGTGTGCAGTCAATAGCTCCAATTACATTAGGAACACTAGCAATGTCTTCTAATACTGCTAAAGCAGCCATTGTTCTTACGGTATTTTCATCACTTTGCATGCTTTTATATCCACTAATCTAATTCCAGACACGTGGGTGTATTAATTGTTCATCAGTTTTAATTGTTCGTGTGTCTGGGACTAATTGTTTTCACATTATTAACAGTTTCCCAGCATCACCTCTAAGTGTCGCCAAAGGAACAATAGTTGTAGAAACGTGCGTACGCCAGCTATGAAGTTGGCGTGAGGCACCGCACATTTCCACGCTCATTTCACTCTTGATACATCTGAACTTTGCCGTGGAAAAGGGCATACGCCACGTTTTTATGCGTACACACGCTTTGTACATGAGGCTCCTAAAAACTAGGTTAGCACAAGTTGCAATTTAACAAGTAAGACCTGCTATGCCAATGATACATCCTCACAGGACTGAAACGCAACAGAGAAGTCTGACAAACGAAATGCAAAACCTAAATCCTTTGCAAAACCTTATTAATGTCCCCTTAATGTTTTGCAATATGTCGTTAATGTCAGACATATTGCAAAACCACAGCCACTTAAGACATGGCAGGTCATTAAGGACCAAATGAAAATACTACATGGCTCTTAGATACATTAGCAAATGGAGATGCTATCCCTTCTGGCAAGCAAAATGTCAATAATATTTTCTCATAATATATTGTCTCCTAATTTATTTTGATGTGTCTAATAATAACAATTGTGCATGCAGCACAAAGAGGTGTGTTATTTGTAGATATCTTGACGATATGAAATCTATATGTGTATCTTTTATTTGTTTTTGTTTTTGTACACATTTATGTGAAAGATTCACAAAATTGATGCACTTGCCAAAACATTTCCAGCTCATTAATGTCAGACATATTGTGTTCATCCCTTTGTTAGTCATCCAGGTGAAGGGGTGATTCAGCTCATTTCCGTGGCACGATCCAACAGTCTGGGCATCACCATTGGAGGAGGCTCCAACCGGCCTGATGGCCCTGCCGTCTTCATCCAGGAGGTGCTGTCTGGAGGCGACTGCCACCGGGTAAGAAGGGAGGGAAGGAAAAGGACAAACACAGGAGGAGGAGGAGAACAGGAAATTCACATCTATTTGTGAATCTATTCATATCTACTTGATTGAACAACGACTGTTTGTTACTATGCTTGGAACCAGTTTTTACAACGACCGCACTAATTCCCAAACACTTGTAACCTTCCTGAACACCACAGAGAGCAATTCTGAAAGTTATACATAGTGGAAAGTTCATTTCAGATCATGGGCTCAGCTATTGTGGTGCTATGCAGCCAGGAACATTGGACAGTGCTGAGGGGTGCAAGCATGGTTATACACCAGTCGAAAATCAAAACAATGCAGACGGTGGCCACGATGATGAACATCTTGTGACTGTTGGCTGAGTGGAGAGGTGGAAGGCTAGAGGCAGGAAGGTGGGAATGAGGTGGAATGCTGACTATGGAAGAAAAAGAGAAAGTAGCTTAAAGGACCATCCCAGTGATTTTGCATGATCAGTGTAATATCGACAAAATGTATATACTTCATGTTTCTGCTAAATTTTAACCAAAGCAACCAATCGTATTCAAGTCCGATATCTTTTCCTCTCTTTTATCCAGCCACTGGTTTCCATTCATTCCACTACGATATGAAAATGAACTTTCAGAGACTTAAGACGTTCTTCACGCCAGTATTCCATCAAGTCCTCCACTTTAATTTTCCCAAAAGCAGCAGCACTGGTGTGTTTTGATGACGTCTCCCTGTCAGAAAACTGTCCCTGAGGAAACGTTTGCATTACATGGCAAATGATCAGTTTTGTGGTTTATGAATGTTGAGGACTTTGTTAGCCACGTGCGGCTGTTTCAACCAAAAATTCACATTTGAAAATGGAGGATTTGGTTTACATGTTGTAAAATCTTTACTACCCCCGCATTATTTGCAAATTGGTTTGTTGCAATGTCAAATGTGGGTAAACTGTCTTTAAGGACCAAATGTTCAAAATCACTGGTATGCTTCTTTAACTATAGGCATATATGGCATTTTTTCAGGTTGTAACAAAAGTGCTTTATATTGAGTCAGAACTGAGTCATGCATCACTCAGTCAGAAAAACTGTGTTTGGATCACAACCAAATATTTCTGCCCCCTGAGAAGTGTTTGTCCAGCTTTGACTGCAGGACCGCAGGGATACCTGGTTAAGCATGACTGAGATGAATGGATGGAAGTATTGGAGAGGAGAGAGAGGAAGGGAACTGAACCGAGCATGATAGAGGAAGGGAAAGGAGAAGGAAGCCAGCATGTGCAGACCTCTGCAGCTTCTCCTTCTGAGGAGTGTAGAATAGTGCTGAGCCTTGCAGGGCTCACTGGCTACTGATCCTGTTTCTCTGACTGGCTGTCTCCTACACCCACATACTAGTCATATCCAAGTATATCTGATCATCTCAAGTATACACAGAGACACTTAATAAACTTTTTATTTTTAACATTTCAAGTTGAATAAGTAAAGTGAAATGAAGTGAGAAAAACATGAGGTCTTTTTTGGTATCAGCAAGCATCAAAAACAGGTAGACAGGTAGAGTCCAGATTTCAGCATTAATGTATGAAAAGAAAAAGGAAGAAAAAACAAGTAAAAACTGAACAGTATCCATTGACAGTGAAAAACAATCCCATTTCCTCCAAGATTGTTCCCTTTTTGTCTCTCTGTAGGTGAAAGTCATTTTTTCCATGGAGTGGATATAATTGACAGTTCCAGTAAAAAGGTCCACAGTAACGGTATTTCTCTGAAGCCAGCAGTGGGTGACAGCTTTTACATGCAACCAAGACAGTCTTAGTTCAGGAGGTAGGCATCATCTTTACATAAGCCTTCAGGAGCAACTCCAAGATACAGAGAGGAAAATGGCATTAAATTTTCAATTTTCCATATTTTACATTTTCCCAAAAGATTGAATATGTGGACACAATCATAATATGTAGGTATGATCAGCTTGAATTGGACACTTATTAAATTAAGTGAATTAAATAGACACTTTGTGCTGTGCAATGAAATGACATGATTAGGGGAACCTCCCAACATAGATAGATAGATAGATAGATAGATAGATAGATAGATAGATAGTTATGCATTGAGAATTGTGATAAGAGAACCCAAACACGGCAAGCAAACACAGCACTATTGCATGCAGGTATTTGCCAAGTTAAACAGCATTCCAAATGAGGCAAAAAATAGTAGATAATAAAATAATACATAATAAAAAAATCCATTTTAAAACAGCTTTGGAAGGTATTTTGAACTGATATCAACAACATGTTTGATTTGATTTCACAAAATGGTGCAGGTAGCAGCTATGGTTGATTGCAGATACTCTTTTCATTTTGGCCCTATATGTACATACCATAGGTTAGCAATCGACCATTGGCGTAAACTGTTTCATCATCTATTCAACATTTAAATGTGCATTAGGAAGATGTGAAAACAGCACAGTTTTAGTTTAAAAGAGGAAGGCGTTGTAGAGTTACAATTACAATTCACATTTGGCACATTTGACACTTTTATCCAACGTGACGTGCATATGAGATTTTTATACACCACAATCAAAGATCTATTCAGGAGAGAACAATGATATCACGAGCCATAAAGCTCTGGTTCAGGTCCAAAGGACAGAGGATCTACAAGGCAGTACTACAAGGCAGTGCAAGGAGGTATAGAGGAAGGAAGAAAGCATAGAGGCAGATTTTTTTTTATATGGGGGATTGCACAATCCATTAGGTGAGAAAGTGTTCCCTTAAGAGCTGGGTTTTTAGCCCTCTCTTAAATAAAAGGGACTTTGTCGACTGAATAGAGTTTGGTAGCTTGTTCCATCACTGAGGAAGCGTAAACCTGAAAGAGGGAGTCCAGGTAGGTAGGAGCAGTTTTGGTTGCTGCTTTGTAGGTGCATGTCAAGGACCTGAATTTGGTGTGAGCAGCAAGTGGGAGCCTTTTCTCTTGAGTTGACATTACATCTCAGCTGTTAACGTGTTTTTTTACTCCATTTGGCCGATGTCATTGAATGTATATGAGGGTTTTCTACCTGGAAGTTACTATAAACAAAGCCTGTCAGTCCATAGGGTTGCTCATCATCATGAGCACTTGACTACAAAGAATCAGATGCTGCTTTGGGTGTAAGAATGTGGAACTCCCTGCCTTGAAATTGCAATGGCGTAGTGAAATGTAGCACAAAATTGTGATCTTGGTACCCAGAAAAACAAACAAACAAACATCTTAAATCCTTTCAATGAAAGAAGCAGTCCAGTAAATGTGGCTTCGCTGAATGTTGTGATTAGCCTATCTTTAACACTAGCGTGACCTGCTGGTCCTCTCTTAACTTTTTGACCTCCTGGGATAGATGCCAAAACCATGGTTCAAACACTTTCTTTATCTAAGGACAGGATAACGGGCAAGAGATGTAGTGTTAAGAATAGATCAGCCTTGTAGTAGCCACATGCTGTGCACTGCATAGCATGTAAAGGACGGAAATTGAGAGTGACATACCTCCACAAATCTCCTTCGACGACAGAAGGATATGCTATTACAGCTTTACAAATGTTGTTAACGGCAAATTAAGATTGAAGTGACTTCCACGGATCGCTAAGACGCCATTTCAGGGAATCAGTGTAGATTAAGAAGCATCAGTGTACAATTAATGTAGTTAAATTGAATTACAAAAAAATCCTGTTTAAGTAATCTACTAATACAATGTAAACATGACGCATTTTAGCACTTGCACGTAATGTTGTCCTCCAACATTACACAGTTGAAATGTAGCTCAGTTGCTACTGCATCATTTAGCAATAGAGAGTAGCAAAATATGCTGTCATTTATTTGAAAATATGGTTGATTGTTACTTTGAATAGAAATCAGATTATTTTAAATTGAGCATTTGCCTATTTACCACTGTCCAACCCAACTTTGTTGCATGTCTGTCTTTATTAGAGATAATCCTTTTATCCC
Source organism: Myripristis murdjan (assembly GCF_902150065.1). Taxonomy (NCBI): domain Eukaryota; kingdom Metazoa; phylum Chordata; class Actinopteri; order Holocentriformes; family Holocentridae; genus Myripristis; species Myripristis murdjan. Next base: position 2,359,410 of record NC_043987.1, on the reverse strand, counting down.
TGTGTGGATGCAGATGATGGGTCATGAGGCTAGCCAAGTGTCAGGGTGTTGTTAGGCAGATGGCTGATTACCAGCCCATGTTGCTGAGTGCAGGGCATAGCGCCAGCAGGATCCTCCCTGCAGACATTAGGTTTTGTTTTGACTGCTGAGAGCTAGGCTGAGGCACTAAAACCAGCACCCATTGGGTGTTCCCATACCTTTGTTCTGGGAGTCACCCACAAATTTGAGTGAAGCTTGCCTGCAGAACCGGGCAGACAGTGGCTGTTCAACTCATGAGGTTGTCTTGCAAAGCAGAGCACATTTAGGCAAACATTAAAGGATGCTGGTGAAGAGAGAGTGGGGTGAAGAAGGGGAGGAATGTTGGTATGGCATCTTAAATTAGGGACAGGATGAGATTAGCATGCAGTGCCAGAGGTCAAACATGTCACCTATTATGCATCTATTCTGCATCTATTCTGCAACACCTATTATGCATCTAATGCAGTGCCCCACCTTGTCTTTTTTTTTTTTTTTTTTAACATAAAGTAGAAAGAAGAAAGTAGAAGGTATACCCTGTAATCTATCTAAAACTCTTGTTTCTCTGGTAATTGGTTGCCAAGTACAGTATTCCAGTACAGCAAGTATTGTTTCATGTAAACAAGTTTCTTATAAAAAAAAAAATGAATATGTAGAAATGTTTCTGTTTCCTTCAATGCCATTTTGTTTTTCTATAGGAAATAACATTACAGATGCTCCCAATGCTTTATGTGGTGATGAATACTTGGGAATTCATGCAGAACTCATGAAGTTTAAAGAGTACCAGACTATTTTCTGGCCTTTTTGTTGTTTTTTTTATGGACACACTATATAAAAGCAGAGTGCTGCTCCAGCAGCCCTGGTGCAGAGTACCAGGACAGACACAGTACACCAACTGTGAAGGTCAGCCATCCAGTTAGGACTCTGCTTAGGGCATCACCCTGCTGCTCACCCCATCAGACATACCACACATGCATGCACACACACACACACACACACACACACATCCACACACACACACACACACACACACACACACACACACACACACACACACACACACACACACACACACACACACACATACATGCAAATGGTAGAATCAGTGATGAGCCTCAGAGGCAGAATCACCTTATTCACTAAGTTGTTTTATTCTACAGAAACATAGTGACAGGTCGCACACTGTCACACATACTACCAGGACAGCAGGACCATTTGTTACAAGGAGACATTGCAGAGCAGACCATGGAGTACATATCACTCTAAATATATACTGTGCATTTATATATTCAGCATTCTGTCACTATTTATTATAATCTAGCAGTGCATTTGAACAACATTGTGAACACATAGGGATTCAGAGCATTATGGAGCATGTAACAATTATTTGCACAACGTACCTAAATCGCATTTGAAAATGCCAAAGTGCACACTGTGCAAAGACTCACAGACAAAGTAGACAAGTGTTGTGCATATTGTTCAAACAACCCCTTATGGAAATGTAATATATGTACATATATGGAATTCCCATATATGACGTATATGTGCATATGCAGTATGTTCATACTATATGAAACCTATTAGACATTGGAACACTCTCATATATTGACATATATGTGTAGCCCATATATTGCAAATACAAAAATATTGCAATGATATAGAATATAAATTATACAACTATATCAAACATATGGTGTTAAAACAGGATTTGAAAATGTCAGTTGAAGGGGAAGATGTAATGATGAGAGGCAGGCTGTTCCCTGGTCTGGGACCAGCAGGAAAATGCTGCTTCACACATGATGAGGGCTCTGAGCTGTGCTTCCCGCTGGGTTAGGCTGCACAGTCAGCGGTCACTGCCACGTAGCTTGGCAGTTATTTTATTATTTATGATATATGTTCATATAAAATATAGACTTGTATGTTTAGAATTAATTAGTTAATTAATTAGAATTAATTTTGTAAATATATTGTTAAATATATTGCTGCATTTAATTTAAATTAAATGTATATTGTTAACAGATATGCATCAGATATTTTTAACTTCCTAAAAGATCCTGAGGGTTATGGAATAAAAAAGTCAAGTGGTAGACCCAAAAAAATTTCACCGGCCCTGAGCCGGAGGATCCAATTGGCTGTCCGTCAAGACACGGGACGATCCTCGGCCCAAATTAAGCTTGTCACTGGTGCCAACTGCAGTCCCATAACCATCAGACGGCATCTGTGAGAGAAAGGTTTTAAGAACAAAAAACGTCTTCAAAGGCCTCGTCTCCTTCAACGGCACAAAATTGCCCGTTTGGAGTTTGCTCGAGAGCACCAAACATGGGACATTGAAAGGTGGAAGAAAGTTTTATTCTCTGATGAGAAAAAATGTAACCTTGATGGTCCTGATGGCTTCCAACGTTACTGGCATGACAAGGAGATCCCACCTGAGATGTTTTCTACACGGCACAGTGGAGGGGGCACCATCATGATCTGGAGGGCTTTTTCCTTCAATGGAACAATGGAGCTTCAGGTTGTGCAGAGGCGTCAAACGGCAGCTGGCTATGTGGAGATGTTGCAGGGGGTATCCCTCATGACTGAAGGCCATCGTCTGTGTGGTCATGACTGGGTTTTTCAACAGGACAACGCTGCAGTTCACAATGCCCGCCTGACAAAGGACTTCTTCCAGAGAAATAACATCACTCTTTTGAACCATCCTGCGTGTTCCCTGATCTAAATCCAATTGAGAACATTTGGGGTTGGATGGCAAGGGAAGTTTACAGAAATGGACTACTTAGAACCTTCTTAAGATCCAACAGTGCAAAATGTAAATTCTTGCAATTTTTCAACTGATCTTAAAATTTTGATCAGGAGTGTATATGAACTTGCACATGGAAATCATTAGGGCATTAAAGGGTGAACTGTAGGAGTTTTTATGACCATTTAGGGTCACAAATGGGAGTGGATATGTGCACACTCACCTGAGCACAATGACACAGTGACTTCTCTGCTTCATACTGCTAAACAGGTGGATGTGTCTTTTCATACATCTGATGAAAAACCTGCAAATGGCCTCTGGTACGTAAAGTCGTTTTGTAGTGATACAGAGACAACATAGTTCCACCAGTTAGCTGGAAAAGAGCATTGATTATGAGTCCCAGACAAACGTGTTGTAGATTCTTCAAAACATTTTTCAGCTTTGGGTCGCAGCTTGAAATCTTGTTGATTGATGGGGAAGATCCGCTTCATTCATTTTGGAGAATACAGATTGATGGGTCAAACTTGGAGGATCTGTTTCACTCATATGGAGTAGCAAATGCCACTATATAAGTAAGAACCGGAATTATCGCTTTAAATTCATTTAATAGGCATTAGGGCTGAATGTTACAGTAAAAAAAAATAATATTATGATTGCGATATGATGATCATGATTTTAGCAGGATAATCATTTTTGTGATTTTATTCTGGAGTCTGTAGAAAAAAATGTAGGCCTGAGCATCTCTGTAGCACCATAATACTTTGTTTACAATGTTTTGTCACATATTTTACCTTTATCCAAAAAAATGCTGCTCCTGCAATTTGGATATTGTACTTGGCCATATTGTGATTTAGATTTAGAATAATTGTTCAGGTAGGCATGTGCAGAACAACACACTGTCTTTCTTGTAACTCCCCTTCTATCTTCGCTTCTTTTTCGCCGGAACATTGAGCCCTGTGTTTGCAATCTTGGGAACAGCTGATTGCCCTGAGGCCGCCTGCTAGCCTGGGGCCAAAGGATTTACTATGTGAGTTGAGCATTCACTGGCAAGGGAAGCATGTGGGGTTAAGGTGAGAGTGAGTATGGAGATTTAAAACTTTCCTTCCCTGTGTTTTCATGGGTGAACTGCCGTTAAACATGATAGATGAGCTCTCCTCCTTGGTCGGGAGTTGGAGGGAGTATTGGGAATGAAGCTTAATGTGCTTGCTGGTAACAAGGCTACAAGGGAATATACAGTACCAGACACTGAAACCCTGGTGGTGGGCTTTCAGATAGTGTAGCACAAGTAGAGGGAACGAGAGAGGCAATGGAAAGTTATCTTCCCTGTTTCATCAGCTACAATCCTGGGCATACCAGCAAAGGCAAAAGTCTGCAGTCTGGATATTGAACTGCTGGCTGTGGGCTTCAAATGCTCCTTTGTGCTTCTTTACTACCAACCCCCACCCACCCCAAAGCTGGCTCTGTCACAGAGCTGAGCCTGGACACCCTGGAGGTGCTGGTGGAGAGAAGGATGTGGTCCAAGCTGAGCTCCATTTCATACAGTGCTTCCCACTCTCTCAGCACTGGTGCAGCTACAGGGCTCTCACAGAACCAAAATGAACCAAGAACTACTTAAAGCATTTCTTCATGCTAGCTGCCATCCGGTAGCATACTTCTTGTTACCATGCCTCGAGCCTTAGCCAGCTAGGAGGGAGCTTATGTGTCTGGACTACATCTGTCATCTTTGTATCTGTCTTCCTTGCACTTCTTTGTGTTTATGTACATTACGTTTTATAGTACATGAGCAAGCATATATTTTCAGGTAACTTACTGTACATATGTAAATATTTATCCTCAAAAAGCACAAAGGGAATGCCCCTCATTTACAATACTGCCAAGCTCTGAGAAAGTAATTTACAGTGCAGTAGTACAAAATACAAAATTATTGAATGATTGAAAATACAATTTCAGTATAGATTATAGCATATCAATTACAAAGCAAGACACAGTTAAAAACATCATAAAAGATCATAAAGGCAAACTAACATTATTATAAAGCTTACAATGGTGTCTGCTGTAGCCTGAGGTTAATCTCAGTGCAGAGTGGGAGTATCCTGGGACTTCAGAGCATGCATGTTGCCAAAATCCAAAACAGATAAAAACGCTGCCACAATTACTCGCTTCCTGCAGAGTGGGAGAAAGAAAAAAATATTCCTATAGGGAAAGCCTGCTTCACCAGATTCGTAATGTGCATTTTAAAGGAGAGTTTCTCATAGATCCAAATACTGAAGAATTTGTAATGGGGAACTCATTCCATATTGTTACTGTTACTATCTTTTGCACCCATAAACATTTAGTTCTCTTAATATTTGAAATCAGTTTTAGACTGGTAAGCTGCTCTTGAAAAACACTGAGGGAGGACTGCAAGATATTGGCAAATGACTGAACAGAATTGATAGAGCAGTGAAGTACTGCATCATCAGCATCAAAATGACAGTTACAAGAAGTATGAACAGATGCAAAGTCATTGATATAGACAGAATAGGCCTCAGGACAGAGCCTCGCAGGACCCCTTTAGTGACTCAAACAAATTTTGATGTAGCATTACTGACCCTAACACACTGAGATCTGTTTGGCAGGAATTTTAGAACCACAGGAAGGCATCATAACTAAACTTAATGTGAGAAACAGTGTTCAGAGACAAATCATGATCCACAGACTCAAGGGCTTTTGAAAAATCTACAAAATCTACAAAAAGTAATGCAGTATTTTACATTGTCTAAAGCAGTTATTATATTATTTAGGACAGGAAAAGTAGCTGAAATGGTGCTTTGCTTGGCCCTAATTGGCTTGAGTGCAGAGAATTTGGATAAAAATACCTTTAGCTGTTCATTGATAACTGAAATGCTTTATATCCATTGGTAAATCTGCTAATATGACTAGCTAACAACAGTTTCTTAAAAATTAGCACTACCTCCTGCCATGGGCGTTTCTTGGACCTCAGGACATTGGGGGCTGAGCCCACTGCCTTGTAGGGGGGTCCGGGGGTATTCTCCCCCGGAAAAAAATTGATAAACAAGCTCTATTTTTATGCTTTCTCATGCATTTTGGCACCTTTTTTTTACTTGCAAAAAAACTGCAACATGTACTTTAAAAACACCCATTTATTTTCAGAATTAACAATGAACAATATACAAATGTCTCTCCAAACTTCTGCTCTCTCTCAATCTCACTCTCCATCTCCTCCTCTCCATCTTCTGTGCTCTCTCTCTCTCTCTCTCTCTCTCTCCACCTTCTGCTCTCTCTCAATCTTACGCGCTAGCTGTAATGATCTGCTTAAATGCAATAATTAAGCATTATAAAATGGGTGCTTCCCATGTGATTGGCTGAGCCGCGTTCCATGCCATTGTAAAATCAGGGTAACCCACTGGCAGACCACAGCACAAAATATCTCCGCGCCACTGTAAACGGACATGGCGTTGCCTAGCAACCAACTACTCTGCGCTCAACTTCCTCGTTAGGTTACATTTGTTTCAAGACTTTGTAAACAAAATGTCAGACTTTGTAGTGAATTTTAATTTGCTGAGTGGCCTGAGCCTGGATGAGTGGTTGGTGTCTGTTAAAGGATGCTGAATTCACCACCAGCAACAATGTTTTCGCTGGTTTGATAAAGAAACTCCGCCGAGAAGGACGTGACAAATCTTCCCACCACCAAGCCATAACTGAGGCAGACTGCCAGAAGATGAGGCACTTTCAGGCACGAAGTTCAGACACACCTTGGGGGCTTGTCTGTAAAGTCTGGTTTGACGTGCAGCTTCATATGGGACGCAGGGCGAATGAGGGCAACCGCAAATTAAAGCCCGACTCCTTCAGCATTCGCCACGACGAAATTACCTAAAACATGTCACCCTGAATGCACAAAAAATCATGAAGATGCTGCCGAAAAAAAACCATAGAAAGCCTGCGGGGATTCATATATGAGCAGCCGGGTAACCCACTGTGTCCGGTGGCCTCCCTGGAGAAATAGCCTACCTCTCCCTGCCGCCTCCTGATCCACCTGCCTTTTATCTCCACCCAGAGCGGACACAGTGTGACAGCGCCGATGTATGGTAAATTAACAGTATAACTTTATTAATGTTGTTATTGTTACATCCGACGCTTGAATAGCGCACGGTGATATTATATTCCTACTCCGTAGTAAACCGCAGAGAGGAGGAAAAATTATCCGGGGCTAAAGAAAAAACATTCGGGGCTAGAGCCCCAGATGCCCAGGCCAGGCGACGCCACTGCCTCCTGCCAACAATAAGATTTTTCCAAGGAAAGAGCTACCATACACTGGATGTTTAGAGCAGCAACTGTAAAAGCTTTCATTAACTGGATCAAACAGGCAAACTGTCCTCTACCTGTCAGGAGGTTCATAGATTTAGGGGCATTCAGCTGTGACAGTTTAACAGGGAGCAGTTTTCCTACTGGAAAACAAACAAATGTACATAGCTCATCCTCCCTGTCCATGCATATTATCACAATAATATTGCTTCCTTTTGCCCTTCCTTCTCTCCAGCTTATTCTGCTTTTCTCCCCAATCCCATCCTCTTCGCTTCTCTGTTCGCCCACACATTGTCATCTGCTGGAATACATGACAAGCAGGCACAGGAGTTGGAGGAGGGGAGAAGAGAGAGAATTCAGGAGTCTGTGTTTGTGTTTGTATGCATGAAAATGCATTAATTTTGAACTGTTAATGATTGTCTATTTCCTATTGTGCTGTATGTTGTCAAGACATCGTACAAGGTTTTATGTTGGCTGCATTTGGATTCGGGATGCAGGAAGTAAATGCAAGTGAACTGCAGTTGAGGCTAGCAGTCCTCCTGAGGAATGTTACTTGTCAGCTGTGACCATGCACCATCATTCCTTAATGGACTTGTCTCCGTCTTCGGACCAATTACCAAAATAGTCACGCTTGTAAAAAAGCTTTTAAAAAATGGGTACCATAATGGTTGCATATCAATGCTGAAAACCACATCATTTTGGTGTTTTTTACTTTTTTAAATTTTTTGCTTGAATTGATATTTTACATGGGCAGGTGCTGCCTAGCTGTTGCTGGAAAGTGGAAGGATGGGAAAAATCTGCGAAGTGCTGTTTGCCTTCTGCCTCCTTTCTCTGGCTAATGCTAACACAAGGCTACCCATTATTTTTCATGAATACTTCTTTTGGCCCACCTTTTTCACATACAGTGCACTTGAGTAATGTAAAATTCCAAATCACAGATAGTAAGAGGTATACAGCAGTAAGTCTTCTTGAAACTTTGTTAAAGACACTGTAAACCACTGCAGAGCAAAGGGAGGTGACCAAACTGCAGGAAGGCTGGTTCGTGGGTTAGTTGTGGTTCTACTGGTCTTTATGGGTAAAATTTTAATAAATCTGCACCAGAACCATCTTGCACAGCTGCCTATGACTACCAGAATTTACTGGATATAAGATTAGGTGTAACCAACAGTTGGAGGCTGAAGAATTTATTGAAAAAGATTACCCACAAATACCACTATGGAGTAATGATAATCGGGATGGTGCTGCCCTGATGAGACTACCATTGGTTTAAAGCCAGCTAATGTCAAGTCTCTCAGCAATAAGCTAGATGCACTTCGATACTGAACACACCTAATAAACCACAGTTTGAAACTGTATATGTGGGAGTGAGTTTTTTTTCTGACAAAGTCAACCACAGGGCTACTTAACCTGCCGTACCACAGTATAAAAGGCCTTTTGTTGCTACCTCCTTTATTATAGGCAGAGGCTAGCTCAGAACGGTCCGTTTGCATGCTCTTTTTTAAAAGCTGCACTACACAATGTTGTGTGTTTGTTCCACCAAATGGAAGCAAGAGGTGACTATTAAAATTCGGGGGACTTTAATAACCTGAAGTCACATACCATAGCATTAGTAAGCTGTCCACTCATGGACATCAGTTCTTTCCTCTTAGTGGCTGGATATGGTTAGTAGATGCAGCAACTGGTGGTGATTACAGCCTTCTCTGGATTGATTGCTGTTGAAAAGATGGATTTTATTCAACATTTTACTTTTCATTAAGTTATAATGTTATTATAACTATATAGTTATAGTTATTATAATATTTCCCACCAGTGGCCATGTGATGCCATTCTAATGTCCCAGCCACACTAAACAATTGGCGGGGATTGGAAAATTTTATATTATATATAGCCTCACCTTGTGATTTCAGCTTGTAAGACAGCTGCATATTTATTTATTTATGTATATATTTTGAAGAAACTGGCTTCTATTAAATTCTTTGAAAACATGAATTGGCACTAGGGCATAATATTGTTTAATAATATTGTTGTTTGTTTATGTCAGCATACTTTTCTCAAGATCTTAAGACACTCCATCTCATTCTGTGTTGAGCAGGATGGACGCCTGAGGCCTGGGGATCAGCTCATTGCCATCAATAAGGAGTCATTGATAGGTGTGACCCATGAGGAGGCCAAAACCATGCTGAACAAAGTCAAATTCAGGTGAGGACTGTGCTTCTTGTATGAACATGGACTGGCCAAGATAAACAGAAAGTGAGGCGTTGTGGGTTCAGCTTAGCTTCCTGGCCTGGGGTGCAATGGTTATGGATAATGGATGTAGATAAAGTTCTTTTTCAGTAATACAGAGCAATGAAAGACTATGCGATCGTCTGGGGAGATAGAGAACAGTATCAAGACTAGTCAGCGTTCCACATTGCCACTGTTAACTTATCTTTCTTTTCCTCTGCTTGCATGTGCATTAGAGTATGTATGCACCTATCAGTCTATCTATCTATCTATCTATCTATATAAATGTCTATCGATCTATCTAACTGTATAGATAGATAGATAGATAGATAGATAGACAGACAAACATACAGATATATAATACGCCTTTGTACATTTGTGTGTGTCTTGTCTTCAGCCAAGACAGTGTGGTGGAGGTAGCCTTCATCCCAGGTAAAGGGCCCTTTCCCAGCAGCACATCTCTCCACAACGGGGTCCAACGGGCAATGGGCAACAGTCTCAGCTCTGGACGCCTTAAAGTCCATGTCAGATCACCTGAGGTAAGTTGTACCTGTTTTCAGGCATCAAAAAATACCAAAGTATTTCAAAAATGTACCACAATTCATCAAAAAGTTTTACAGATTTGGACTTTTTTTTTCAGTGCAGTCTCAAGTTTCATATTACTTTGTAATGTTAGCACCAGCAATAAATATGAAGCATCAGCATTTGTAGTATCAAAAAATGTCTAATGATACGCAGTGTAAGAGCATTTCAAACTGAACTAAAATGAAATTAACTCAGCTTTCCAAAAAACACCCTAGGCCCAAATATCTACCGACTTGCAATAGCAAGGAAGATGAAAGGAAGAAAAGGAAAATAAAAGAGATGAAAGATGAAGGTCTTCTTTGCAGCTCCTTGTCCCTTGCTGGAGCCAGTTAAGCCAAAAGAGGTTTTCTCAGCTAATGTAGTGTGGGTTGGCAATGTTACTGAAGTCCGGCTGTATTGTTCTTTTTGTGATTTGAAGTAGGTGATAGAGGGCTTGGTCATATCCTTTACATAATATAGAATAAAAACAGGTCTTGGTCAAGGCTTCAAGAAGCTCATTTTGCTTCTCTGGTATCCCATGCATGGAACCAACTAAGAGGTGGCCAGTATTAAAGTGTCTTATTCAAGTGTTTGTACTATTTTGTCTTCCATTAAAGGACCATACCAGTGATTCTGCATGTTTAGTGTAACATCTGCAAAATCTGCAAAATGTATATACTTCACATTTCTGCTCATCATTCCCCAAATCAAGCAGTCATATTTTAAAACACTGATATTATTTTTATACTTTTTATCTATCCATTAGTTTCCATTCATTCTGCTCCAATGTGAAAATTAAGTTTCACAGACTTCTAACTTTCTTCACTCCAGTATTCCATCACTGTAATAAAGTCGTCTACATTAGTTTTCCTAAAGGCAGCAGCACTGCTGTGTTTTGGTGACTTGAAATTGGAGTCCCCATGGAAACATTCGCTTTACACAGCCAATTCTGTGGTTTGTGAATGACTTTTTAGCCACAGAGGCAGAACATTATAAGGTAATTGTTTCAACCAAGAAGTCATATTTAAAAAACGAGGAATTTAGGTAACATGTTGTGAACTCTGTATTACCCCCACATAATTTGCAAAATGGTTTATTGCAATGTAAAATGTGGGTAAACTGTAGTAAATGGGCCAAACATTCAAAACACTGGTATGGACATTTAAGGACCACAAAGAAAATAAGTTTTTGAAGTACCACTATCTTGTGCTCTTTTCTGGTGTCAAATATAATCTTATTTATGTTGCGTTTTTATATTTCACTCTTTTTATTCCCTGTGCAGATTTGTACAGAGGAGCCAGCCCCAGTGTCTTCACCTTCTCCTGACATCTGTCCACCGGACATTCACATTTCAGGTTTTAAACTTAACTAGACTTAATACTCTCTCTTTCTCTCTCTCTCTCTCTCTCTTGCTCTTACCCCTGTCTTACTTAAAATCCTCCCTATGCCCCTCCCATTCCTGTTATTATATTACTACATTGTATCCAGATTAGCGTTCATCATACCCCTAACAGTCCTCTGTTGAAGCTTCCCCAGTACTATTGAAACCAGTGGCATTTTGGCCAGAAAATTGTTGACAATAATTGTTCACAAAAGAAAACCTCACCATGCATCTCCAGAGGGTCAAAAATATGATTTTTTTCAATACTGACAACATTTATGAATTATCCAATTTGAATCGGGGCCATTATCGGGTCTGGTATCATGAAATGTTATGTCTTGTAATATCTTAAAATATGTATCTCCAGTAACTCCAGTAATTCTCTCTCTCTCTCTCTCTCTCTCTCTCTCTCTCTCTCTCTCTCTTTCTTTCTTTCTTTCTTTTTAAAAGCATTTAAAAGCACTTTGTGCACAAAAATAGGGCCGTATTTTTAACTTTCATTAACTATTTTCAGTAGGCTGGTTTTGTCAGCTTTCAATTCCAGCTTTGTCCTCAGAAAATTTTACCTTTTCTAGTAAAAAATTATTATAGTAATTAAGTAATATATTATATTGTGAACCATACCATACCATAAAAATAGCTATCAAAAACTATTGAATACACACCAATTTAGAGTTAAGATACTTTCAGTGATTTCTCCCAAAGGTCCTTCAAAAAAGATGCAGACTGAGTCCTGCTCAACAGAGAATGAAAAAAATAGGGGAAATTTTCTTTCTTTCTGAGGTTGGGGATTAGGTGGAAAGGAGTGGATAGGATTTAATCAAAACCATGGCGCAGCGGGGTGCCTCAGTGCATGGCAATGTAAGGGATCATGAAAATTTCTCATCTTCTCAATAGCTATTATGCCTCATGAAAGTATTTGTGGAATGGCATGTGAATGCAGGAGAAAGAATAAGAGACAGGGAATTAACAAGCAAACGAGAATAAAGTAGAATGAGAGAGTAAGGAAATATATTACAGCACAGTAATGTGGATGTCAAATCATTACCCTTTCTTCATAGAGAAGATAACAATGTATTTTTATAGCCAGTGATTAAACCTTATTCAAACCCTATTGAGAGTCTTTACTATAAGCCTAAATGTTAATAAATGATGCTAAATGATGATAAATGACGCTGTTAGTGTGAAGGTTGTTATTGACAGCATAAGTGCAACATTTTTAAAGTATGGTTCTCTTTACATTGCTTGTAGAACAAGAAAATATTAATTCTTTGAGAATTATTAATTTGATGAAATGTAAGTTAATGTACCCCTTGCCCTGTGGAGTGATATCGATGTGAGAGTGATCTAGCTATTTATGTACCTTCATTACTTGTCCGGCTAGCTGCTTAGCTAGAAAAGGGCTCCAGTCAAGGATAACATCTAACTTAGCCTCAAACTTTAACATTAACTCTTGGTTAATAACAAAAAAGAGAGTTTATAAATCTGAGACAATAATTTATCGAGAACAGAGTGAAGCCCACTGCCCTTAATGAACATGACAAAATATGCTGAGTAAAATCTATTTGACACTTCTGATGGACTTAGCTTCTGGAAGGCCTTCTTCTCCGGACTGGTCCTACTTTTTTATCCATACCTTTGTGAAGAGGGCCAGCAGGCTGCAGAAAATGGCAGGGCTTTGTTTGTTTTGAACTGAAGCATGAGGCAGAGAAGTGATGAGCATGCATGCTGTAGTCAGATGGGATGATGCACTGCATGGATCGTAATGCAAAGAAGAGCGAGCTACCAAGACGCATTAATACAGCTCAGGATCTTGTGTTCCCTAGTATGTTCCAGTGGCAAGTGTACAATCAGTTGCCACCAAAACGCAAGGCCAGATTGAGGATCAGTAGTCATCCAGTTCTAACCTGTGGTCAGGGACGGCAGAACAAATAACATCACAGCACAGAGAGAATGTGAAGGTGAATTCTACTGCTGTTAGTGGCTTTTTGAGTTCAGTGCGACCAAATGAAGTTTACAGTTCCCTGGGGATATGAGGATTACATGTAGATGGATTTATCAGTTGTATTACCTTCACATTCTCAAGGCGGTGTGGTTCCTGAGGTAGAGTGGACTAATTAGAGGATTCCTTGTTCAATCCCTGGCTTCTCCAGAAAGCATATTGAAGTGTCCTTGAGCATGACACTGAGCCCCTCCTGATGGGCAGCTTGGTACCTTGAATGGCAACCTCTGTCATCATTTGTATGTGAATGGGTTAATGTGAGGCAGATGTTAAGTAGGAGGAAGGAAACGATGGGTTTTGGCCAATGGTACCACTGTGGATGGCTGTCATGGTCTGTGTGGCTGTGATATCTGTTATCAAGAGGCGAGGAACTGAGGAGGGCTGATGTGGAAGGCTGGTCCTCTTCGGCCCTGGCCATGATATCATTGGCATTGCCGCGGACTGTTCACTCTGATATGTTTGAAGTTGAGGGATGTTCAGAGTGTGGCCAGGGTGAATTTGAGTCTCAGTAGTTTTGCCTGTCCACGGCCTGGATCTCAAGCAGGTTGGATACAGGTGTCTGGAATGGGCAGTATCCCTCAAAACAGGAGATGGGATCTTTCCTTGAAGTCGTAGCCCTGCAATGTTAGAGTTGTCAGTGAATGAAAGCCAAGAGCGCTGGAAAGTGTGGATTGCTGAGTGCAACCAAGATTACCGAAAAGGTTACTTATCAAACAAATTGCTATCTGATGGGTTAAGAAGGAGCCCCTGGTCCATGGTTAAGGTAAGCCCTTGTAGTGCAAGTCACAGGTCATGTGAAAAATGAGACAAAGGGGAAAAGAATGGATAAAGTGTGTCTAAATATTTTTTGGGTGGAAATGGGATGCATTGGAGGCATAGTTTCCAAACCTAGTTATAAAACTTTATGTAGTACACTGAAGGACTGGTCAGTATGGACAAAATCAAATAAATTGATATTGTTGACCAAATACTGGCAACTATTGCAAACTTGTCTGGCCAGGACTGGGTCTTCTCCCCCTGTGGTCCTTCTCAAGATTTCTTCCATTTTTTCCTTCTTACAGCTGAGTTTTTGGGGGAGTTTTTTCTTGCTCTCTTCAGGGGCTGTCGTCTTGTTTTTTGAAAATTTATAGGCTTGTAAAGCCTGTAAACAGGGATATCATCCATCTATCCATCTGTTTTCAGCCGCTTATCCGGATCGGGGTTGTAGTGGCAGCAGGCTAAGGAGGTCTGCCCAGACAGTCTTTTCCCTGGCCTTATCCACCAGCTCCTCATAAGGATCCCAAGGCATTCCCATGCCAGCCAGGAGACATAGTCCCCCCAACATGTCCTGGGTCTACCCCGGGGCCTCTTCCCAGGTGGACATGCCTGGAACACCTCCACTGGGAGGCGGACAGGAGACATCTTGACTAGATGCCCGAACCACCTCAACTGGCTCCTTTCAATGCAGAGGAGCAGCGGCTCTACTCTGAGCTCCTCATGGTTATCCAAGCTCCTCCCCCTATCCTCACAGTGCACCCGGCCACCCTGCGGGGGAAACCCATCTCCACTGCTTGTATCTGCGACCTCATTTTTTCGGTCACTACCCAGAGCTTGTGACTGTAGGCGAGGGTTGGTACAAAGTGGAGGAGTTCAAGTATCTTGGGGTCTTGTAAACAGTGATATTGGGCGATATTGTTATTGTACAAAATCAGGAAAATCAGAACATACCTTTCTGAACATGCAGCACAACTCCTGGTACAGGCGTGTGTGATTTCATGCCTTGTATACTGCAACTCCTTACTGGCAGAGTTCCCAGCCTGCATGCTCAAGCCCCTGCAGATGATCCAGAACGCGATGGTGCATCTGGTATACAACCAGCTGAAAACTGCACATCACTCCACTGTTAATATCCCTTCACTGGCTCCCAGTTGCTGCTCTCATCAGATTCAAGTCCTTGACACTCAAAGCAGCAACCAAAAATGCTCACCTACCTGGATTCCCTCTTTCAGGCCCTAAATCACTAGCTAGACTCTTCTCTTCTGTGGTTCCTCGGTGGAATGAGCTACCAAAACCAAACACCATTCGCTCCGCAGAGTCCCTTTCAATCTTTAAAAGATGGCTTAAAACCCAGCTCTTTAGGGAACACCTTCTCACCTAATGGATTGTGTAATCTCCCATATAATAAGAAAAAAAAATCTGCTTCTATGCTTTCTTCCTTCCTCTATGCACTTTATGCACTCTATACATTACGTCCTTGCACTGCCTTGAAGCACTGCCTTGTAGCTCCTCTGTCCTTTAGGCCAGAACCAGAGCTTTATGGCACTTGATGTAATTGTTCTCTCTCTTGTGGTGTAAAAAAATCTCATATGTACGTCACTTTGGATAAAAGCTTCTGCCGAAGGTGAATTGCAATTGTAATATTGTGACGATATTTTTGTGCATGACTGTTGATGCTTTTATAAGATTAGTAAGCACACCAAAGATTTTTGATCAATAATTCTTTTTGGATTTGGTGACCAAGAAGATACAGACAAGTATAATAAGCTGAGAGTATTGCATTGCTTCACTCAAATGCACCTTTTAAAATCAGGAAAAAACAACGCTTAAGCTTTACCACAATATTAAGATATCCAAACATCCCAACTGATATTTAGCCTCACATCACAATATGAGGCTGCAGCTACTATGCTACGGTAAGGGTCACCCATGGGCCCAGCTCAAGGCCACCTGACATCCTGTCACAATCCTGTTGGCCTGGATTACCCTAGCCAAGGTTATTTCCCAGGTGCTGTGACCACTTAGCTCCCCTCCAGGCTCTTATTGGCTAAGCCAGTTGCTAGCCGTGACAGATGTCAGCATTTCGGGTTTGTGGTAAGCTGAGCAGAGTCACATAGACTGGGCGGATATTCCTCATATTACCAAACAACAACTTTTATTCACATAATGATCATTTTTAAGTAATGTGAATATATGAAGGTTACAAGAACTATAGCCTTGTTAATTTATTGACAGCTACAGTAAATTGGTGCCATATATCATGAATTGGCTGTTTGTCCTCTTCATGATTAGTACCTGTGCATTTATTTATCTGTGTTCTACAGTATCATGGCTTTATACATAGGAGACTGGATTGACCTATTTGACAATCTGACCTTCCCCTTTCACTCTTGTATCCTATGCAGCCAGCCTCAGCTCACCTTTTACATTTCTCAGTGTCTGGCAGCTCTTTCCTGGGACAAATCCTCTGATACACGAAAGGTGATGCATTTTACATTTCCAATGTGTTTGGAAGAAACAGAAACAGAAGGAGAAGAGCTGGGTAGTTTGCATGCACACCAACATCCACCATGGCTGAACAGACAAAGAAAAGAGCGCCACCTATGGAAAGTCAAATGTCATCAACAGTAAACCCAAGGAAAGCATTATCGCCACCCACACAGTTTGTTTGCCAGGTTATCTCCAGGAAGTGTAAAGGAGAAATACCAAAACAATGACAGCTGCAACAAGAGTCTGTGTTTTTTGAAATGCTGGAAGTCTGCTTATACCCCGAAGAAAAGTGGAAACGCACTTTGTACTGTATTTTTAGCATCTTTCTAATACTACTTGACAGTTGGATGGAAACAGCTCATGACGTCGACTATAGTAGCTTGTGTGTAACCAGGGTTTAGTGCTACTGTTGTTGTCACGACAGCAGGTCTGTCAATCATCACCAGAGTCGTGGATGGGGAGACAGAGGGGCGGAGGGGTGGATATAAATCCTCTGGGTGGGAGATAGTCACTGCAATCAGCTCATATCCCTAGCAACAGGGAGGAGGCGGTACGCACGCACACACACACACACACACACACACACACACACACACACACAGGAAAGGCTGTTATACCCAAAGCAAGCGTACACACAAATCTAGGACAGACAAACTCATCAAATTAATATTAGTCGTTGGCTGTCTGCCTCTCTCTTTCCCTGTTTTCCTTCAGTCTCATCTATATAATCGTCCACCTTCCCTCAACTCCTCTCTTTTTAATCATCTGATTCTCACTCTGCTCCCACCCCCACTCGTCACCCCCACCATCACCACCAAATCCATCTCCACACCAGATAGGAGGGAATATCTGCCTATCTGCTCTGATATTAGAGATTATTCAATGCTATCTCTCCTCCTGTTGCCCCTCTAGGTGTGCAGCGGCATTTCATTCTTCCTTTTTTTGTTGTTTTAATGACTGAACTGTGCATCTCTATGCATGTGCTGCTTTCTGTCTTCATTATGTACTCAAAAATATATGAACTAGTTAAGGTTTATACATCAGTTTATATATCAGTTGTTTTTCTCCTCTCCTCCTTCCAGGCTCAACCAGCCAGCGATCTCCGTCAGGAGCCAAACCCAAGATAACACTGGACCCCTACATCCGCCTCAAATCAGACAAGTTGGACCTTGTGAGTCATTTTATTTCAGAGCCACACTGCTGTGGTATATCTCATGGCACTTCTAAGCACTTTCGATCATCAGGGTCAGTTAATTCAAACTATGGAGCAGAACCCATTTAGTTTTTGTTGATGTTGTTTTGTCTAGTTGAGAGCAATGCCATTTGAAAGTGGGTGGCACAAAATAACTTTGGTACTCTTTTCATCCAAAACAGTTCTTTTTGAACCACAATAGTGGACTCAGTCTGAGTCCACCATTGTGGTTCCATTTTTTTCATTTTTGTTTGTTTGTTTTTGATAATTTGGGCCTTGGTTCTGACAAGCCCAGCGTTCACCAACTCCTCAGCAATTTTGAGATACCATTTATTTTCTCCAGTACTTCCTTCCATCTTCTCCTGGAACTGTCCAAAGCAATGAAGCAGTAGTTTTGTTTCTTCAGCAGACCAAGGCTTGCTCTTTGATTTCTCTGTCTTTTCTGGTTCTGAACCAGTTTATTTTTGGTCTAAAACCTCAGAACAGATAAAAATTTGATTTGTGAACCAGTACCTAACCACTTACTTGGTCAAAAAGGACTGAGTTTTGTGAAAACATGAAACTAAGACCTCTTTTAAGAAAGCTGCAATTGGGTCCTGCTAATCACCCAAGAGCACACCAAAGTGCTCAAACATTTACCCAATACTACCCAAAAGTGCCCTACTAATTGTCCAACAGTGTCCAAAACTACCCCATAGTGGTACTTGAATGTGCTGGTTTTAACATGACAACGCTGAGGGCAAAATGTTGGCTTTTCCGGGCAGTAAACCCAGTGATGGAGCAAAATCTCAGGCTGGGGCGGGGTTTGGACACAAAAAAAGAATGGCTGATGGGTTCAGGATGGGCTTGGTTACTATGCTTCCGTCTTGGGTCAGGTTCGGACAAAAATATGTGGCCCAATCCGCACTCTACTCACAGGTAGCAGTGACTTCTCAGTACTA
Source organism: Myripristis murdjan (assembly GCF_902150065.1). Lineage (NCBI taxonomy): Eukaryota > Metazoa > Chordata > Actinopteri > Holocentriformes > Holocentridae > Myripristis > Myripristis murdjan. The sequence goes on along the minus strand of NC_043987.1, from coordinate 2,340,804 downwards.
CCACAGCGTTCCGTTGTTAAAATAAATATTTTTGGCAGGGCTCTTCTGCTTGAATCATTCCTTCCCAAACCACATGAGGCAGGTTTCACTGCAGGTTTTACAGACTGTTGAATAAAATCTCCCCACGCTACACTGAATTGATTTCCATGGTCTGACGTCTGATAGAAGAACAACTTCTCAAGTTGTATCCACAGCTGTAGCACTCCCCGCCCCCAAGCGCTTTCTCCATCTAATTATTGATCTCTCACGCAGTCTCTCGCTGATTTGCTTTATCGCACTTGTGCACTCCGTTTATATATTATTTTTACCATATCAGCACTTTCTCTCACTGTGCGCACCCCCGCCTCCCCCACCCCCGATGTCTCTGCTTTCCGCTGATGGTCTGTTTTTCTTCTACCTCATTTGCTTGCTTTCTCTCTCTCTGCCCGGCCATGTGTCTGTGCAGTTCTGTGGCAGCGGTTTTAATTTTGTGCGAATCCTGCTCAGCCGTAGGTTGTCCCTAATCTACCAATTCATTAATGGGATTGAAAGAGAGAGTCTAAATGTTGAACACAGACACAACTCAGTCTTGATCTGTTGGCTCCGGTGCAAGTACACCAGAGAGATGGATTATGGATATTTTTAACTTGAAGAGATATTGTAATAGCTGAAGAAATATTACAAAGGACAAAAAATGAAATGAAGAATGGAGAGAGAAATGAACAATTATGTTTAACACACTTACAGTGCTTCCTCAATATAGTGATTTGCTCACTAACATGGACAGAGAACGTGTTTGGAGCTATATACATACTACTGTATGTCTGTTGCTGTTCAAGGCTTAGACAGCAGATGGCTGTGATTGGGACTGACGGTTTGTGTGTGCTTACTGTGTAAAGATCAGCTACCCTACAAAGCCTGTAACTGGTTCAAGGAAAAAACTTAACTGAGGTATTCATGCACCCTTTTATGATAGATTTTTGTTTCATTTTTGGTGGTGAAATTAGTTTTTAATCCAATTTGAGATAGCATTAGAAAGGTCTTTGAAGGTCTTAAATTTGGCTCTGTGAAACCCCCAAACCTCCAAAATTGTTACAGCAACAAAAATGACAATGTATATAGTTATGTGTATAAGGCTGAGTGTTAATGGCAGAACAGAATTGTCCCATATGCACAGTGATGTCTTTGTAATGAGATGCAAAACTCAGTTACAATCACATAACATGAGTTATTTAACCTCTAACACTTTGTGCTCTCAGCACGAAAAAATGCTAAGCTCAGTGGACAGCATGTAACAGCGCTCTCCTTTGCATCAATCAAAATGTGTAAAGATAAACTAGAGCAGGGGAGAGGAAACAACTGCTTCAAGTACTATGTGTCCAAGATTTGGTGATATAGTAAGATCCAGATAATCTTTTGCAAAAATGACTTTGAAATATCCCAAACATCATTACCCTGTAAAATACATTTAACTATCCTCACACAGACCCATTAAGCAGTTCTTGGTAACCCCTTGTCAATGAAAGCGCGCCAAAAATATGCTATTAAGCCCATAAGCCAAGTATTATCTTGCCCTCTTTATGATCATTACCAATATCCTTTCACAGAATTACAGAGATTAAACCTCCATAAAGAGGATCTGCTGAATCTAGAAAATGATACCCTGCTGATTCTGTTTAGTCTGCAGTTGGAAACAAGGCTCCAAATTAGGCAGCCACAAGCTGGTATTTGTTAATCTTACAAATGTGTGTGTAATGCATATAATTTTTGCCCACATCAGTACCTCACTGTGGTTCATGAATAATGCTTGTGCACACAGATTCAGTTTAATCTGCACACTCTGCTAAGAAGTGTTTAAGTTAGCTCACCCAGCATGCAGCAGTCTCTGTTGTCTGGACAGAGTACCGTATTCATCCCATTCCTCCTCCTCTCATTGTTACTGAGCACTGGATTCTGGCTGGATGCTCCAAATGACTTTCGCCAGCAAACACTCTTAAAAATAACTGCCTTAATATGTAATAGCTATGGGTGAACTTAAATATCATATTTTTCAAAATGGGTTAACAGTCCCCTTAACAATAGTCTTGAAATGAGTGACAGAAATTATATTTAGTTGGATTTATAAATACAGATTCCCACAGCAGTACATAGACCTAATTCAGTGTATATGAATGCGATCTTAGAATTCAGTGATAGTCAAACATCAGTTTTTGAGTTAAAATTATGACAGTTTTAATACACTTTATCCAAGAAGACTGGACCTTTACAGTTGTCCCTCGCTATAACGCGGTTCACCTTTCGCGGTCTTGCAGTTTCGCGGATTTTTTTAGTGCAATTTTGCATGTTTTTTTTTTTTTTTTCAGCGCATTGTGTTCTGTGTCCTGATTGGCTAAGGGACTGTAGACCATTGTCAATCAGCCTCCTCCGTGCCGTGTCTCCTGTACAGTACAGAATGCGTTCATTCTATAATACTGGACTTATTTTTCTACGAAGGTTTGAACTTTGAGAGTTTAAACAAGAGAGAAAATTGAGAAAATGATAATGCCTGTCTGAGAAAAGTGTATAAAGTGTGTAGTGAGGGGTTTTACAGCCTTAAAACATCTAGAATAATTGTAAAAAATAAAGCTGACTACTTCGCGGATTTCGCCTATTGCGGGTTATTTTTAGAACGTAACTCCCGCGATAAACGAGGGACCACTGTATTTCAGATATTGCCTATACATACTTCAATGTACTGTGGGCTCAATTTTTTAATTCTTAGAAAAAAAAAATGCACCTAACAGTTTTTCTCATCAATTAGATACTGCCCACGCTAATTGAAAACAGGTACAACTTGGAGAAAATGATTTTTACTGCACTATAATGCACTTTGATAGACAGCCTAATGATGGGTTTGAATTTTTATTCTTGAAAAACACAGCTTTGTTAAAGTAATAGCAAACTAAAATTTGTTCCTCTCTCTATCTCTCTCTTTCTCCTCCAGGCATTGTCCTTCCTTGGTTTGGACGTCACAGAGGAGAAGAGGAGGAAGTTAAAACAGAGTCTGCCCACAGACCCACAAGGCACTGTGGCCTATGGAGGTGGGACACACATACAGACACACACACACACACACACACACACACACACACACACACACACACACACAAGCTATACACAGTTCCAGTTGTGTCAACACCAAGGTGAAAGATGGAGTTTGAAGTGCTGTCAAGTCAGAGCTCCATGTGACTGCCGTATGGGAGCTACTTGTTGTGTCACTTGTGCACTGTGTCACATTTGGTCTCCACGAGCCATCGCTGTGCCTGCTTGTCGCCAGGCAGACTCAAAGTGCAGCGTTTTCATGACTGCATGCCACAGTGCTTTGCATGCAAAACCTTCATCTTCAAATTTTAATGTCTGACTGCAGGTGTAAGCAAACAATTCCACAAAAGTGAAAATATACAATTAAAATGTGCTAAAATTTTGGTAAATTATCATGAACAATTAATCTTCTATTGACTCTTGAGACAGTTTTTTTTCTGTTCTGTTCTTTTCTTTTCTTATTTCTTAATTTTTCGCCTGGCCATTGTTCTAAAATCCCAATCAACTGGAGACACCCTTGATAAGTCACGCCTCTTAATACTAATTTGAAAAAAAATTAAAATCTATCTTTACACAAGCCAGTTCATGCTTTCAAAAATGAAAATGTTAGACTTGAGATTTTTTTTGGTCTTGCATATAATGGAATTATTGACAGACACAATAATGCAGTGGAGATTGTTCAAACTTTCTCATTGGGAGTTAAAATACTGTTCAAACCACTGATGAATTGTTAATGATCAGTTTATACCAGCTGACGTTGATTTGAATGTCATTCACCAAATGACGGCTTCTTCTTGTTTGGAGCGAATTTCAGCACACACTGTGTATGAAATTGTGAGATCTTATATTTAACATCTTTCAAGTGACTTTGATATAGTAATTATTAGACTGCTTAAAGCGGCCATGACTCCTCTAATATATTCCATCTTAAATAGCAAATGTAAAGGTTATTATCTGTGCTTGTTTGTTTGTTGATAAGAATAAGTATCAACAAGAAGCTTATAATATCAGACAACAACCAGTACATATTTAATACACAATATTGAAATATGTGGAAATAGAATTTTTAAATATTAAAATATCATCTTCAGTGACATAGAGAGAGAGATTAGATTAGTTTAGATTAGATTTGATGCCTGGATTATCCAAGACACTTACTTGATTTCTTTCAAAAACATGGTGATAAAGGTGTTGAGCAAACTGCCATGAAATATCATGAAAATTAGCAGGAAAATAAAAAAACATTAAAAAAGAAAGAAAGAAAGGGAGTGAGAGAGTGAGAGAGAGAGAGAGAGAGAGAGAGAGAGAGAGAGAGAGAGAAAGTTACCAGACCAGAAAGTTAGAAAAACAAACAAACAAACAAACAAGAAAACTATTTGCAATTACTATAAATAAATATATTTTAAAATATTACAAGAAAATTACCAGAAAGTATCTAAGAGGGATGTGGGTGATTGGAGCAATGGCCCAACATGCCAATGCCTTTGAATAATAACCTTGATTTTTTTTCAAAACCTTTAGTGTATTTTGTAGTAAAAATGCTCCAATTGTATCTTTTCTATCTTCATCCCTAAGGTGGAATTTTTTTTTTTTTTTTTTTTTTTTTTAAAAACATGCCTGTTTTTTTTTTTTACCAGACTTTGTGGAGGCAACCCGCAGCATTTTCCAGGAGAACTTAGAGGAGGCGGGCTTAGCGTCAGGCCCCTTCATGTTCTCCTACCTCGAAGCAGCCAGCCTGATGGACACCTCTGCCTTCCACTCCCCTGTGAGTAACACTCACTAGACTTTTGTGAGTGTAAAGCTTCCAGAGTGCAGGAGGATTTAAACTACACAGTTTCTTAAAATGGAATAGAGCTTTGAAAAACACCTATATTTACATGTGTATGTGTATAAACAGTGACTCACACACACACACACACAAACAAATACATATACATATACACCAGAGAAATGCCTGTGCAGTCTGGTATGTCTTTTCATTATAAGTATGCAGTCTTTGTGTTTGTGTGTGCATTCTTTAGTTTAAATGATATTGATGTCTGTGAAATAGTTTGAGAGCCAGTGAATAGTGTGTTGACAATAGTGTGTGTGTCTGCAGACATATGAATCAGAATGCAGCTACAGCAGTGAAGAGATGGAGCAGTTTCAGACAGAGGTGAAGCAGCTGCAAACCCAGATGAAGCAGCTCAAGGTGAACATGCACACAGGAAAAACTTACTCAGCTTTTGTGTAAACTATAAAAATGATGGGGAGGGAAGCTGCCGCTACGTGCAAAAATTGATCACAACCATAGAATGTGCACCTTGTACAGCTTTTTTTTATAGCATGTACAGACACAGAGAACACAAAGAAGGATTCAATGTGTATGCAGACACTTACTCAGGTAGTCATGGCTCTGCTGCTTTCTATTGCTGCCTGAAGAGAGTGCTCTGCATGAATCCTTAACCTTTTGAAATCTGAGCAAATTTGCTTGATTTCTTTCAAAAACATCAGGACAAAGGTGAAGATAATCCACTCATACTGTTAAATAAACAAAGTTTGAATTTATCCCTTTAAGAGGATTGTTACAGGAGTAGTTTTACCTGTACTTAAATAAAATACCAGTGAAGTAATACTTTTGTTAGATTAGGAATTTGTAGTACTCTTTGCAGCACTACAAAAAATACAAACACTGCTACATTTTGGGATATGTCCTGCAAGTCACTTTAGCAATTAGTGTAGTGTTGTAGAAACGCTGTAGAAACTTAGGCTACTTTGGCTGCTAAAAGTAAGCTGGCAAGTGACGCTGTGCATTGCCAGCCCACTATGTTTTACTGAAATACAGTGAGTTTGTTGCCCTGCTGATACATCCATAATAAAATCCTCCCAGCCTTCATCTGCTCCCTCTGTGTGGCAGGTGATGCTGAAGGACACAGAGCACAGCAAGAAAACCCTGGAGGAGGAGCTGCAGAAGACCTCTGAGGTGAGGGCTGTGGGACAGGAGCAGCTGGGTGCCCGAGTCACACTCGTGCACCATGGTTGTGTAGATAAATATGTGTGTTTCCCTAACCAACCCAAACAAGTCTGAAAAACTCCTATTTTAAACCTTTTCTACTACCAGAGAACTCTGGGACCGCACAAGGCCAAATCCCCACCAACCCCACAAAACCAAAGAGATTAAAAAAAAAAAAAAAAAAATACACAAAATGTGTGGATGTTTGTTTTTAATCTCTTTGCCCTCCAAATAAAGGCATTTTATATTTAACTTGCTGTTGTGCCCAGACCTGGATCAGTGGCAGCTGGTGACTCCAAAATTGGAGAGGATACATGGACAACAAGCCCATTCAGCAGGAGATTTTTACACCTTAGCTACTCATCCCTGCTTTCCTAGCTTCATTGAAAAATAAAGCAATAAAATATCGGCTACGAGATCTCTTGAAACAACATAATATTTTATTTAAACCAGTCCATTGCATCAAACACATGGATCAACACATGTCAGTTTATTTCCCTTTTTGCATTATTTTACTCCCTGCCCACATATGAATGCAATAATGACTAAAAATTTGCCAATAGTGCTTATTTTTTTAGTCACTAGTTGAAGTTGTAATTTTCATTACAATAGCAATGTCATAATAATTTTATAATGGCTACTAGGTAGTAGTGACAAATTTAGTTTTTACAATTACTTATATTACATCAACTGAACGATTTCATTTTTTCCTTTTTCCTTTTCTAATTTGCACTAGTTACAAGTAACAATCAGTATAGTATTTTGATGACTTATTTTTTATTCTAGTCTCTGGGGATCACTGCTGAGGTTTTGTGATGTTCAGTTTTCAGCAGTGGATTTCTATCTCTATGGGGATAGAAAATATTTTTATCAATGGGCACTGAAACTGGAATAGTTTAATTTCGGACACGTTTCATTCAATACCAAACTGTGTTTATTAAATATTCAAAGAGATCCAGAAATCGTGGAACAAGTCAGTCTAGAATGTGATGACTATTATTTCAAACAATTCAGATGCATCTTTATTGGCATGTCTGCAGACTGGCTGAGAGACACTGTTTTAAAAGATCTCCCACACACCATCTTATTCATTCATCTTTATTCAACAACATTTTGACGAAGTTCTCAGGACCAAAACTTTGTGAATGACTTTTATTGTAAGTAAATAAGACAATGTGCATAAGTCTATGTACTGGTAGTTTGCAGCCTTTGGTCTTCTCTCAATCACTTACCTGTCTCCAAAACCCACAAAACATGAGTTATAGGCCTATGAAATTATTTTGTATTTCATGACTAGCTTTATATTAATATTCACTCTGGCATTTCTTGTTGGGTCTTTTCCTTCCCAGAAAGCATGTCTGACTGTGGAGGAGAACAACCGTCTGAAAAGTCGTCTGCAGGCGGCGGAGGCTGAGGTGGTGCAAAGGCAAGCCAACAGTGCAGAGCAGGACTACGAGGAAGTCATCCAGCTGCTGGAGGCTGAGATCAAGGACCTGAAGAACCAGCTGGCTGGCAAGAGGCAACCACGCGGCCTGGAGGCCACCAAGGTTCGTACCCTAGGATATTAAGAATGCAAGAAAAATTGTGACAGATTTTAAGGCTACACTATATTGACAAAAGTAAAAAAAGGGCCACAGCTCTTAATCACTGACCTCAGGTGTTTCATTCAGTCCCATTGCCACAGGTGTATAACCTCCAGCAGCTAGCCATGCAGTCTGCCTTTACCAACATTAGTGAAAGAACGTCTCGTTCTAAAGAGCTCACTGAGTTCCAGCGTGCTGCTGGAATAGTAATGTGATAGGAAGCCACCGCTGCAACAAGTCAGCTGGTGAAGTTTCTTCACTCCTAGATATTCCACCATCAGCTGGAAGTGGGATTATTGCAAAGTGGAAGTGTTTAGGAACCACAGCAACTCAGCCACCAGGTGGCAGCACCACATAAAGTTACAGAGCGGGTTGCCGAGCGCTGAGGCTCATAGTGCGTAAAAGTGGCCAACGCTCTGCTGACTCAGTAACTGCAGAGCTCCAAACCTCCTCTGGCATCAACATCAGCACAGAAACTGAGTGCTGGGAGCTTCATGGCATGGGTTTCCATGGCCAAGCGGCTGCATGCAAGCCTCACATCACCGGACATCATCAGATGGAGCGGTGTAAAGCACGCCGCCACTGGACTTGACTGGAGGAGGGATAACACTATGGGCTGGTTTTTCTGGGCCTCAGTTCCAGTGAAGGGAAATCTTAATGCTTCAGCTCACTGAGACATTTTGGACAATTCTCTGCTTCCAGCTTTATGGGACCAGTTTGGGGAAGGCCCTTCTCTGTCCCAGCATGACTGAGCCCCAGTGCACAAAGCAGCTCCATAAAGGCATGGCTGGCTGAGTTTGGTGTGGAAGAACTTGACTGGCCCGCACAGAACCCTGACCTCAACCCCATCCAACACCTTTGGGATGAACAGAGATTGTGAGCCGGGCCCTCTGGTCCAACATCAGTGTCTGACCTCACTAATGCTCTTCTGGATGAACGGACAGAAACTCCCACAGACACTCCAACATCTGGTAGAAAGCCTTCCCAGAGGAGTGGAAGCTGTTCTGCTGCAAAGAGGGACCAACTCCATATTGATGCCTATGGATTTAGAATGGGAGGTCAGAAAAGCTCCTGTAGGTGGAATGTGGAGGTGGTCCAATATTTTGTCCATATAGTGTATCTCAGAAAGAGTTTTTGCCTTTCTCGATATAAATCAGTGGACAGAAACAGGAAAAATGGCACAAAGAGAAGATCTGTAAGGGTAGGCAACTATCTTTTCTGTCTGCCCACACCAAATAGGTGCTCTATTCCAGAATTCACTAGCCATTTCTGCTCTTTTATCAGCCAAATTGATTTTTTGGAAAGAAATAAAGTTTACTAACCTGCATGGAGCAGGATGGTTTGGATGTTTTCAATTCTGCTACTCCACTGTGGGTGAGTGAGCACAGTCAAGCTTTGTTCAAACTCACAGAGCCTTATTTTAAATTCTAGCAGACATGCCAACATTTCCAAAGATACCAAATATATCCTGTTAAATTACATGGAAATGTGTATCGAATGATGCACAAGACATCTAGATATTTTATATTTGATGTCATGGCATCTTGGGTTTGAAAATTTCACTCAACAGAAACAGCTGTTTCCTCATAACTCTCACATTTGAATTCAAAAGTAGATCCGATATATAGTGCAGGAAACTTCCATAACCTTGCACCAGGAAGAAATGACCTGGTAATACTTTCACAAATAACATAATTACAGTAAAAATGGGTAGTGGGACTTGTTTTTTATTGTGGCATTATCCTCGTTGTTGGTGTTGGTTTATGTGCTAAAAGTGGTATTCTGGGAACTGTTTTGCTATGGATGTGAACAGAGAGACACAAATCCAGTATTATGGATTTTATGAATTTGGATTAGCAGCCCAGGGGAGCACAGGGTAATGGGGGTATTTCATAACCATGTGGACTCATACAACCCTATGGTCGCTATACAACCCAACACTATTCCAAAGTTCAATTTTGCTTTAAAGGGAAAATTAGGGGAACACTGGAGTTCAAGGGGTTAAAAAGTGTCAGAGGAGCCAAAAGACAAGATTGTTGTGATGTTGCCAGGCCGCCCCACATGTGTGCAACCTTTGTGGAGCAGCCATATGACGATGTCGTACATGGGAACTCGTGTTTCTTCACGCTTCAGAAGGTGATACAGAACCACTGCTAGTGGAGACATGCTTTGAACGCCCCGGGCCTGCGTCGCACCCGATGAAAAAACAGAGGTTAGCTTGTACCTCCTGGTTGGGAAAGATATGCACAGCGAGATAAGGAGGATCACTTGTTCTAAAAGCCACAACAGATTTTGCCAAAGGACATGTTTGTGGCAAAAAATGAAGCAGCAGGTTGGTCTCAGGCTTCACATTGTGAGCAGGCTTGCTGGTGGAACAATTCCTCACACATTACCCTCCAGTGTGACTGTCTGTGGTTGGTCTAAAACATCACCTGAGTAGTTGTATTGCTATGTGGAAAGGCAGTTCCATTGCCTTTGGTTCCATCTTGCATACTAAACACTTCTACAAAGGTTCGGAGACTCGGCTTGCTGAGCTTGTTAGAAAATAAAAGCACTTTTATGATGATCAAACAGCCTCTAAATCCTCATATTCCCTCAGCCGCCTCTGATATTCTTTCACAGCAGCCGTTGTTGTTGCTGTTGTTGCTATCTGGGCTTTTTTTCCACTGCTCTTTCCAGTTTTCCGGGGGTTAAGGTTACTTCTTTAATCTTGAAGCAGCCGCACTGGCATGTAATGTAAACAAATGAACAGTATACAGCCACGGCAAGGACACACACATTTGTATGTATCAATTGGACTTCTGTTTTGAGCAAATTTTCCTCAACTGTAAATGTGCCACTACAGTGTTTCTGCATGTTTAGCTTAATATTTGCTTTGTGTTTCTGGTTATCGTTTCCCAAAGCAAGCAGTCATATTTTAGAACTCTGATTGTACCTTTTATCCAGCCATTGGTTTCCATTTATTCCACTGTGATATGAAAATGAACTTTCAGAGACTTCCAACTTTCTTCACACCAGTATTTCATCACCGTAATAAAGTCGTCCACATTAGTTTTCCTAAAAGCAGCAGCACTGTTGGGTTTTGGTGACTTGAAATTGGACAGAATGATATGGTCCCTCCAACCAGAGAGTAGTCCCCCGGGGAAATGTTTGCTTTATGCAGAAAATGATCAGTTCTGTGGATTATGAATGGTGACAACTTGGTTAGCCACAGAAGCAGAGCATTATAGGGTGGATGAGCCAAAAATTCTAATTTGATTTTAATTATTTGTTGAGAAATCTTTAGTACCCCTGCATGATTTGTTGCGGGTAAATTTTAGTAAACAGGTCAAACATTCAAAATCACTGGGATGGCCCTTGAAGGAGCCAGTGGAGAAGAACCAAGGCTCCCTCTGAACACAGCTGACCTCCTGTCTACAGCACCGAATGCCCTTGTTTTCCAGATGAGGTGGGACTTCGCATGTTATGCGGGTTTTTTATTGTGAACAAATTTGGGAATCACCAGTGCAGAAATTGATGTAATTGCAGTGGGAGAGCCCATCAAGTCCAGCAGTCTCAAACTCATGAGCTGGAAACAGCCTGCACAGACTGCTGTGACCACACTCTCCTATTCTGGAGGCAGTGAACTGCTGTGGGACGATGTGCCTGGACCTGGGTTCCACAGGAATCTGAGCTGTATGCACCCTTTAAACATTTATAGGACACCTGTGTACCGCATTATACATACTAGGTCAACTTAGGTGTCTGTATTTTGGACGACATGACAGCTAACAGGGCTTATTCCATTCCTCGTACTCTGCCTCAACTGTGGATTTTCTCCTCAGGAGGTAAATCCCTGGGCTGCCGGCCTTGCAGCCACATTCTCCACAGTAAGACAGGACAGCATCCCATGATGCAAGGCAAACAAAACCAAACTGAAATGGCCACTAGGATGGATGGATTTACCACCTTGATGACAGTCAACACTGGTCATGATTTGGAATAAAACTCATGTCATAAAGACATGCTATGTGCTTTTCCAGGCATTACACCCAAAGATCATTGTTTAAATCCTTTGTAGTGCACAGAAAAATAATAATCCATCATAAGAAGCTCAGATTTGTACAGTCAGATCTGTAAACCTGCCTGCTGAAGGTTGTCCATGTAGCAAAACAAACTGTGATTTTTATGGTTTGACTGAGGCCGCTCTTAGTTATCTAATTGGTAGTTGGATTTCCTATATGAACATTACATTTTTTGCATGTTAATTTAATTTACTTTTTTAAAATTTCTTGTGCACCAGAAACAGTGCTCAAATATGTGTAGAATTAAATTAATTAAATTAATTAAGACCAGATTGAGAGATTTCATCCATTTAGCAGACAATAATGTGTAAAAACAAACAGATTAATTCATTTATATCTCTTCATCAGAAAATTGATGACACACGTCAAAGATTATCATAAATCTAGTACAAAAAACGTTACCAGAAGAATTACCAGAGATGAATATTTATAATTATTGCTATACACTAAAAATTAAATTACGTGAAAATTATGAGAAAATTACCAAAAAATGATTAAAAAAAAAAAAAAAAGTTCAACTAATTAAAGAATTCTTTTCAACAAAATGGCCAGTTGTGCATCAAACACATTAGTGCTGTGACAGTGCATGGAGCTAATCAGAGGGCTGTGTGGCTGTTTGTCAGGAGGAGGTGCTGGAGCTCAACAGGAGGCTGGCAGCCATCGACAGCCAGCTGAGGAAGTCGGAGCTGAGCAGAAAACACCTGCAGATCTCCAACAAGAAACTACTGGGCTTTGCACAGGTACACAGTCCACAGAATAAATCCTCTCACAAAAGTGCAGAGGATATGTGACACAAATAAATCCCTATTGCCATCAAATGCTGAGTTAAATAATAATAATAATAATAATAATAATAATAATAATAATAAAGTTTTATCTTTGTATTCTACAAGTAAGCTGGTGCACCTCAGGAGGAAAAAAACATTCATCACTTTGTAGAACAGGGATGCACACTTGTTATGAGGTGATTTTGTTCATATTAATATGTAACATATTCAAATAGTTCTCACAAATACACAAAATTGCATGTCAGAATGACTGTTTTCTTGGTGGATATTGTCAGATTGTGCATTTCTGTTTCATTTTGATGTCTGACTAAAAACTTACAGCGTTAAATTACAAAGGGATTTGTTGAAGAAAATATTCATTGATTAGAAAATGCTGAAAAATAGCACCTCAGATTGTTTAAGGTAAAATAACTCATAACATAGAACTGCCAAAATACTTTTGATGTGAAGCAGCAGTGTATGTGCTGTCATACCATAACCTGTATGCACTGGGACACCGCCTACAGTCTCATACAAGGACTGAAGGTATAACATTTTGTACCAAAAGCCACCAAAAACAGCATGACAGGTTCCAAGCTTTGCATCTCTATTGGCTCCCTGTGCTGCTATGGAGCTACTCTGCCCCCCAGTGGCTGAGGAACAAAATGCAGTTCTCAGCCTCTAACTAGTCCAGTGGATTTTGATGAATTTTCCGTTTATTCTGAGCTGACTTTCCTTTTCATCCCCAACACTGAAAGGCTACTTCTTCTTGTTTAGGAAGAACCTGCCATCTTTAGTGGTTCTGGTTTTAATACAGTGAGAACATTGATTGTGTTGGAATTGTAGTGGCACCACAAACCCTAACATCATTTGTAATGTCATCTCTCTCCACAGAATGTCCACAAGGTGTTAACAACTCCCAGCTTGTTTGGAGGGGAAAATGGGTAAGGGATTCTTAATGACCAGGAGCCCTGATGTGGGACGATGCTAGACTTTTAACAGTCCCATGCAGCTGGACCCACTTTATGATTTTGTCCTCTGTAAATATCCGAAAACACAGTTCTCGAAATCCATGTCCAGATTGCCCAAAATATTGAGGTAAAAACTGTATCACCTCCAAATCCATTCTCCAGATGTCTCTTCTTGTCTGGATTGTTTGTAAGGGTGTAGGCTTTCCTCTTGGAGCAGCAAAGATCTCAAGGAAGTACATGGATTTAGTGACTTTAAGACTTTGGGCAGTTTGGACAATTTGGACATTTGCTGTTTTTGGATATCCATAGCGGACAAATGTGCAAAAGTCACATTCATTTGCTGGTTGCCTTCCAAATTCATCTGATTTATCCCTCAAAGTGAGTCTGGCTCAATGGGACTCGTCAGAAAGGTCTTATTGCTCAATGGCTAGCAGAGTCCTGCATCGGGGCTGCTGACTGGCTCATTCTGAGAGTTCAAGTCAGTTTGACAGGTTGAGGTTTGTGCCGTATTCACTTTTCCTGTGTTTGTTTTGTGTGCCAGGAGCAACAGGTCGTCTCCAGCCACCGACAGCCCGGACACCCCGTCACCCCTCCCTGACCCGGCTTTCCAGCTGGCTGTCGAGGCCAAAGAGCTGGTGGAGGGAGTCCACGCCCTCAGTACCGATGACACAGGTGCAACACAGAGACTGGAATACTCTAGAACAGAATAGGCTAGAACAGAAATAGTTTCAATCACATACGAGCTGAAAACATGTCTTCGGTATGTAGATCCTGCAAGGAAATTATTATCAAATGCGGACAGGTGCTGCATGCAAGGCTGTAGGTTTACTTTTAAAAGTGGTGGGGACAAATCATCAGGTTGAAACAGTAGCAGGCCAGGTGGCAAATTAGCACCTAGTAACCCCCCACCCCCCACCTCCACCTCCTCACTTTGAACCTGGCTTTGCTAAACTTTGATTAGAACTAATCACATATTTAATTAATCCATATTGGTGCAACCCAGCCTTTGAGTCATTATAATTGTCATTATTATTTTCTTTTCTTTTTTAGGTATAGTAGTGTAAATAGTATAGCTATTGTTATTAACAGTAAAAACAAATTTGGACATGATTCTAACAAAGTCTTATTGACTTGCAGCATTACTGAGCGACTCGGAGACCGGCTCTGTCCCGGATGCCACCCCTCACCACATGTAACCAACACGGGACGAACATCCACAGAAGACCAGGAGAACTGGCTCCAGTAACACTGTGTGACTGGCTCAACATCTCCAACCCGTTAGACAAATCTGGAATGCCATCAGTGCATTTCTTCAAACTAACAAAATAACTACTCATTTCAAATCCAGTCTCTCTAAAACGATCAAATGTTCTTCCAGTTATCATTCGAGGCTTGTGTATGTCCAGGGAACCGCTTTGCAACTGCAGCAGCGAGAGATCTTGTTTTTTTTTTTTGTTTTATTTTGTTTTTTTTAAATGTGATGAATTTCACACCATATGATGAATTTCCATACCTGTGTTGACCCTACACGTGTCACAATAGAGCAGGCAAAGAGCGCAGATATCCAGGCTTCTAAACGCAGAGGGACTAGCTGTAGTGCAGCTCTCACCTGGGTTTGGGCCGTAGCCTAGAGCAGACTGCAGCCAGGACATGTGGTTCATAGATAAGGCTGGGTTCTGAAACTCTGAAAGGCATCTCTTCCTTCCTCCTGTACATGCTATGTCCCTGCAGCCCACACTGACACACTGAACAGAGACAGAATGGCCAAAGTTTTAATGCCAAAGTTTGATTGTGTGCATCAAACTTCCATCTTCCACTAAAATATTTAGCAATTTATGTTCTTCAAATATTCAAGGGAACCTAGGATAGATGGTGCAAATATCGACATTTTTATTACTTCCATGTGTAATATTTCAAAAGTGGGGTATGTTGGACCATGAGCCAAGGACATTTGACGTTAAATCAGATGCACAGACATCCTTAAAAGACGTTTTCTGACCAAAAAGTACGTCCTTTTTTTGAGACTTTTGTACTCGACTTGTGTTACTGGAACCGCACGAGGCATTGTGAGGAGCTGCATGACCACTTCTAGACAAACAGATACTCTTGTAAACCTTGTTAGCACCCGCTCTTGACCTCTTTTGTCCCCACACACACAAATTCATGAAAGGACAACCTGTCTGTCTGGAAAAGACTAAAGGTCTGAAGCAGTCAGCTGTTTCCCCTCTGTGAATACTGGCTTCATCTCCATTTTCATAACTTGCTGCCATCTCTTGTCAGTGCTCTGCCTCTGTTGCTTGTTTGTTTAGTCACAAAGTTGTGAACTGTCAGGCAGGAAGTGTCTGTTTTCCTACTCCTATCTTGCTAACTTTCAGCGTTTCCTTATTCAATCAATGTAAAGGAAGATGGGGAATGAAGTATTTAAAGAGTACTTGGAATGTCAACAGTGTTCATTCAGTTTCATCATCTGCAGCTGAATATCACTGCATGGTTCAATGTATGACTGGCTCCAGCATCCTGGAATGGGTTTTAGGTTTTGGGAAATGCAACAGCTGCTACTGTGGGAACTTGTGTGTGAGATACATGTTGGAGGTCATGGAGGCTAGGAGGATTTAACTCAAAACATAAAAATTTCAAAAACACTGACATGTCCTATAATTTAATCAGATTGCATCTTCGATGTGGCCTCAATTTCTGTTACTGTTTTATATTAAAGGAATAACATAAGCCTGGCCTCTGTGTCTTGTTTACGCTCTACTACTTACTTCTAGACTACTTACAGATACAACGGAAAGTAACAGATGACTGAAATATGGACGAGCGAGATGTTTTCTCGGATTCTCACTGGCCTGCTGCATTAGCCTCAACTCTATGCTGTCCACTAAAATTCATGAAAAACACAAACATGTATCCTTTAAAACTGTTTAACTCTGGGAACTTGAATGAATTGCTCATTGTCAAACCTCAGAATAAAAATACTCTCAGGTGATATTTTCATATTTCCACCAGCTGCTGTAAGTCAAGCTTCCCTCATCATGAGGTTGGAAGTTGTCTCTGGTCTTCCACATCATGTGGGGACCATTATGAACAATACAAAAGCAGCAGTGGCCTGTATGAAGCCAAACTGCAGACCAGACCATTTGAGCCACATCCAGGACAACCTGCGTCCAAGCTCAGTCAAGACCGAGTCAGAACCAAAGGCAGATCCAGTTCATCCCGACAGAGGCTTTGTGCTTGTTTCTGATGTTTTTCCTTTGGTGTGGTCTGGTGGCATCATGGAGGTGCAGTGGACAACTGGGTGAGTGCACACAGTGTCTAATAAGAAATTAAATAAATAAATTGATCTTTTACTTAGAACAGAAATAATGTAATACACATCATAACAAACCTCATTTTTTAGCATGGTATTTGTCTTTAGCCACTCCAACATACTTACGATATACTCTTGGGAGTTGCAGTTTAACCTAAACAAACTGTAACCAACTAACTAGCCAGCAGGCTCATTCAGCAAAACAGCTAATGATAACATTTCACTTCAAACACTAGCTTCAGCTAGATGCACAGGTTGATGGTATCTGACCTCAAAATCAATCAGATACATCAGTGATTAAATAATTAGCACAGCAGTTAACAATGTCTATTCAGTTCCATTCAGGTAGCCAAGCTTTAGACTGAAAAGAACAATAGGCTGTTCAGAGCTACTGTTGCCCTGGGCAACAGAAAGGTCAAAAGTTAAACAGTGGAAAAATAATCTACTGAGTTTTAACAGAATATAATAAAAGGAGTTCACCTTGAGATTTTCAAATGAAGTTCTCTTTAGAAATAAAGAATATAAATAAAGTATATAAACCAAGATGAATTCAAACGAGGCCTATGCCTGTGAAACAAGACAACTTTAAAATGCAGCTCTGAGCCTGAGTGCTACTGCCATGGAGCCATTTTCTCTTTTGCACACTTGACCTTGAAACTCCATCCAAACATCTAAAATGACATAACTAAAGGAAGAAAGAAGATCTCATTTCATCTGATTTTCCCCATTGTAACAACCACTGAGTTCCCTGAAGTTTCATAAATAACCACTTATATTTGACTCATAAAAACACTGTTTTACCAATCACAACGTCTGACAAGTTCAAGGTCAGATTTAGAGGCTGAAAGTCAGGTTGGACATTTTCTCCCGGCCAAGAAAAGAGAATAATAAATCTGAGTCATTCAAAGTTGTTTTTTAGGAACATAATAAGAATGATAATAATTATAATAAGAAGAGGTCCTCAGTCACACTTTTACAATGGCCATGTTCACATGCCCACAGAAAAGTGACTGAGTGACTGTACTGTGTTAACCAAGGGGAAGGCAGGAATCATGGAGACAACAGATTGATTATTAGAATGCTCTTTTGAGTGTAACTGCATGAGCATTTTTTAGAGAAATGTCACAACCTGATACACCATAACATTTGTTTCAGTTTCTGGCAATTTCTCTTTGAACCCTCACACACATCACACATAACCTGGATTACAAGGGGAGGCATCACTTTATAAGCCTTGACTTTTCCACTTAATAAGCCTACTGTCTTTGGTGGCCAACAGTCACATTACTGTCCGTATTAAAGGCAGCCCTTGTCACACTGCAGGTTGGAGCTGGGTGTCGTACACACAGCTGACTGCTCTGAGCGCATTGAAGGTCCCACCATGATTATGTGATCATCAAAAGTGTTTTTGTCACAAAGGATGTCTGGTTCTCAGATGCTTTGGTGTCCATGTTGAGGATACTGCTGTATGTGGTGGTTGGGACAGTCTGTGATCAGGGATTAGAAAGGTCTCTGAAAGGCGACGGGCGGTGAGCCCACGCTGCTCGGGCTGCGCAGATTAGAGTCGTAAGAGCCAGGCGTCATTCCCACAACCCCCTCTGCCTGCGGCGTTTCCCCACACAGGAAGTCATCCTCATCCTCCTCCACACCCTAGAGAAGAGAATATAAAGAGTCACAAGCAAGCAAGTGACCAGGATTCAACCCTGTCAATCAAACGCTGAAGGTACCAAGCACACAACAGTGTAAAAGGTAATGTGGCATTAACGATCAATATGCATGCCAGTTACTAATCCAGTTACTAATGTGGGTCTTACTCATCACGCAAAAGGACCCCAAAATACTACAACAGTTACCCAAGATACTAACTAAGTCCACAAAGGCCTTAGTTACCCAAAAGTAACTCAAAGTACCCAAAAGTGCTCAAACAGATACCCCAAAAATGCCTCAAGGTTTTAAGCACTTCTGACGACTTCTGGGTACTTTTGGGTAACTGAATATGTCAACGTTTGCTCATTTTGTACATAAACTAAATTCACAATTTTCTTTATATCACATTTGTTAATATATAGCATGCGTCCTGGCATTTTTCTATTCTTGATGTACATTATACTGCACACAGTGGCAAGAAAAAGTACGTGAAGCCTTTGAAATGACCTTGTGTTCTGCATTAGTTGGTCATAAAATGTGATCTGATCTGCATCTAAGTCACAAGTTTAGACAAACAGCTGCTGGAAAACATAAGTGAACCCTGGATTTAATAAGTGGTCAAACCTCCTTTGGCAGCAGGAACCTAGGTCATTTCAAAAGGTTCACATACTTTTTCTTGCCACTGTATTTTCATTTATTGTGTACATTTTCATATTATGTATACTTCCCATTCCTTTCATTTATCTCAATACTGGCTGTTACTTTAAAGACCTGGCATACATACTTTGGTACTGTACAGTTTGCCCTGTTATTTACTGATTTAAATGGACTGCATTTAAATGGTCAATAACGTGTATGAAATGTTGTGCCCTGTAATTATGTGATGCTGCACATGCATACATACAACACGACAGTGGGACAAACATTACATTAAGCTGAGATCGGGCATAAGTGTAAAGGATGAATTGATACAGTAAACCACCGTGTAGGACAGAAAGAACAAATGAACAATTTGACACTTTTTCTTTCAGATTCTAGTTGTAGAACTACAAATGTCTTGATCTTTATTTTATCCAGACATCTCACCTGTTGGCCCGTCTTGGTGCTGTGAAGCTCTGTGTCTGCTGGCTCCTCCCACACCTGGTAGAGAGGCTCGATCAACTGACCAGACCTGCAGGGACACAGTCCACAAGTGTTCAAAGGACTGCTCATCATCTACAGTCACAGACGTCTGAAGAGGGAATCCTTTAGCCTTTTCTCTTTTTTCTCAATCTATTCCTTCAGGTTGTTGGTTGTTTGAGTCACACTAAATGAAATTACAGCCACAGGAGCACCCCGGTGGACTGTATTTTTTTTTTCTTCAGTGCGTTAAGTTTGACTCAGAACCTCTTTGTATAATGGTAACTTCTCAAAATTATGAAGGAAAAAGTTACCTATACAAGCTTTAATATTAAAATGCAACTCACAGGACCTTTAACTCTTTGAAACCTAAACAAATTCACTTGATATCTTTCATAAACTTTGAAAAAGACAATGTGGAAAAAAAAATCACCTGAACATTACCAAAAAACACAGACAAAACAAAAATACCTTAGCCTAAAAGAATATCATGAGAAAATGAAATGAAAACTAATGAACTAACGTTGAATTCCTGGTTAACAGACACACAGCGCACCTCTTGAGCAGGTAGGGGTCAAAGGGGAAGAAGCTGTCCAGCGGGTTGGTGTTGGTGGTAACACGGTCTCCCCCTGTAGAACTGTGAACCACCGGCAACGTATTGCGGCTATTTCTCTCTATGATTGTATAACAGAACACCACCTGGTACTTCCTGTAAAAACACATGTGACATGATACGCAAAAGATGTAAATGTGCAGAACCTGAGGCCCATACCACTGATTTCACATGTTTTACATGTGAAGCACCAAAGCTGATCAACAAGGGCCACACAGATGATTTTGATGTCTATGCTGTGAACTCTTCATGGCCACTTTGACCAACATGACGCTGTATCGCTCTACAATGTGCCAGGCATGCAGTCAGGCTGCTGCTCTACATCCCAGCCCTCACACGGCCACACAGTCACCTGGTGATGGCAGCAAACACGCTGGTGACCGAGGACAGGCACACTTTGAGGGGGTTAAGCTGGCACATCACCACTCGCTCTAGGTTCAGACTCTGCAGGTATGCCAGACCTGACAGACAGACAGACAGACAGACAGACAGACAGACAGACAGACAGACAGACAGACATCTGATAAATACAGGAAAAGTTTGGCATATTTCTGGGTGGTGGATTTGAACCGTGGTGGATGAAGCGGCACCTTTCTTCATGTTGCCCTCCAGGATGGCCTTGTGTTTGAAGATGATTATGTAGAAGACAGACTGGCAGGCGGTGTAGAAAGGCCCGTGCAGGTTGACATCACAGCAGGCCTGTCTGCCGCTGCTGTCCTGGCTGTCGATGTAGTGGTGGATCCAGGGGAGCAGCAGGTCCAGGCAGGCTCGCACTGTACTGGAGGACGCAAAGAGCAGAGGAGAAGAAGAGGAGGCTCAGACCAACGCATCAGTTTGCTTCAACCAGCCAAATCAGACCTGGGGCCAGATTCTCCAAAAAGTACTTACTAATAATCTTAAGACGTTTCGTAAGAGGAAAAAATGAGAAGTTCATAAGAATGTTCTCAAGTGCTATTCCCCGTTATTTTCTTAAGAACTGCACATTATCTTAAGAACTTCTTAATTTTTTCCACTTATGAACTTCTCAACTCTCTACCTTTATGTAAACAAACAGCCTCTAGCTGCAATCCACAGCAGTTCCATCTAAAATACAACAAAACAATATCCATTATAGTCTCAACTTTGATTTGATGTTATAAAAGTGTTTTCTCAAAAATTGAGATACATACTTTGTATTGGACAGCGATGATATTACTAACCTATTAGTTAATGGAATCTAAATATAATTGACACATGAATGGTGACTGGTGGCTAAACAAAATGTCCTCATATAGACTCAGAAACAATATATGTGCCTATATGTGTCTAAATACTGGTTTAGATATTAGGCTGAATTACAGTTTAGATAACGATTATCTCTATGTTAACATATACAATGTAAAATTATTAAGGTATTAATCTATGTTATATAATCAAATTTGGCTCTAAATTAATCAAAGATGTTTGAAAAATAGCTTACCTTCACACAGCATGTGGTTAATTAAGACGACCTTTACCTGTCTTAAAGTTACGATACTATTTAAGAAAAATAGTAAGATCATTTCTTTCAAGAATCCCATTTATTCTTAAGAAAAATCTTAAGAATAAAGTTGAGAACATTCTTAAGATCTTTTGTTTGGATTCTTAAGATATTTTGTTTGTGAATTCGAAAATATCTTAAGATTCTTCTTAAACCCAAACTTAAGAAAAAAAGTGGAACTTAAGAAGAAATTTAATCTTAAGAACCTTTGGAGAATCCGGCCCCTGATCCACTTATGATGAGATGTCCACGTATGATACAGTGGATACAATGTAGATGATTGATTAGAATGTGTTATTATATATATTATATATGCAGGACTCACGCCACAGGTATGAACTTGGCTCGTGCCAAGAAGCTTCCCATGTATCCGGCAGCAGCCTGGCGAAGAACAGCAGGCTGAGAGGGGCTCTGCAGGATCTTCCACAGGTGATCCAGAAAGGCCTCTGCTAGTGCCTTCAAGACAACAGTGGCACAGCTGTTGAGTGAGTGCTGCATGTTGCCCCTGTGCTTGAATTTGCTTATGAGAACTAATGCCATAAAGGGACAGTGGTAAACAAGCTCATAAAGCCCCTCCAAAGGCAATGATCAAATAACAATCATTTAGTAATCCTTAAAATGACACCCTACATGTTGCCATTTGCCATCATTCCACAGGTGCTCACACACATACTGACCTGTCTGAAGCTGCAAAGGTAAAACACTGTGTACTGAACATGACTGGAAGCATGTGTGGGGAGGATGAGCTTGTCAAACACACTCAACAGGTCTCTGTACAGCTCCTTAGTCCTTTCCACATCCAGACAACCTGCGAGAGAAGGGAAAGAGGATGACTCATTTTAATTCCTCATTTACACCTGGTGCTCTCCATATCTGGATAAATCCAAACATGATCATGCAAGGTGCACACACAGACATGATGGAAAACCAACTTGTGGAGGTGATCACACCTGTGCCAAAGTAAACTAAGCAGAAATGAGCCACAGAGGTGCGTCTCCGTTGGTGTGCTTACCATTGACGTGGCAGATGTCTCTGATGTAGGCCATCACTACAGCCATGAGAGTGTCCAGCCTCTCAGCCACCGGGTGAGTCATCACTCCAGTCCTGCAGCTTTTATCTGCTGAAACATCCTCATCCTGACAGAGAAGTTGGTTCAGTGAATAAAGGTCAAGGGAACTGGACTGACTGAACCTGACTGACTTCCAGAAGTGAGTCTGAGCTCTTTCATGAATTAGTGTGACTTCAGTGTTTCCCTCAGAAACAAATTCTGTCTCAACAGCATTTGGACCACAGGACACTACAACTGAAACACACTGGATTACACCACGTTACACCACATTAGCAGCGAGGCCACCCATGATCATACAGTATATCAGTCTAACTGCTAGTTACCATGTCAAAGAGCCCCTCCTCAGCAGACTCTTCTGTCTGGTTCTGCATGGCATTCTCCTCCACCTCCTCGATCTCTGAACGTGATGCACTCACCTGAAATATATTGCACACAATGTTGTACACAGAAAAATACTGACTTTGCATGTTTAGTGTGATATCTGCAAAAGGTATTGACTTCATGTTTCTGCTAATCTTTCCGCAAAAGAAGCAGTCATATTTTAGAACTACAGTATCATTTTACCATTGGTTTTCATTCATTCCACTATGATATGAAAATGAACTTTCAGAGACTTAAACTTTCTTCACACCAGTACTCCATTACCAGAATAAAGTCGTCCACATCAGTTTTCCTAAAAGCAGCAGCACTGATGTGTTTTGATGACTTTAAATTGTGAGGAGTGAAAAGCTGCTTCCACCAGGGAAAACGGCCCCTGAGGAAACCTTTGTTTTACTCAGCCAATTATCAGCCCTGTGGTTTATAAATGTTGAGGACTTTGTTACCTTTGTAAGGTGGCTGTTTCAACCAAAAACTCTAATTTTCAAAATTGAGGAATTTGATTATATGTTGTGAAATCTTTAGCACCCCTGCATGATTTGTAAAATGGTTTGCAGTGTAAAAAGCAGGAAATTGCAGTAAAGGGGCCAAACATTCAAAATCACTGTGTGACCTGTAAAAACTTTAGACAGCTATTTCACACCTAACCATATCATTCTGCAGTCATGCAAGATGCTGTCATGAAGTACTTTGCCTCGAGATGAAATCATTTTAAATGAGTTTTTCTAAGTAAAAATATGATGGACAGGATAATGCACAGTAAGCCTCCACTTCACGAGGTTTGATTCATCCCAACAGGTCTTCTTGTTTATGACTGACTAGCTCTTTACACCTTATACCTCACTTATTCCCAGCTGAGCCACTTACATCCAGCTTGAGCATCTTTCCGATGATGACCTCCAGCACTTCTCGTCGAATAGAGGGAATGTACACAGTCACCCGCAGGAGGTTGTGAACGTAACACTCCTGCAGGGAGAAACAAACTGTTACTGTACAGACCCAAACACCAACTGCCTGACATTATGCTCCTGCACACACTGTTAAAATAATGCAGATACATTTCAATGCTTTTTCCACAACTTTATGTGATGACTGGATTTCAACATTTTTGTCAATGCTGAACAGAATGTATTCCGACAGAAGTTATGCAGTACCACGAGTAGCCGGATATTATTCTTCATATTGTGTTTATCCCTTTAGTAAGTTTATTGT
Organism: Myripristis murdjan; assembly: GCF_902150065.1. Lineage (NCBI taxonomy): Eukaryota > Metazoa > Chordata > Actinopteri > Holocentriformes > Holocentridae > Myripristis > Myripristis murdjan. Next base: position 2,316,500 of record NC_043987.1, on the reverse strand, counting down.
CTCTTTAATATGAAACAGTAATTTGTCTTTCAAAATGCAGGTATGTAGACAGATAGTGATTTTATAATTCTACCTTGAAAAGCACAAGTGTGGACCAGCTCTTGTTCACAGAGATGATCTACCTTTATTGACCAAATCAAAAATGTGGAGAGTTGTTTTCTATGCAGGTTGGAATTGAATGGGAGTGAATGAACTGGTGCAAAACTGGTGCATACATGTAAAAACTGCAGTAAGTAACATTACAGGGCTGGAAAATGTGAATACAAGTGTTTCCCAAGTCAATAAGCAATCGTGTTAAATAATCATGATCTCAATATTGACCAAAATAATCGTGTTAATGATTTTTGCCACAATCGAGCAGCCCTATACCAAGGTGCAATTTGTTACTATTATTCAGGTCACTCACCAGGGTTCTGGACGATTTCTGTACAAAAGGGAATTTCTCGTGCAGGATGGGCATCAGAAAGCGACTGGTGCTGAAAACACAAGACAAAACACAACACTTTTACAAGTTTACAGCCACAGCAAGCAAGAACAAAAGGTCACAAGTCTACAACAAGTAACCTGCATGTGGTTTGCAGATTGATTAGTCACTTACGATGGGACGTATCTGGCGATGACCTGCAAAGCCTGGTGACACCGGTCAAAGTTCCTGGGGAGATCTTAACAAACCAAAGGAAGAGTATTTTTGATTTTAATTTATCCAGGGAAATTTGACTGAATATGCATACTACTTCTCAGCAACCCCCTGTTTAAAAGTCACAAAGTCACATTCAATCATGCTAGGAGCTGTGCAGTACAACACAGTTGGGATTTAGGTGCCTTGCTCAGTAGCAGGTGAAGGTTTACGCATGCACATTATTTCTGATTCACTTGAAGTCACCCGTGATGACATAACATCTGCAGAGCTGCACAACAGTAAAAACATATCGAGTCTAGAAATCCAAATGACCAGAAACTGTACTCTCAACCTCCTCAGTGCTCAGCAAGCAGCATTTGGTCAGACACAAAGCAACTTCAGTTCAAATCAGAGTGACGACACCTACTCTCATCGTCATCATCCGAATCAGAGATATCCACTCCTCCTTCACAGATCCTCACTCTCTCTGGAAACAAACACATGACAGGTCAGTCTATGTCATTTCTGCATCAAATATTGCTGCTGTATTACAATGAATAGGAGGTTACTGTTAAATAATCCCCATTAAGGCTAATTCAAGAGCACATATAAAAAAATTTAAAAAAAGATCCAAAATGGGAATAAGTGTGACAGTCTTATAACCGAGTATAACCATATTTCAATACTACCTTAGTACCACAGTGGGGTATTGAATTCAGTATTTCGTTTCATATGTGCTCAACACTTGGAGCAAATGAGGATGAAATGGGTTGTGACATATGGCCCTCTCTCTGGCAGCAAAGGGAACCTACTAGGGATGAAGTGGGACACCACCATCCTGAGGCAGGCACAGAGGTAGACTGTCTGGGCAGAGACCAGGTTACCGAGAAAGGCCAGGTACTCCTCCACCACTGCCAGGCTGCGGCCCACCCAAGGAACCCTCTACAACACACACACACACACACCAAGGGACAATAAGGATTAACAGTTTGTAATCAACAGTATTGATTCAGACATAAGTAAGGTTTCATTCCAAGTATTAAGTGATTTATGACACATCAAATTGATAAAACTATGTCCTACATGCAACAAAAATGCTTTTGGTCAACAAACAGTTCTAAATGGCAATGTAAATGTATTTCCATCGCCACTGTTGTATTATAGCTGAATAAAACCTATTTGGTAGATCAGAGCATCATGCACACTTTCAATCTTGTATAGGTCACCAATATGACCATTAGTTTAGTTACTATTAGTTCTTTGTTTTCATTTTCAGGTGAACATATAAAGCATGACCAACATTGTTCTGACACTAAGGAACAATCACAGCAATTCAAACAGTCAAACAGAGCTTTTTCACAGCACTCTGACATGAAGTAGCAGGTAAACCCAGGTGTGTCTACTGACACTAATGCAGTTGTGCTCCAGAGCCAGGAGCCTGCTGCTGTTCATGCTGGCTCCTGGAAACACTCAGTGCAACAGAAGCTTAAGCGATGTCAGTGGTAACGCCTGGCTTTACCAGCTACTTCATGTCAAAGTGGTTGTTTCTTGAATTCAGTTACCAAAAGACACCATGAAATGGCCCTTTTACTTCCTTGATTTCATGTATTTCCTGCTACAACAGGATGTTGGGGTGGAACATAGCATGGGGAGGAATTAGTCTTATTACTCTTTCTCATTAACATTATTATTATTGGTGTTGTTGTTGTTAAGTGCAAACCAACAGAAAACCAGTTAGGGGGAGGGAGAGAGTTTTATTTGATGGGAGGTGCAGAGACTGTTCAAAAATGTGTGAAGGTTTTATTACGTCCTCATGAGCAGCATGGCATCACCACCACAGACATTCTGTTCTCTACAAAGAAGTCACAGTGTCTTTAGCAGCAGCTACGCTATAGGTGTGTTTTCCAAAAGTGCAAGCTCTTTTGACAGGTTATGCGAGTAAGAAACCAACTCTACAATGAAAATGTGAGCTGAGCTGTCAAAGCTTTGAGTAACAGACCCTTTTCATAGCAGTCATGACATTAGATAGCAGGAAATACACTAAATTAAGCTGGAGGATTAACTACAATTAAGATGGCGAAATAATAGAGAGGTTAATGTATTTTTTTCAATTATTACTCACCCTGCTGTACACTGTCATTGTGTACATATCATATAATATCATCTTGAATATTGTTGCTGCAAATTACGATGAAATACTAATATTATTTTAAGTGTACATCACTCCCATCTGCACCATCTCTTTTCACTATGAGCTGTCTAATAAAGCAACAATTCCAAAACAAAAAATTTAAATTAAAAGGGCACTAACCAGAAATGTTGTTTTACCACTTGCTTCTGCAGAGCTACAGTAACAAAATAAGGTTCTATACTCACCAAGATTGTGTAAATCAGCTCTTCATGGTCTTTGCTGAGCTGAGTCACACAATTCCGAAATTCCTGTAGCCAGTTGATGATTTGAGCATCCTGTCAGGCGAGACAACACACTCAAGGTAAGGGCTGACTAACGGAGCTGTTAGTGGACATCCCAATGCACAATAAATGACACATGGCGGTGCTGTACCTTTATCTCAGGGTCAGCCAGCTGATACTTCAGCAGGTCATAGTCACGTGTGTCTCCCTTCAAACAAAAGAGACATCAAAAAGAGAAGTCAATGCAATATTTTACTCTGCAACAGTTTATTCAGCAAGGCTATATAGTGATGACACACACACACACACACACACACACACACAGATAGATAGATAGATAGATAGATAGAATTTATGGCGGAGCTGTTGCAATGAACTGCATTGGATTGTACAGGTGGACTTAATAAAGTGGCCACTCAGTGTAGGTATACATAGATTGACTTTTTACATATGGTAATTTTCTTTTTTGTATTTATTGTTGTAATATTTTGTAGGCTTAAGGCAAATATTTGGACGTAATTCATACACTTTTTACATCTAGGATTAATGCACAAGTAAGATTAATGGACATATTTATACATAATGCACTTTTTGTACAAATTTCTAAAGATACATGCTTCTATATTTCTATTTTTTCTTAACATTTAACTCTTGAGAATTTGTGCAACTGCAACTGATCCATTTCCCCTCGGGGATCAATGCAGTATTTCTGAGTCTGGTTTTGGTATAGCATGGGGGCATGGCACAGGTAAGCACTGATACATTGTTTTCTTGTTTAGGAAAAACCACACCAAACCTCTTTCAAAAAAAAAATCTGTCAATTCCAATGTTCCCTTGCTTCTCTGCAGAGCCTCCCAGCTCAGACACAGGGATGTGAACATGTTACAGGTGGCTGCAGCGGCCTGGGGCCCAGAGCACACTGTCACCTGTGCAGCCTCACCTGTTCCAGCAGCCAGGGCTGACAGGCGCACTGACTGGGTGTCTGAGTTGAAACTGGACCCTAACGAGTCTCACGGCTAACTCAACTCGTGCTCTACTGAGTATGCACGTTCTCTAATAAAGCAGGCCACTTCCAAACACAGTATTTTAACGTGACGTTATTTCAACTTATTTAGACTAGTCCGCAGAACAAGTCTACATGTGACTCACCTGTTTATATTTGGCTAACGTTTCCGCGACGGTGCCTCCAAAGCGGACCGTCTTCATAGGAGGAGTGTTGAGGAAATCTCGGCCTTCTATCTCCATGTCTCACTGCGACGCCTCCGCCAGCTGACACGCAGTCAGCTTGGGGAAGCCTGTCTGTCTCAACACTCTGCTTTAGGGCGCTCTGTCGCTCCGCTCCGCTCTTTACTAGCTAGCTAGCGAACCTAGCTAGGTAGCTAACGTCGCTTTAGAGAGCTAACGGGACTAAATACCAGCGGAGGGACAGAGGGCCGGTAACCTAAGCCACAGTGTACCGTGTGAGTTAACTGTCCGCCGTGGCCGGGGCATCATAAAGCCTCTGGGCACGGACTGTGTGACCGTCCAGCTCCGAAACAACACGCGCACGTGAACCGCAGCAGCTCCTTTCCCACAGAGGAAGAGAAAGCCGTGTTTACGGAAGTGAAGGCAGAGCCGGCCAGGCTGCCTTCAGGTGTTGCTATATGAATACTGACATGGTTGATAATGCATTTTTGTTCATATTAATTTGATTTTACTTCTTGCCAGATTCCATATTCACAAATGTAAATTTTCAAACAAAAAACTCAGTTCTTTGTGTTCATTAAGGAAATGAAACAATAAATGTCAACGGTTTTCTCCTCCCAAAACAAAAAAAGCTAAAACAGTTAATATCTGCAAAAATTTGAGTGTCCTTACGTGTGTTGACTGTAATACACTCGCATTATTTATTTATTTATTTATTTGTTTGCCTGTTTGTTTTTTATGCTTAGTTTTTGCTGTATTTCTCTTGCACTACTTTATGTATTCATGACTTAATGCTTCATCTATACCTAAACGATACTATCATCCTCTTTGTTCATGACTTGAAATAATGTTTTAGCAAAAAGGCTGCTTTCAGTGAGCTCATCCATGTATTTACCTTTAGTCCAAAAAATATTCATTCATATATCTGATTGGAGCAATGGCACCCAGAATGAAGCAGAGAAGATGCGCATCAGATATAGATTGCAGTTTTAATCTCGCTTTATAACCACGTTTGAACAAAATATTTGACTTTTACCACACTCTATGATCGCTTCATCTCCAGCCGCGCAGCCGTACCCGGTTTTCCCAGTCCTATTGAATTTAATTTGGGTCGTTTCTTGCGCACTCCAAGCGTGACACGAAAATTTCCGACAATGCTTGAAGGCACCAGTGTCCTCGCTAAGTTTCAGCTCACTGTTACCATCTACTGCTGTGGAGGCTACATGACAAGTCACAGGCCAGCCTCACAGTATATTAGTAATAATAATAATAATGCTGCAGCAGATATTACATACAGTGCATTCAGAAAGTATTCAGACCACCTTCACATCACTTGATAAATTTACAAAAAAAAAAAAAAAAGAAGAAGAAGAAGAAGAAAGAAAGAGAAAAAAAAGTGACAAAAGTGAAAGGGGTCTGAATACTTTCTGAATGCAATGTATGCAGCAAAGTTCTCCAAACCTGAGTGAGATCATGTTTGTGAAACTGTGGTGTACATATGAATTTTCTATTGTATTTTGTTTATTTATCACTGTGTTTGAATGTGTGTTTTTTGCACACACACACACACAAATACACACAAATGCACACACACACACACACACACACACACACACACACACACACACACACATGCTCACAGACATACACACATGCTCACAGACACACCCATAAACACAAAGTATTTGTAAAGAGATGTAGCACAGGGAACAGGGAAGCTGAACAGCACAGTAATGTGGGTTCAAAGGTCACATAGTGAGGCTGTTATCACTATGGGTGGGAACAAGGAAGCCTGCTCCCACTGCTCTAACACACACACACACTTTGTTCAGAGCAACACTGTGTCAGAGGTAATCAGTCACCACATCACACTCATCAAGTGCTGTATCTATATTTATGTGTTCAGGACATAAAGAGCTGGATGACCTGCAATTTTCCATTATAAAATTCAGACAAAACTTAAGTTATTGTAGAACTGCTGTATTTTTTCAGAAAAATGAATGAATTAACAAATAACTATCTTGACTTCAGACTTATGTATGCTTTAGACTGTATTATATGTCATTTCATAGTTTATATACTTTTTAAAAGTCATTCTACATTTTTTTTTTACTATCTTATCCTGACACACTACATGTATAGGATGTCTTTCACATTAAGTAATCCATACTTAATTAGGAAATTGAGACTGTAATGCCAAATGTTACTAAATCTACATATTTATGTAATTCATGCTCCTCATCATTTTCCATCCATACCGTCTCCTTAACCCTTTGAAGCCTGACCAAAAACAACAAAGAACCTTTTAGCAAGAGGTTCTTTTGTGTAAATAGTTTTTTAAAGAACCCCCAAAGGTGCCTCAAAGAACCATTAAAAAAGAACTCAAGCAAAAACAGTTTTTTTAAAGAACCATTTTAAAGAAAGTTCTTTGTGGACTCAACTGGTTCAGTAAAGGCCCTTTCTTAAATGGATCTGTACTGAACCATTTTAAATCTAATTATTATGGGTAAGTTGAAAAATAAGACTAATAAATGTAAAGCTGAGCCAAATATTTTAGTGTAACTGGTTGTAGTTGCTTTTCTATGTTAGCCCACTTTTCTAGTCTTACTAGTTCACTGACTGTGAAAATCTTAGTAAGCATCATAATTTAGCCAGTTAAAAATAATTAGTTTGCACTACATGTGTCTCACGCTCATTTGACTACAAGTTTTTGATTGGGAATGCCCACTAAAAAAAAGGCTTTGCAACCAGTTACCTAAGAATTGTTCACTGGTGCCTCTAGCACAAAATACAGATGCTGCTGCACGGCAAGGTAAAAAAAAAAAAAAAAAAAAAAAAGATCACTGTATCCAGTGACAGCTATGTCTGAGCCAGTAGATCAATTATTTACTTTATTCAATAAATTCAGCTCCATTCAGCTTAGTAGAAAGGTAGCATATCAAAACTACAACCTGGATGATCTCTAATTTAATCAACCAGACAGTTTTAAGGCAAATTCAGCTGCAACTCCAACATTTCAAACTACAGAGTCAAACAACATTTTCATTTAAGAGATTTTCACTTAAGTATTCCAGTTAATGAGAAACTCTGAGGCAATTCATACCACAAAAACTGACAGTAAATGTAATAACTGACTGAAATATGATAGACCTTCACACTGACTGAGTCAAAACGTGATTAAAGCTGTTAAAATATTCATTCTTAGATAATAACACCATCACATTATTGCATTAACAGGCAATGTTTACTTCATGAGGGATGTTTTTAACTGATGATGCAATAATAAAATTGACAGTGTGATAACAATACATATGTAATATCTCTACTAAATGTAATACCATATTTCCCCAATTAATCGCCTGGGCATTTAATACGCAAAATCAACTTGGAGCCCAGGCGTTTAAAAGAACCAGGCGGTTATTCGCTGCAGGCCTTTATTTATTTTTACACAGACCTGCACCAGGCCATTATTGTGATGACAGTTACTGTCCAACATATTTACAGTCGGTCGATTTAAGATTACGGTACACCCTTTTTTTCTAACGTTAGCTAGCTCTCTTATTTTGACAGAAACAGAAGTGCCACACAGTTATTGTGCGGCTAACTGTTTACTTCTGCAAAAATAAGGTGAATAGCCTTATTTTGGGTTACCTCATTATGATGCAAATAATCGCCCCGGTGGTTATTTGGGTGGGTGTTTAATATGCAAAATGGGTGCAGACCCCAGGCGTTTAAAAGAACCAGGCGGTTATTTGCGGCCGGGCGATTAATTGGTGAAATATGGTAATTTAACATTAAAGGGATAGTTTACCCATTCTGAAAAATGTGATATTATTTCAATGCCCCCCCAGCTGTGGTGTAGGACAGTAGTGGTGCTATCTTCCTCTCAATGTTACTGAGTGCTGGATACTGGCTGGATGCTCCAAATGCTAACTGTTAGCCTCCTGCCATTGAGCTGGACTTCCCCCCAGCTAATATTCTGAAAAATAACAGCCTAAAATAAAATTTAAAAAAAACATTAAAATTAAAATGGGTGAACTATCCCTTTAAAATGGTTAAGTACATTTTCCAACCCATTTAGAGGAACATTTAGACAAGTTATTATATTATTAAGCGGATGTTGCATTATCAGTATCTGCAAGGCTGCTTTAAAATTTACATCCAATTAAACTCATCGTCTACACCAGTATTGTACTGTAGACAGTGAGTCCAACTTGTTAGCTGCCAGAAGAGACAGAATGAAAGAAAAATAGCAAGACCACCACCAGAAACTTTCACCATGCAGCAATTCACAGCATTTTTTTTTTTTTTTTTTTTGTAATCAGGTCAATTATTAACAACTTATGCAAAGATGAAATAAACTATGGACATCTGCTAAATAACAGGCACACAGTACAGAAAGTTGCGAGTGTTCTGAGGTGAGCTTGAAGATATCGTGGAGTCTCCTCCATTCAGTGCAACAAGAAACAGATCAAGGCTTCTCTCCGTCAGCTTGAGAAATAAGGAAACATCATAGTTAGGGCCTGTGCACCAAACATTTTCCAGAGTTACTAAGTGCAGATTAGTGACTTTGTATCCACAGAGCTGATCTGAGCCAGGGTGCAGACTGAGGTATGATGATTTAGCAGTGACCATGTTGCTGTGCAGGGCAGACTCCAGGCTTTTACAAGATATATCTGGATCAATGGGCTTTGTAAAGGAAGTTTCATAGCGGCCTTTACCATTTTTTGAACAAAGAGGGCTTGTCCTTGTGAGCAGCATTCAGACTGGTTAATGGTTAATCAGTGATAAGGATGTTTACTGCCACAAGCTGTTCTTTCAGTTCCTCACTGAGTCAAATGAGATCAAAACGAGAAACAAAATGGAAGCTGGAGTGGAAATGAGACAATGACATGCCCATAAAAACCTCAGTGAGCTTCCTGCAGCTTGGGACTTACAATAAGTATATAATGTATCAAAGTGCATTAAATGAAGTACGGTCATTTATGAACTCAAACTGATTTAATTTAAAGCTGATGTGAATTTTGTGTGCTTTTCAAAGATGCTCATGTGTTCAAATGGCAGATATCCATAAAATTGAAAAGATACAGCTGTACACTTACTCATACAGTCTGAGCACTGCTACTGTGTTCATGCCACAGTTCAGTCTAGCTGATATTAAACCTAATAAACCTGTGCTGGATTCAGTTCATGTAGCCTATAACATGTTCATGTCAAGGACCAGAAAAACACACGCACAACACATCACACACCCCCAGTTAAGAGGATTTGATCCTGAGAAATCATTACTGTTTTACTGTTTAATAAAAAATTTTACCACTGCTTATCTATATATCACTATAAAATTTAAAAATGTATATCCCTTAAGTCCATTGCCTTGTTCTAACCTCAAGGGGAAATACACACACAGTTGGATTAAATCAGTTTAAGGGTCGTAATTTCCTTCCTTTATTTATTTTCAAATATAAGTGCTGTAGTGGCATTTTATCTCACACTGCATACAATAATGAGCTATAGCCCTCATATGAGACAAAAATATATCCAAAGTTTTGATGTCGTCCTCATTCATTCATTTGATAAAAAGTGCGCTTACATTGTAATTAGATGTAAACTGTTTGGAGCGAGTCACCTTCACATCAGGTGGGCAAGGTCTCTGTTGTTGTGTGCGGCATTGAGTCACAGTCCACCGCGGCGGACACGGTGTGCGGGGAGTCCTCGTGCGGGGTCATCGTTGCCAGGGCGACCGGTGTATTATCTCGCTGCTGCGCGACCCTCGCGTGCGCGCTCGCCCTGGCACCTGTCCTCGGTGCGCGCGGCGGCCCGTCGCTCCTGCGGAAGGAGTTCCTGATGCCGTTGGACACGCGGCTGGAGAGGCGCCGCACCGCGCCGCTGATGCCGCCCAGGTTGCCCTTGTCCTTCTTCAGCAGCCCGACATCATCCTCCAGTTCCGAGGGCGGCACCTCGATGTTCCCTGTGTACCAAAACACCCACCAGATGAGGCTGAGGAAAATGACAATGGCGCCGGCGTAGATAAGAAAGTCGTAGAAAAACACGTTGGCAAACACCCCGAGGAGAAGTATGAGCAGTCCCAAAATGTCAAAGGCCACGGCGAGCCAAAAGGCGCAGGCACAGCGGCCCAGACCGCGGTGAGCGGGCTCCATGTCACCGTGTGACCCTCACTGACAGCGGTGGTCTCTGGCTCTGTGTGCGCTAGTCCCTCCGCCGCGGCGTTGGGTTTCACAGCCGTTTGTCCCGGCAGGTAAGCTGAGCCAGGTGAGGCGTCCAGCTCCGTGCACAGAGCAGGGGCGTGGTGCAGGTGAGAGGAGGGGCCGCCAGGGCAACGGCTCTGCTGGCAACACACAGGAACAAGACGGGCCTTCACACGGAGCCTGCGTGCAGACAGGTGACAAATACAGGAAAACGCAACATGTGTGTGTTCTGTGCTGCTTGTCATGGATTCTCCATGTCTCTGGAGCTCTGCTGGAGGGATGGAGCTCCATTCTAAAAACAAATCCTGTACATAAAGAGGGATTTTTTTAGGGCTGCAGTGCATAAAGCCTTCATTACAAAGACAAATGCACATTTGACAGTTGAGTGGCACTGCTCTACCAAGCAAGGTTATTATAGTTAACTAAAACTAAACTAAAAACTAAAACTAGGTGAGAAAATTATTTTAGTTAATTGAAATAAAAATAAAAACTAAACTTTAGGGAAAAAAAGACAACTAACCGAAACGATTTTGTGTAGGCTACTGAAAGATTTAAAGCACGGTACCAGCTATTCTAAATGTCTGGCCCACTGACTACAATTTCCCTGCATTTTACATCACAACAAACCATTTTGCAAATCATACAGGGGTACTAAAGATTTCACAACATATAATCAAAATCCTTCAAAGTCATCAACATTCATAAACTACAGAATTGTTAATTGGCTTTGGGAAGCAAGTGTGTCCCTGAGGACTATTTTCTGACCGTTTCACTCCAACCAATTTCAGGTCACCAAAACACAACAGTGCTGCTGCTTTTAGGAAAACTGATGTGGACGACTTTATTACAGTGATGGAATACTGGGGTGAAGAAAGTTTGAAGTCTCTGAAAGTTCAATTTCATATTGTAGTGGAATGAATGGAAACCAACAGCTGAATAAGAGGGAGCAAAAAGGATATGAGAGTATGGGCCTTTAATTAGAATAGAGAGACGCAAATGCAAAAATGTATGCATTAAGAATCTCCATGGGTCAGACAATCAATCAATAATAGGATAAATAGTTCATCCACAAAAATAGGTACACAATGTAAAGATCAGTTTCAATCAGTGAGGCTGATGTAAAAACCTGAGGAGAGAAGAAATCAAAGTCGGGATAATCTACAACATATCGTTTCACTGGTGTTCTCTCACCTCCTATGAAATGATGCTCTCTTGAACTCTGCCATAATCTCACAATTTGTACCTATTTGCAACTGCAGCTGCTAAATCATGCATGGCATAAAAAACTCTAATGTATAGTTACAGCTGTATTGAGCTAGAAAGGCAGATGCAGGACCTTGTCATTCTGTGTGTTCAAAATTCAACTTCCAGGACCAGAGCCTTGCCCCTCCCTCTGCAACACATTTCATGCCTCTGTCAGGGAATCACACACAGTGCCACGATTTAGATCCAGACTTCAAACTGAATCACTGGTGATTTCCTCCGGTTGGTGTCCCATGTTGCAGCAGTAACTAACCAAGGAGTGGCTGCTGCTCCAAAGTGATACAGGAAGTGCAGAAGGTACCAGATCTGTCTGGATGTTGATAAATGGAAAAATACAGTAATTTGAGCAAAACTATTGGCCATGTGCAGTTAGTCATATGTAGCCACACCTCTGGAGTGATGTTAAACCTTTGAGTGGATTAAGGCAATTATTTTAAAGAATGTTAGTCAGGGGTTTTGATATATTTACGACACATTAATGCATTTCTGTGCAATTCTTACCTTATCAAGAGCTAAAAAATCAAATGAACTCACTTTACATACTTTAATTGGAGTCTTAAACACCTCAACATTTTTTATTTTACTTTCTTGATAAAAGATTTACTGCTCGCTCCCATTTTAACCCCGATGGCATAACAGCAACATTTGCAGCTACACTGCTTAATTAAGAACAATAATCCATCACTGCAAGAGGTTACAACAAAAGACTTCCTCCTGGCTAATCATGTTAGCATTTGGAGCATCCAGCCAGTATCCAGCACTCAGTAACATCATAATACATTTTTCTAAATGGGTGAACTATCCCTTTAAGGGGAAAGCATAAATCAAAGGGGTGATAAGTGGCATTTATACTGTCCTATAATACAGTACAAAATGACCCTAATGCATGTGCAGGAGTTGACAGGGTTGTTGATGTGTACTAATAACTCAGTGATAATGGACTTGGCCGGCTGCTGGCATTTCAGGCTAACTCTGTCTGTGGTCCCCATGTTGGCACAGAAGTCCCCGTCCAGGGCTCACTTTGACTTGCACCAGATGAAAGCCACACAGAGCAAAGTTTCTAGTCCACACAAGTGATTTAGGTAGCTATCCCTGCAGGGGCGGGTCTAGAGAAGTATTCATGGGAGGTGGGGGAAATCATCACTTTTGCTAATGAGCAAACACCACAAAGCGTTTGAACCCACCAGCTTGACACCGTTCAGATTATTCTAATTTCTTCAGAGCTGGAAAGTAAAAATGAAGTTATCTCTCTGTTACTGGTGAAACTGCTCTGAAATTTGACAACAATCCCACTGTGTCATCTTATGCCATGCTCATTTGCACTCAACAGCGGATTTTCAGTCTTGTAAATTTCCCACCAATGACAACATTTACATTTTTTTCTAATAGACTGCAAACTGGGGTAGCTGGCAGCTGTATCCATGTCCAAACATGGAAATAATGCTATTGGAGGCCTGCATGTAACTATCCACTAACAGAATATGAAATATCTCTGGGAACCACACATGACACAATATTGCATTAAATGCTGAAACATGACTGTCATTTTCTAAAGGAGATTTAGAGACAGCAAATCTGTCACACATGGACTCACATGGCCAAAACCAGAAAAAAAGACAAGGGAACTGGCAGACTTCCAACAGGCCGTGTCCAAATCAGCTGCAGCCCATGTCCGTGTTGACCTGGGAGCAATCACAAATGGCCATGTCCGCTAGCATTTCTCTGCCTCGCTAATCCTGTTTCAAAGGATTTAGCGATCCATCCGAGCAGCCACAATGCAAAACAGCTTATGGGGGGAAACTGCAAATAAATAAATAACACAGCAACCAATGGACACACAGCAGCCTGTTTGGATCACAGTGGGACAGATGGGGAGCAGAAAAACGACCTGGCTGTCTGTCTGAGCAATAACAATCTCCAAGCCTGTTTTTTTTAATACAACTGGAAAATGATATTTGTCACATTCATCAAATAAAGCAGATAGATACACAGAAAATACAGAAAAATACCACCCAACTATAGCAACTGATAAACAGAACATTTTTATATACTTATTAGGGATCAGCTGATACCTATTACCAGATATACAGATAACCAATATTTAGGGACAATATTCATTTGCAATAATTTTAAAAATTGCAGTGTCAAGATTTCCAGTCTTAGGATTACCAATACAAACCTTACTTTGAATTAACAAATGTTTAATTATCATTATCATAATAGTGAAAAATCTACAAAAAAGAGAAAATTCAGTTCAATGAAAATTACAATATGATTGCCAAAAAATCCAGAATATCAATTCAAATAATCGGTAGATCCCTAATACTTATGTTTTGTTTTTGTTTTTTTTGCAGATGCAGGGTAGATGTGTGCTCCTTGTCCCACATGGCTCAGTGCTGCCTCACAGAGGCACACAGCAGTGGCCCCGCTGATCCACCTGGAGCCCCTTGCCATGGTTGACTTTGCTCAGTGCCTTGTGCTCCAGGCTCTGCTTGATGATGGGGATCCAGACCAGGCCGGTGACCAGGAACATCAGCCCCACGGAGAGGAAGAGCGGCCCCAGCAGGTAGGGAATGTGTCCCACCTGGGTGAAGTAGAGCAGGGAGACGGCCGTCCCCGAGCCGAACAGCAGAGCCCCGATGCCAATGGCCAGGACCGGCTTGTAGTAAAACAAGCAGCATGAAGGACTTTCCCGCCGGGGCGACGCCCCGTCCAGGACGGAGTTGAGCGGGACAGACGCCTCAGCGTCCTCCCCCTCCTGGGAGGAAGGATCCATGTCTGATAAGTTGGCTGTGGACAGCATGCTGGCATTGGAGTGGGGGTGCAGCTGGGGAGAGAGAATTCACAGCAGACCAGCTTATGGACCAGCTACTGTGAATGTGTATGGAGACGGAGAGGAGAGAGAATGGTGGCTGTCAAAACAAAGCAACATGTAGAAACGAATGTTTCTAAGCTTGTGTTCTCTTCATCCTTCATACTATTAGACGAAACAGACTTCTAGATTTTGTGATTAACATTTTGGAACCTGAGCAAATTCGTTTGATTCACTTAAGAGGTGATGAGCAAATTACAGCAACAACAACAACAACAACAACGACAACAACAACAACGATAATAATAAACAGATGTGAATTTTCAAGAGGCTGAAATAATCAAAACATAAAGTCCATCATTTGCCATCATCAAAAAATAAAAATAGGTCTGAAAACTTTAAATTTTAAAAAGGGAAATAAAACATCGAAAAAACTACAGCCACACATAACAGCAGATCCTTATTTCCAAAATATAGCACAAAAGCATTTTTTATCAGAAAATGGGTGAATGTTTTTCTTTACATTCTAACCCCGTATTAAGGTGCACAGTCAGTTCACAACTGTCTAAAATCTGCATCATTTTTATCAGTAAATACAATAAACATATAAGCAAAGAAATGATTCTGATTTTAGGTGTACACTATTCAGTTCTCTGCTCCATCTTACCTAAAGCTGTCCCAGTGTTGACCAGTGGCTGATTCCTCCTCAAATAACTGCTCTGGTCTAAGCCACACCACTTCCAGCCACACCGCCCCTACAAAAATCACCAGTCCTCAATCCCCAACGTCATCACCACAATCTGCAGCCTGTTCTGCTCCACATTCAGCTGTCATATGCTGTGGATTCTGTCAGAGAAATGAGGGCACATAACAATTCAGGGACTTGTGGAAAATGACAGAGCTTTGATATCATACACACTATATGGACAAAAGTATTGGGCCACCTCCACATTCCACCTACAGGAGCTTTTCTGGCCTCCCATTCTAAATCCATAGACATCAATATGGAGTTGGTGCCTCCTTGCAGCAGAACAGCTTCCACTCCTCTGGGAAGCTTTCTACCAGATGTTGGAGTGTCTGTGGGAGTTTCTGTCCGTTCATTCAGAAGAGCATTTGTGAGGTCAGACACTGATGTTGGACCAGAGGGCTCGGCTCACAGTCTCCGTTCTAGTTGATCCCAAAGGTGTTGGATGGGGTTGAGGTGAGGGCTCTGTGCAGGCCAGTCAAGTTCTTCCACACCAAACTCAGCCAGCCATGCCTTTATGGAGCTGCTCTGTGCACTGGGGTTCAGTCATTCTAGGACAGAAAAGGGCCTTCCCCAAACTGGTCCCACAAAGCTGGAAGCAGAGAATTGTCCAAAATGTCTCAGTGAGCTGAAGCATTAAGATTTCCCTTCACTGGAACTGAGGGGCCGAGGCCGAGCCCAGAAACACCAGCCCACAGCGTGATCCCTCCTCCAGCAAACTGCACAGTCGGCACAATGCAGGCAGGCAGGGAACGTTCTCCATTTTAAGACCAGGCAAAAAACCTTCTTGGTAATCACCTCAAAAATTCGTTTCGGCATGCTTGATGCTAGTGTTTCCAGGAGGCTAGTGGGAATGTTGCTCCAAGTGGTGAAGATGGCTTCATGGAGGGCATCCACTGTCTGGAACTGGTGTCCATTTTTTGCCTTTGCCATCAGGAGGTCATGACAGTGTGGATACCTGACAGAAAATGACACTGAATCCACATTTTTGACAAGATTTGGGCTTTTAAAGGCTGTGGTCTTAAACTTTTGATCAGCTGATGAACAGCCTATTTCAGTTTAATGGTTGTTTGCAATAAATTGCTTACTCAAATTTTTTTTGTCTCACTCCCATTTCTTCTTTTTGCATTTTGAAGCTCTACTTAGAACCTTCTTAAGATCCAACAGTGCAAAATGTAAATTCTTGCAATTTCTCAACTGGTCTTAAGATTTTGATCAGGAGTGTATGTGCAGTTTAGCAACAATGAACAAGTAGAGTGTTGGGTTGTCTAGTTTCCAGGGAGTGATATGAGTCCACATGGTGGTGAAATATCTTCATTAGTTGCTCTGTGGTCCCCGGGGCTGCTAATCCTCAACACTGGACTTCTATCTCTCCATACACTTTGATAGCTCCCAAAACAACACTTTTAGCACCTAAACAAATGCAAACAAATCTTTTCTCTTGTTATTTTCTAATTTGTCTTGGAAAGTAGATCTGCCAGGTAGCATTCAAGAGAAATCTTTGCATAGAAGGCCTAACCTTGTCCCAAGAAGAATCTACCTTCCACATGAAATTACATGAAAAAAAGGAACAAAAAAACAGGGGTACTGGGACTTTTTATTTGCATGTTTAATGTAATATCTACAAAATGTATAAACTATTTTTTTTTCAAAAGCAAGCAGTCATATTTTAGAACTTTTAGAAAATAATTTTTCTTCCCTTTTATCCAGCCATTGGTTTCCATTCATTTCATATGAAAACAAACTTTCAGAGACTTCAGACATTCTTCACACCAGCATCACATCACTGTAATAAAGTCGTGCACATTAGTTTTCCTAAAAGCAGCAGCACTGGTGTATTTTGACGACTTGAAATTGGCAGGAGTGAAACGCTCCCTCTGCCAGGGAAAATAAAGTGTTTGCTTTATGGTGTCTAGAGACTGTGAGATATCAGCAGTCTTGTTCATTGCAAGCCAGTGTGCGACATGGATATAAAAAACTTGGGTACTTAAAGGCCACAAATGTAAGTCAACATACAAAAACATGTCATCAGCGTACGTCATCCATCTGCACCACGATAGTTGTAAACAATAAAGCTAAGCAAGAATCAAGTCCTTGCAATAGTGGGAGCTATTAGTGTGTTTGGACAAAAATCCAAAGACGAGGGGGAGGAGAATGTGGACCTCCTCGTTTGCTGTCGTGTTGGAATTTTATCCCAGGCTATCTTAAGTTGCAAGACGTGACAACAGCTATCTTTGAACATCCCACTCACATTGCAATGTAGGACCACCGTTTATGAGCCACTACCAAAGACATCGCCACATTTCTTCCATGTCGGTCATGTTTTGTCTGGGACAGCCCAAAATCACACCCTGTATACCTGGCAATTATCAGTTCTGTGGTTTATGAAGGATTATGACTTTGTTAGCCACAGAAATAAAACATTATCAGGTGGCTGTTTAAACCAAAAATTCAAATTTGAAAATGGAGGGATTTTGATTATAGATTGTGAATTCTTGAGTACCACTAAATGATTTGCAAAATGATTTGTTCCACTGTAAAATGTAGGCAAATTGTAGTAGATGGGCCAAACATTCAGAGTCACTGGTATAGTCCTTTAAATCTTTCATTCACCTTAGGAGGCTGCCACAAATATTTCCCTCTTCAGGCTGTTGTAAATGACAATATTTGATCATTTCCATACATTGATTTCAGTGTGGTGACACAGGTGAGGTCTGTGGAAACTGTTTTCAGTGACAGGAGCTCATGTCAGTGTCTTCAATGCTATTTACATGGCAATGGCAATGAATCCAATGAATCCATGAATCCAACCAAAATGTCAAAACATGGATGGTTTGTGAATCAGCAGCCTTTAATATACACAGTATGGGAGAGAAATATCAAATATCACTGTCACTGACATTGCTTCATCAAAAACAAGTATCAGGTTGCCATTAAATGTTATTAGTGTCATGACCCAAAGAGCAATATCCAATGTTGGCAAAAAAGTGCACAGAGCGTATGTCCTGAAACAGGGATGATTGCAGGGCCCTGACATTGCAATAAAAAGAAAAAACACATTATATACACTATGTTCAAAAGTTTGGAATCACAAATTTGGGTTTCTGTGTTTCTACGTAAGTAGTTTCTTTTTGGCCATTTTTAAACCAAAACTGAACTTTTTGAAATTTTTTGAAATGCCAGTGTACCACACACTGTAGCAACTGAGAGAAAGATTATTAACTGCAGTGAACAGCACAATTTTCATTTGCATTGAATATAATAGCAGTCAGGGGTTTTTCTAATGCCAAAGACAGGCACTGGCACTTTTACCCAAGGATGAGGTAATTGTGTGTCGTTCAGTACAGTGAAGTCATGGCTGTTCAAAATGTGGCTTAGCAGTCATATATTTAAGTTAAAAAAGAATAATAAAAAAAAAAAGTTAATAAAGTGGTAACTGCAATGCATTAACTGTATTTTAGATCAGTTTAATGAGTAAAAGTATCTTAGTGAGTAAAATGATCAGTTTCTTTAAAAAGAAAAGTCAATTAAAGTTTGGAATCAATGACTTTTTTTTTTGTCTTTCAAACACAGTTAGCTCACCTACGTGGTGTTGTCACAATCAGAAGAAAACCCACATTCTGTGGTTCTGTTTGGGGTGGAGGGACACTACCTATGAGCTCTCAGTGATTATTCACTTCATTGATGAATTTAATAACTAGCAGTAAAAAGGAAAAAAAAAAAAGGAACGTTTTGCTCTACCCTGTATATTAAGTTTTAGCCCCCCCCCCCCCCCCCCCCCAACCCTAACCCTAACCCCCCCCCCCCCCCCCCCCCCCGCTATAACAATAACAATTTGTCAGTAAGCAATGCATTTCACTACCAAGTACCTGTTAATGGTATACTGTGTGTGTGTGTGTGTGTGTGTGTGTGTGTGTGTGTGTGTGGAGGGGGTATTTTCATTTTACGCTGTAAGCACCTGTATGCTCATTTTTTGGGTACAAGAATAAAAGCATTTCCTGTCATATCAGAGTTGATCTGATGATGCAGGACTGTTTTCCTGTGGCATTTATGAATGCTCATTTAAAAAAACTAAACCAATGCTGTGGTTTTCTGCTTTTTAAAAGGTCAGATGTGGAGCTGGGCAGTACTTGACAATTTCAAAGTGGATGAAACACAGAATCACAAGTCATATTGCAATGCCTTTTAAGGCTGCTGGCTGTATTTATAATATCATTACAGTTCTATAAGCTTGTGATTTGTTGTTTTTCAACCATGCTCCAGATTTATCATGAGTGTAGCACTTGTTCAGAGGTCAAGTGCTATAATACAAATTTTACATTTAATGTAAAAAAATGTTTAGGACCATGTCCCAAGTAAATGTCTGTATTGTAAACCTCAGTTGCATTCACAGCAGCACAGGTTTAGTGTTTGGTACAATTCCACTGGTATTTTTTGTTCACTTTTCAAAACCAACAACACAAATCCTCAGCCAAAATCCTGTTGGTGTGATGGCCAAACCCTGCAAATGAACACGCTTTCAAATTCCCAATTTAATATTTTATTGTCATAGTAGTTTGCTTTAATAACATTTGAACACGCTCAAGCACACTGCCAGAACGCCATATGAGAAACCAAAAAGTGGGTAAAAGCAAAGGGAGACATGTACACCCAAGATAAACATTTTGGTTTCAACTGGTTAAACTTTTTTTTCAATTTCTTTTGCAATTTACTTTTGAAAATCATTGTTTGTATTCCAAGCAAAACCTGGTCCACATCTGTTTACAGATATAACTTCTGCCATTTTTCATTTCCATGGATGAGATGAAAAAAAAAAAAAAAAAATCTGGAAGAGAAAAATAATCTTTAATCATGAGCAGACCAGGGTAGGTAGATGAGAACAGGGTGGAGGGCTAACCCAGAAATGGCATAGCTGAGCTCTCAATATGAGAAAGCTGACTCGTGTGGACTTCATCTTGGTTTTTCATTTGCTTAAAAACAGGTTTCTTTTTCACGTGAGTTTTTTTCTGAAGCTGATCTTCGGCAGGCAGAAGGGGGCGTGTGAGGGAGTTGCCGTCGCCGCTGACAACAGTGTTGGCGGATTATGACAAAGCTCCGCCCCTTTGCTTCTCACCAGGACTCTCAGGCAACAGCATCCTCTTCAGTCCCGCTCGGCAACGAGCTTCAGCACCTTACCAATGGCAATGGTCTTACCTGATGACAGGGACAGAGAATGAAGAAATTCAGTCTTAGAGATTGTTCACATCTAATCCAGGAGCGTGTCCTGTTTTCATTAAATGCTTGTTGAACTGACAAGTCTGAAAAGCCTGTGACCTTAGAAATTCAATCTGATGGAGAGACTACATTAACATACTGGACGTGCATAGTCCTCCCTACCTGCCTTTGATTGGCTAGCAATCATTGCTTTCAGTTAAGGGTAGGGTTGGGTGAGGGTTAGGGCTAAGCAGCCAGAGAAGGGGCGAGTCTTCCTGTGATGTGCATGTTCAGTATGCAAATTTAGTCTCTCCTGCATCAGTGCACACCCTTAGTGAGTGTATGAATGCACCCCATAATGGCTGATGTTGTGGCAAAATGCTTATTTGGCAATCTGGATAGTGTTATTCAAGATGATAATGAGATGAAAAATATCCATTGAAGAAAACCACAGTTACCCATGCAACTGACACTAATGTAAAGCACACTGGAGCAGTGTCTGACTGTGTGCACGGGGCAAACTTTTTTTTTTATAGTCACAGTAGAGAGAGACAGGAAAGGCAGGTGAGAGAGGGGGGTGACATGCAGCAAACCCAGGACGGTGCGATCAGGACTCAGTCTTCATAAGTGGTACGCACTCTACCAGGTGAGCTAGCAGGGCACCCTTTGTTTTTATTGTGAGAAATCTGCTGAATAATTCTGAAATCTGCACTAATAATTGCTGTTCAATCTGAACTCCCTCTATTCCACCAGGCCTCAGGCCTGGGCTATTACTCTGCTCCTGAGCTGCGGTGGCATGCCTACCTTCATCCCGTAAAGTGAACCGTCCCATCTGAGGAAACTCTTTAAAGGTCTCAAGGCAGATGGTTCCTGCAGTGCGCAGACGGGCAATGCAGACTTGGTCCTGTTTGACAAATCGTGGTCGTGTCTTGCTCTTCTCTCCTGTCTTTTTGTCTACCAGACAGATTAAGGCCTGCACAGAGAGGAGACAAATGACAGGTAATTGACTATCAGTAGGATGAAGTACACTCTAAGTGAAGTACACTCAAAGTGTACACTCTAAGTGAAGCGTGTGCTCTCACAGCAGGGAAGGAGTTGATGCACCAAACTTGGTGGATGTGGATGTGCAGAGAACAACAAATACCACTCTGTGTATATGTGAGAACTATCACTTAATGCAGAAATCATAGATAAAACAAATGTTTAGTTTTGCATATTATTGGTCATGGAAGTTCACAGTTCAGCTGTGCCTCGACTTTGGCGGTTCAGTTTGTAGACTTGACTCAAAATTATATTTTGTCTTAAAAAAAAAAAAATACTGAAATTATTAAATTAGGTGTATGACAGAAAACTCAATTTTCATTCTGATAATTGTTTCAATAAGTAAAAAGCAAGAATTCCAAAAGCCTGCTGGTTCCAGCTCTATTAAGATGCTAAGACTAGCTTTCTTTTCTCTGCTCTAATCAATTAATTAATTAATTAATTAATATTTCTTTTTTTGGTTGCTAAATGGACTAAAATGATTAAAAGACACTGCTTTACTCAATGGAAAGACTCTACTTCACTTAAACAGAACACAAGCTTAATGTCATTAGCAACTAGGGATGGCGAAAATGGAAAATTTTCTTGGTCGACCACCGGGCCTCATTAATCGGTTTATTTCGGTTAACCGAGAATATTATTTTACTGTCTGTAAACCATAAAAGAATAACCGCAACAAATAGAAGCTAGCAGCGCTAGCACCGGCGCCATTGTCTTGCCCCGGACGCAAACCACTACGTCCACGACAAACAGAAGCTTGGCTCGTTTCTCCCGTAGATATCTATAATATCTATAATATAATTATAATATACTATAATATAATTATTATCGATATCTATAGTTTCTCTGGTCTGTCTCTACCGAGCTGAGCTCTGTGCGTAATGACGTCATCGAAACCCGGCAGAGCGTCCCGTCGCCATGTTTACCGTATTAAACTGTATGTAAGCGCAAGAGCAACTTCGCCACCTTCAGGAACAGTTGGAATTTTTCGATCGATAAAACCTTACGGTAGTTACGGTATTTACAATCTGACATGCGCATTTGTGTCGGCGACGACACGTTCGGACTAGAGTGCCTGTAGAGAGAGAGTGGCGACAACTCTTTTCACTCCAACGGTTCCGTTTTTTCACAGCAATGGCGGCGTAAGGAGACCCTCAGCTCCTCTCTCTACAGGCACTCTAGTTCGGGCTTAAAGGGTTTTTAACCAATAAGATTATTCGGTTAAAGTTCAAACGGTCCACAACCGGTCAAACGGCCACCGGTTAGCATCCCTATTAGCAACACCTGTGTTAAGCTGCTATTTCAAATGGCTGCTGTGAAAAGGACCTAATTTTGCACAATATTCAAACACAAAAACTAAACAAACAAAACATTTCATGTGCAAAAATAGTAGTGTCATTTAGCATGTATGCATTTGGGGACAGCCTTACCGTAATTTGCACTTCTTCAATGCAGGTGTGAATGTGAAGGACTGCATTGTAACCCGGGCAGATGATAGACTTATGTTCAATGATGACAATCTGAGGGGAACAGCACAAAACAAAACAAACGAAAAAGAAGAGTGAGGACAGCACCAAGTATAAT
Organism: Myripristis murdjan; assembly: GCF_902150065.1. Classification (NCBI taxonomy): domain Eukaryota; kingdom Metazoa; phylum Chordata; class Actinopteri; order Holocentriformes; family Holocentridae; genus Myripristis; species Myripristis murdjan. The sequence goes on along the minus strand of NC_043987.1, from coordinate 2,293,437 downwards.
GGCCCTTTCAAAGTTCCACAACTGAATATTCATCCATTTTTGTGCATCTACAAGACCAAAAATGGGCAACCATGTGCCATGTGTATTAATCTTGCAATTCCTACCAAACAAATGCCATCTATTTCTCTGATTAGTTCATACCTTCAACCAGAGAGTAGGCAGTGATCCATGAAATCAGCCTGTTTGTGCCAGTATGCACAGTTTTCATTCAAGCCAGATCTGCCCCTCCCTTGGCCAGAAAAAACAGTACTGGAAAGTCACCCTTAAATTTGCTTATAGCACAATTCTACCCTAAACCCCCATGCTAATAGTTTAACTCTACATAGTAGTGCCAGGGTATTAATGTGTAACTACATTTCAATCACACAACCCAACAATAATTTAGATATTCACATCATTTTTAATCAGTGGCTCTAATGCTGTGTAGACAGGGACAGAATTTGAAATTTGAACACACATCTGGAATCAACGATGGACAGGATTTTCCCCCTAAATTTAAGTAGTAGTATGTAGTTCCCTGGGTATTATGAGTCCACATGGTGGTGAAATATTGTCATTAGTTACTCCGTGCTCTGCCGGGCTGCTAATCCACAACACTGGATTTCTGTTTCTCCATTCACTTTTATGGTATGGCAACACAGGTCCCAAGATAACACTTCTAGCACATGAATGAATGTGGACAAAGCGGACTATGCCAATCTGAAAAACAAACCATGGCACCCATTTATTTAAAGTAATTACAATTATTAGTTCCAGTACTATCAGGCTGTGTCTTTCTGGCGGGGATACTGGGACTATTGTCCGCTTGCTTTAGAGGATATTTCACCATCATGTGGAACAGTTCAACAGTTCAGTTTTAAAGTTACATCAGTGTTTGGTCATTTGGAATGCAGTCTCACAAGAACGCATATGCCGGAACAGAAATCAAATCAAGTTGATTTAAAACATGGTAAACGCCTAAAAAGAGGCAACTTTTCCCAGAGCACCACCTCAGTGTTCTCAGACGCACATTCAACTGAACTCAGTGACTTCAAACAAAATAGGCTTCGCTATTTTACTGACATTTAAAAGGCCACTGTTAAGTTACTGCAGAAATAGCAGTTTCAGACAAAAGTACATGTTTGCACACACAGTGACTTCAGAGTTGTACGGTTCATTTCCTTGGCTTCTGCTAACACTGAATCTAACCTCCTCTAAATGAATGGTTTGCAGGCTCAGCTAGCTGAGCTTGTTGGACGATTTCTGCACTTGTAGCATGTTCAAACTTCACATTCGCTCTTTTGACACAACCACTGTTGATGCTCTGAGTTTGTGTCACAGCTATGTCTGATTTTATGATGTTGTGCTTAACCTTAATTTTCATGTATCCTTAATGGTGTTGAGTGTAAAAAAAAAACAAACAAACAAATAAAAAAAACAATGTAAAGCGAAAGTGAGTACAAATTTGTGTGTACCAGCGGATTAAGATTCTGTCTATTCTGAGAAAGTGCTACTTTGTTGCAGGTATACTGCTGCCTTCAGCTTTTTTAACACAGGAGAAAACCACACATAGGATTCTCAAATCCAGCTGCAATGTTTACATGCATGGATCAAAACTAGGTTACGTTATCTCTTATGTGTAAACATGATAACTCAGGGGATCTGAAGCTGTTCTGCTGACTGACCTGGGCGTCAAAGGTGCGCCCCGAGTGGCACAGGTTCTCAGCGTTACACAGGATAAAGCCGGGCAAGATCTCCTCCTCCTCAATGCCCTTAAGCCGCAGCTTGAGGTTTTCCCCAGGCCCAGCATCATCGGTCTCCACGTCATCTGACAGCAGGCTCAGCACCTCCACCACGTGCTGCATGAGAAATAGAGACAAATCAGAGAGATAAGTCAGGAGGGACAGGGACATAAGGGCAGGGCGTGGGAGATAGATGAAGAAGGGTAAAAGACGGAAAAGAAAGTGTAGTAGTATAAAAAATAGAGAGAAAGGGATGGGGAAACTCAAATCACTGAATGGGGAGAGTACAGAGACATATGAGCATTAACTGTGCAAGCATAGATTACCACTTACATCAGTGCATAGACTCAATATAAGCAATTTTCCAATTATCTGGAAAATTATTACATTATCCACTTCATTAACAACCACACCGTGTATGTATCATTCAACTGCAGAGGTCCGGCTGTTAAAAGTTTGATCAGTTGCTCAGTCTATTTTATTGTGATAACTGAGAGTTATTACTGTGATTACCCTCAACTTCAGCAGCTGTCAACTTTTTAAGATTGTTGTTGGTTGACAGAGAACAGGGATGGTACGATACCATTTTTTCCTTGCCGATCCGATACTAAATTCTGCCTAAAAGCCGATACCGATCCGATACCAGCGTGCTTCTGCTGTACACTACCAACCTTACAACCTGGCTGACATTTTGCAACTTAATCTCAACCTTCACTCTCCACTAGTAGTAGCAGCAGCACCATGACCACCACATGCTGTGCACATTTGTTGTTTGCCGGCGGTGATAATTGTGTCCATAGGAGATCCCTGTTCGGCCGCGGCTTGTGATTGGCTGAACCGGAGGTAGGGAGCCTCCGCTGTGTTCACTTGGACCACGCGGAGGTGCCAAAAGCTGGTGGGGACGAAGATTTACTATTCTGTCCCTATCGGCAGTGTTGGGCAGTAGCGGCGGTACAAGTAGCGACGTTACTAGTTTAACTACATTTGTCAGTAGCTTTAAAGTAGTGAAACTATTTTACTGATCAAATAGTGCAGTAGCGTCCGCAGAAGCTACATTTTCCCAGGCATTTCTCAACCTTAAACACAACGGAGCTTTTGTTGCGGTTTGACATAACCAGGAGCAGCGGGTGATGTCACCGCCGCCCACAGACCTGTACGTGTAGCCGACAGCCGCTCTTCTGTTTGACGTGGCGTACCTGTCCTAACTGTCTGCTGCAGTGGGACACGAGCACTGCAGCAGCTGCTTGTTGCGTGAACAAGCAGCTGCTGTAAGAAAGCTCATATATATAGTATATACCATATATACTATATATATATATATAGTAACCTTGAATTAAAAATTTACTATATAACAGTGAATTAAAAGGTTATTATATATATAGTAACCTTTTAATTCACTGTTTAAATGTCTCTTCTGGCATTTATTCCTTATATTCCTTATTAGCGCATATGAAATCAGATAATGTGTGATATGCATGTGTAAACAGAATAATTCAAAGAACTGGTAATTGACTTTTTTTCTTGTCTTTGTGTGTGTAATCAACTTGTGAATTTTTATAGTGATATCTGAAAGTAAAATTTTGATCCCTTTCCCCTGTGTGTTAAAAACAGTGTTTTTTGGTAATATGTGGTCATATAGAGGTGATTTTCAAAACTTTCCACCAATGGGATTCCTTGGGACTTTTTTCCCCTCACTCAGGACAAACTGAGGATACCAAATCAGTTGAGTTTGCTTCTCTTGCAATTTGTCCTAGGTTTTTTCATAAAATGACTGGACTATATCGGTACCATCCCTAATAGAGAAGGCTTGTAAAATTTCTTACCCTGTTTGGCATCATGACCAGCTGCTGTGCTTTGCTGATGGAGCCTGACTCCAGTTTGCCCAGAATCACAGTGCCCATGTCCTGACAGAAAGAGAGAGAGAGAGAGAGAGCAAGCCATCAACAGCCAATCAGATGTCTGTGCATCCTTGCTTTCCTGCCAGTGTGATCTGGTCTCAGGAACAATAATTCACACTGGTGTCTTGAGTGAAAAACTCATATCACACCTGTTGTCAAAGGTTTGTGAGCATTAAAAAATAATATTAACATGTATTTTTTTCTGTATTTAACAGTATAAATTCATGCCACACTTTGCCTAAAGAAGCCTTAATGAAAGCCCATTCTCAAAGTGTCTGTATGAATGATAAATTATAAGTAGGGTGGGAAAAGAATATTCTTACCTTGTATTTGTCTACAATGGGTAATCTGACAGGGCCGTCACTTGATCTGTTGAAATTTGGCAAACTGTCCAGATGTGGAATGAATGGTAACCCTCTGCAATTCCAACAGATGGAAAGATAAGAAAGCTCGTGAAATTTCATTAATTAAGCCTTCTTAAGCCTTTTAAACATCTAGAAGGAATTTATGATATATCTACTTGAAAAAAAACAACAACAAAACAAACAAACAAACAAACAAACAAAACAAAACAAAAAACTATACATATCAAATCACCTGTCACAGGGTGTTTGGAGTAATTTTACAAGTGCATCAACTAACATGTAGATACTGAACAATTTTTCATTTTTGGGCAAAAACAGGGGATCAGGGGCCATACATACCAAACATTTTAAGGCTAAAAGTAGCTCCTAAGTTGCAACTCCTGAAAATAATGGGTCTGTCAATACTAAATTTAGAAGGTCAACATTTTTGGGCTTAGTGTATTTCAAAATATGTCTACTCACTAAAACCAGCTCTTAAATTAGTTTCCTACGTCAGTAAGACCAAAGCACAAATAATCATAAAATGGCTGCTGCTGGCAACCTGCCTTGTACAGTGAGCCAACATTCTCAAAACTTTTAATGATATCAAGCTTTTAAACATGGTCTTCTTGATGGTGAGTGTTATGACACCAACAGCACTAAGGAGGGATGCCGCAGTGCTTCCTATTAATGCATTTAAGGCATGTAACTAACTGCAGGAATCTGAAGCTCCTTCTGTGCAGAAATGCCCATTAGTTGTTTTGTCCAGACTCAAACTAAACAGTTTTGCTAGGGATTAAAAAGTTACTGTCACGTATAAGAGGGGAAGGAAACCAATCAGAACTCCTGCCCTTGTTTGACTGACTTTGATTGACAACTGCACCCTATCCTGTGCCAGCTTCAACAGCCGTTAGTATCAGTAACTGTTAACTTGTTAGCATGGCATGCTGAGGACTATATCAGAAGACAAGAAGAGGTTTGGGCTACCACAGGCTGCCATGGTGCCTTAACAAACGATGGCGTCTGTCATTTCACACTTCAACTCAGATAGCACTAAATGGTAATATAATAATATATGATAAAAATTCCTGTTTTTAATTAGCTTTACTATCTGTTTAAACTGTGGCAGCCCACCACCGTTACTGGCATGTGTCAGTAACCATGGTAACAGTTTTTTGTGAAGAGTAAGTGGACACTTCCAAGTTTTGGAGATAATACTGAGCAACACTCACACAAAGTTGATGTAGTGCTGTGCAGATCATAGCCACAGTTTCCACTGGAGGCTGTGGCTATGGACAGTTACTTCATAACCAATGAGACCCCCCCTTCATTTGAATATGTCAGCATGATACCTACTTCTGTTTCTATGATCAGTTCACTGACAGAGAGCTGCCCCCCCTCAGCTCATTAACCATGAGCTCATTCATGAAACATGTCATCCATAGCAACAAGTTCAGTCCTGCCATTCCTCTTAGCTTCCCAGTTCCTTAGTAAAAGTTGGTCCTAGCGGCTTTGTGAAGAGGTTTGAGAGGGAACGCTCAGCGGTAAGATGAACTGCTTTGTGAATATGGCACCTGATTGGTAGTTTGTCACGCAGATTCCTTGACAATTTATAAAAAATAGTATCATGAACAGAAAAAGTGGAAGTGCACAAGGTCAGAAAAAAAAACTGCCATGATCCACCCTGACGCAAATGATAGCTCACAGAATCTATATAGACTCTAGCTTTACACTGGACAAGCTGGCTAGTTAACATGCAAATGACATGTCATTAAGCCACAGGATACCATCAGTAAGATGTGGTGCAGTCTTTGTGGCAGGCAGCAGGAGGAGAGGCTGACAGACTTACGTATACCAAGTGCAGAGCTCAGCAGGCTCCTTCAGGTTGGCTCCCGTCAGCCCAGAGCACGGCATGAAGTGGATGTCTTTCTTAGGGTTGAAGCCCACCTTCTTCAAAAATGGCACTAGTTTCTCCTTACATTCTTCATACCTGGAAGGTGGAGAGGGACGGCATCACTTAACTCAGTGTCAGGTTTTTTTTTCAAGGCTTAAAGCAAAATTGAGCTTTGGTAGGGTGTTGGGTTGTATGCTACCTGGACGTGATATGAGTCCACTTGATGGTGAAAACCCTGTGTTCCCCTGGGCTGCTAATCCACAACACTGGATTTCTATCTCCATTTGCTGCCATAGAGCAGCATAACCGCTCTTTTAAAGCATAAACGAACATAAGCAAAGTGGACGATGCCATTATAATTTTTACTATTGTTAGGTCAGTTCTTCCTGGCACAAGGTTACAATGTGACAGTTATCTGCAGACACTACCTGCTGGATCTACTTTTCAATTCAAATAGGGGAATAACAAGAAAAGTGGAAATGGGTACCGGGACTTGTTTTTCATGTTTGCAGAATTCATTTTATTCATGTTTGTTATGTGCTGATATTGTTATTTTGTGATCTGTTTTGCAGTGCTATGAAAGTGAATGGAGAGACACTCTAGTACAGTATTGTGGATTAGCAGCAATAGGAAGCACGGAACAACTAATGAGGATATTTCACCTCCATGTGGACTTCATTCTTCTTTTTACTTGAAACTTTGTCTAGGCATACAGCACAGGTAAAATTAGCCCTATCTACATCTTGCTGATAATGTCGATACACCCACCTCTCCAGGCTCCAGTTGACTGTAGGATCATCCATTTTATTCACCAGAACAATCAGGTGCTTGACGCCGGCTGTTTTGGCCAACATGGCATGCTCCCGTGTCTGCCCACCCTTCTCAAAACCGGTCTCAAACTCCCCTTTCCTGGCAGAGATGACCTAATGATCAACAAATACACTGTTAGTTTTCTAGTGTGTAAGCGTGAGAAATGATGACTAATGATGACTAGTGAGTTAGGATGACTAATGTGTTATATGCCAAAATAAGTAACAGAAATGACATTCTGTTTTAGAGACTCTTTGAAACGTGTATGACAAAGACATTTAGCTCCTTATTTCACAAAATTAGGCATGTTGCATCAATTACTGATGTCTCACCTTTCATTCTGCCCACAAATTTACAAAGCTTTTCAACAAGTAAATATTTGCTGGAAAGGAATGACTGGTTTCATGGGCAGCTTGACTTATATAAGTGTGTGAAAGCTAATATTTGTATACCAATATTTTGAAATTACTGACAGCTTATATCTAAAATAGTATTCAGAACACTAGGAAAAACTTCTGCCATGAATCACATAATAAAGACAAAAGAAACATTTATGTGTACTTCTGATTAAAATCAGATTCCACAGGATAAAGCTGATGTTTGATTTTCAATTATATATATGAACAAATTAAACAAAAAAGAAATAAGTACATGAACGAGTCAAAAATGAAGCTTGATCCCAGCCTCACCAGTACAGCCAAGTCAGCTTGCGATGCACCGCCGATCATGTTGGGTACAAAGCTTTTGTGGCCTGGAGCGTCCAGGATGGTAAAGTGCTTTTTCTCTGTCTCAAAGTATGCTCGGCCCACCTCCACTGTCTTGCCCTTGTCCCTCTCCTCTTGGTTGGTGTCCAAAGCCCAAGACAGATACCTGTGAGAGACATTTCTTAGACATTTTTAAAGCTGCAGAGGACAAAACTTACAATTTAGCCTAAAACAGAATCAAGAGCAAATGGACTTGGTGAAGACGCTTCACTTCTCATCCAAGAAGCTTCTTCAGTTCTGACAGACTGGTGGGCTGTCCCGAGTATTTAACCTAAGCCACCTAAATTATGATAGAGAAGCCATCTGTCAACAAAGGAGGAGGTCTCAGACACCATTTATCTTCAACCTCCAACGCTGTCCTGCCATCCCTTCCCAGGAAACTGACCCACGGCTGGGAACCAACCTGAAAAGTTGGTTCCCAGCTGGAGACGAAAAACTGAAGAACCTGAAGTGTGAACCGTGACGATAACGATAACTACGTTTACATGCACACCATATTCTGGTTCAGGTCAACATTCCAGCTAAGGTAACTGCGCCGCGGCAACTGGAATATTCCATTTACATGTTACCTGGCATATTCCCGTGTTTAGGCGTATTCCACTCTCTTTCGTAATGCGATACTCAGCTGCGGGGGGGCAGCAGTACGCGTATAGGAGTCTGGTCTGCCGGAAATACAGAAGAAGTCTTCTTCTTCTTCTGTCGCAATTTATATGTTTTCTCCCATCGACATACTCCATGATATTTAAGTGTTTGATCAGCTGAAGGCAGACTGCAGTCTCCTGGCTCTTGCTGCTGTTCACCATGCCGTTCTCCCCGCTTGCAGGTGACCATAGCAACAAAGAGGCCCCAGGATTCATTGTGAATCGAGCATGCGCGGACATAACTGAATATTCAGGTTCGGGGCATTTTCCGATTAAGGTGTTTACATGGGACAATATTCCGGTTGGAACAGGCATATGCCAGGGGTCTTATTCGGAATTCTCTCCAACCGGAATATGACCTTAATCAGGATCAGTGCGTGTTTTCATGACTCATGCACAACCGGAATATTGCAGATATTCCGAACAGTACAGGAATACGGTGTGCATGTTAACATACTCAATAGTGGGCATGTGTTATCCTACAGGGACAGACGGAGATGATGGAGAAACTGAAGGCGTGCGGTGGTCTGCTGAATAAACAAAACTATTTCTTTCAGTTCGCACGTTTCCTAAATTTCCGGAAAGGATGGAAGAAAGAACAAGCAAAAGTAAATGGTATCTCTGTATCACTTTCAATATTAGAAATTGCCAAGTGAAACTTTAATGATATTTTCACAGAGGTTTTCAATTCTTTTCTGTCTGAGGAAGAGTGTCTCCAGTATGTAGCATGTGTGTGTATCCAGGGGAAATATGAAAAGGGGAAATTCAGTTACTCTTCAACCACAAAATACTTATAATAAGCCAAAGGTAACCTCAGTGTTTCCAAAGTCAACCTGTGACCAGCGTAACCAGTTAAAATTCTGTATCAGACAGGAACTGTAATTCCCACTGGTATAAATGTGAAACAGGGTTTTGTTGAAAAAGAGCATGTGTGCCCGGTCAAACCTCTGAAGATAAAGGTCAAAAAGTAAAGAAGCCCATAGAGCAATGCCCTAGTACATCTATAATTTAATGTAGCCTAATTAAAATACTGAAATAGCATGATTTAAAATTGTTTTGTGCCATATAAGTGGACCATTATCTCAAAGACAAGGAACTACTTCACCTCCTTCCTTAGGACTGCTTGTGTAGCCCTAAATTCAGACCAACTTTTCAAAGCTTGTGGAAGAAGGTGATATGCAACCTATTCAAAATGAAAGCAACATTAGCCATACTGCTGGCCTACACTGTACTCAGCACATGAAGAAGGACTCATTTATTTATGTTCCATCATTGAGCAGCACTTGAACATATATTGCAACATGGATTTCTACACCATCAAAATGCTATCCACTTTGTGCCTTCCACCGCTGAGGCACAGAGATGGTTTCACCCTCCCTGGTGCCAAAGCAGTGACTGCTCCCACAGAAAACTACAGCCTCAGGCTCCCTCTGGTGGGGCTATTTTAATATGCTACATGTACTATTTTTAACCCTTGCACGCTAGCAAATTCATTCAGTTTTTTTTAAACTCATGGGAAAAAGGTACATAGCAAATTAGCAAAAAATTAACTGAACATTAGAAAAAAAGAAAAACTATTTGCAAAAAAAACTGAAGAATATTAAAAGAAAATTTGCAAAAAATACCAGAAAATTACCAAAAAACAAGTGCTTTATTTTATAAGGCAAATGTCCTGCTGAGCCTACTGGTTACTGATATCGACAGTTTTCATTCTCTCAGCATCGTAAAAGTTGTCATCAAAATTCAAGGCAGTCCACCGGTAGATTTGGAGAGACAACCCTCTGGACCTAACAGCTGACCAACCGATCGACCAACACAGTGACATATAGGCTGCAGCTTTCTACTGGGGCAGAATTTACACAAAAACTATATTTCTAATTATTAGCATTATATTTAAACGTCAGATCAGTGATGCTGAATGAACATCAGATTTCTAGTGTTTAAATGCATGTGAAGGGCGCCTATCACAAACACTTTTAAACATCAGTACACAATATCACCAAATTTATTGTGATAAGCTTGGTATAATTATCATCAAGTGCAACCATGAGAGATGACTGGTGCTTGTGTTTAATCAAAATTAAGACCCCATTTCCCATGTGCTGTTACTTCTTGTTCAAGTTCATCTCCACAACTGGACATCGGACTTGTTAAGTTCAATAAACTCAATGTGATTACTCAAAAACATAAAACCTTACACTCCTAGGTTGTACCTCAGATAAGGGAAGAATGACAAAACTAAACATAGGATCATCCGTGCTCGTGAAGATCTCATGTTTTTTGCCACACTCATTCAGCAACAACAGCCATCAGCTGCAAGATCTTTACTGGCACGCCTAAGGACTTCACATTCTGAAGGAACGTCAATCACACAAGCAGAGCTGTTTTCAGCCACTTGTGTTCGGTGCATATGTGAGGCTGCATCCAGTACACATAGCTATTATGTGGGTGGAAATGGAGCGCACAACACTGGACTGCTAGACTGTTTTTTCCTGAGTAGAGCATCAGACTACAGCGACACACAGTCTGCACAGAACTGACTGAAGCTCCAGTCAAAATGACAGCCAAAGGTTTGTAGCTACGTTACACTGTTTACATAAGCATTCATTAAGTGACCTCCAACGCAGTGGTTCCCAAACTGGGTTCTGGGGACCACGAGGAGTCTTTGGAGAGGCCTTGAGGGGTCCGCAGCAAAATGAGGTTCAGCATAATTAATTTGCTCATAGCTTTCACAATCCCCTCCTATACCTCTCTACCCATGGTGCAGACATTCATTTACATCATTCAGTCAAAAACTGTCACAAAAGTAAAGTCAAGTACCAGGTTACATTCTGACATTTTAGGAAATTGTTCATTTATTTATAATCTATTGTGGTGTTTTTGCTCATTACAAGCACAGCCACCAGTCTGTCCGTCCACTCACCAGGTTTCCCTGTTCTTCTCCTTGGCTTCCCTCTCGTACTTCTCTAAAGTTCTCTTCTCTACCATGCCTGTTAGATACCTGTGGGGACAGGGGAGGAACGACACGGAAATGTGACGTGTCAAAAAGCCTGTTGTCTGAGCAAATCTTGCATGACAGGAGACACAGTGGACTGACAGAAGGGATAATGCTACTCACATAATTTGTCCTCCAATGGTGGACTTGCCAGCGTCTGGAGGCAAGGAAATGAGTGTTTGGTTAAATTAGAAGACAACTGTAACCAGGACTCACTCAGGCATCTAATTCAATTAATTTTCAACGACTATCAAGGTCTTATTTAATGAAATTCAAGGACTGTTTTGGAGTGAAAGTTGTTTTATGGTTGAAAGACGTGTCTGATCACATTCAAAGACATAAAATTGTGTCATCTGGCCTGTATCTGCCCAGTTTTTGTAAAGTCATATACGCCTTCATTTACTGTCTTACATTCTCCCTGGTAGGATGGACTGAGACTTGAGTCTTTGCTATGAAAAGGGATCAGTTGTGCAGTTGATTTTATTTTAGATTGAAGGGAATAAAAATTTTACTGGTAAAAAGATTTTTTGGGCTCTAAAGTAATGGATGGGTTTGAAGAGCGACTCATCACAAAGAGCAAATAAACTGTCTGGCTGGCATGGTGACTGAGGGAATTATTGTGAAATTAAAATTTTTAAAAAATGTAATCTACAGGTTAACCCCCAGTCTAATAAATCCTTTGCCTATAGTAGATTGTTTTCTTCCTTCAGTAACACCCTAATAATATGTGGGAGAAAAAACACGTTAAAGGGGTTAGAGGACCAGTGATTCTGTTTGTGAAACCAAATATCTGCAAAATATACAAACTTCACATTGCTGCTGTTTGCTGAAGCAAGCAGTCATATTTTAGAACTCCGATATCATTTTTCCTTCCTTTTATCCATCCATTTTGTTTCCATTTATTCCACTACAATATGAAAATGAAGTTTCAGAGACTTCAAACTTTCTTCACTCCAGTATTCCATCACTGTACTAAAGTCGTCCACATTAGTTTGCCTAAAAGCAGCAGCACTGTTGGGTTTTGCTGACTTGAAATTTGCAGGTGAAACAGTCTCTCCGCCAGGGAAACCAGTCCCCTGGGGAAACGTTTGCTTTCCACAGCCAATTATCAGTTGTGTGGTTTATGAATGTTGCCGACTTTGTTAGCTACAGAAGCAAAACATTATAAGGCGGCTGTTGTTGTAAGAAATCCCATCGCTACACCTTAAAGGCACTTTACACAAAAGGTTCTACTGACCTACATGGCCGATGAACACGACATTAACGTGTTCCTTCTTCGGGGCATCTGGCTGAGCGGGCGCCACCTTGGGCATTGGCACTTCCTCTTCCTCTTCCATCATCTCTGGTGCCGCCTCCTCCACCGTGGCCCCCATCGCCGGCCCTCGGTCCCCGCCTCCTGGTTCTGCCTCATTTGGTTCTGAGCCTTTCTGGTCCCACGTCTCCTCTGTGGTCATCTCTGTGTCACCGTTCTCCACAGGAGCTGCACAAGAGACATGGCAGAGCTTTATCCACACTGCATCAAATGTACACATGTTCACATGTGTCATTTCTGTACCAGCTTGAAGTTTTTTTTTTTCTTTCTTTCTTTCTTTTTTGTTTTTTTTTTACATTTAATTTAAATCTTTAAACTGGATGATTTCTTGGACTTAACCCTTTCAAACCTGAGCATTTTCACTAGATTTCTTTCAAAAACATGGGAGAGATGATTGGCAAGAAATTAGTAAAAACCACAGAAATACCCTTCAAAACTCTTTGTCTCTCTCTGCTGTGACTGTCTAATGAAAAATGCAGAAATGCACAAAACAAAAACTTTACATCTACTTTTCAGCTTTCCATTGGCAAACCTGTGGGAGGCTTTTTAAAAAGCAATGACAGGAAATGCTATATGTTTACATGCAAATAAAACAGGGTAGTTTTAAACACGCAAAAGTACTTGGGCGTTTCTGTTAGTGGAGCAGATGTCAGTGTAAGTGTCTGTGATGTAAACTTGAGGTAAAGTTAGCATGTCACATTCTGCTGTCATTTAATAATCACAGCTGTTGTGTGTTTGGCTGACATGTTAACGTTTTGACAAAGCATTACAGTTGATTGTAATCTTTACTCACAAACTGTACTTGTAAATAATTTTTTCCTGTTTGCGCAGATCTGTTTTCAGGGGAAAATGTGAGTGAAATACTGGAACTGTAGAATTTCAATTTCAACAGCAACAGGCTCATTATCATTACAAGAAGAGAGGCATCATTACAAGAACTGGAGCATACTCATAACTAATGAGGATGGTTAAAATACAGTAGCATGATGTGTCAGGATTCATGGCTCCTACAATAAAGTGGCCAAAATCTCTGCTGGACAAATACCCATGATGAGGACTTGAGTCAGCCTGAAATCCAACTTGAGTCATGATTGTGATGAACGTCTCTTAATTGGATTGAAACGGCTTTTCCATTTACACCTCATGCCAGATAGGTCTGTGGTGGGAAAACCCCAGTACACAAGAAATGTCCTTTATGTTTCAAGATTGTGTGGAATAAACAGAAGATCTCGGTAGTTAGTATGAGCAGTGATAGCCCTTGAAGCTGAACAGGCAAAGAAAAGAAGAACACTGACAGAAACTCAAACTTCATCGAGAGAAAATCCAAGGAAAAGGGTTCTGGACACACAGTTTGACTGACAGGCGGCCTCTGGGAAGAAGTCAGAAGTCGTGTCATCAGGACCATTACCAACGATACCAAGTCAATGCCACATTTCAAGAAAGAAGACAGTCCTAGTTTTACTCTGTGTTGGTAGTACTGCCTGGGACAGCACTAATGGCTGGCTGGCCTTGCCCCACTGTATCAGCAGCGCTGGCACACTGACCAAACGCACCTGCCTATGAGAGAACATGAGAGAGACAGATACTCTTCCTGCTGTGTCAGACTCATGAACCAAGAGACTTGCTCCCTGGTTACAAAAGATAAGGAAAGAATTTTTTATTCAAGGCAGACAAATGGGAAATGCAACACAGACAAAAACAGCACACCATGTGTTCACTCTTAAGATGTAAACAAGGGAATGCAAATGCTTTCCTGTCGCTTTACAAACTTGTTTGCTATAAGTGGTTTCAGGACAAATCTCATGATGATGAGTTATGGTGATAAATATTGTATTCTGTTCTCCTCTACTTTTTTGCATTGTCCAGTTTTGCCATGGTATTGTTTTGGTATCAAGCATTGTAATACCAAACCTAGTAACCAAATGTTGGTAGGGTGAAAACAGTAGTGGGAAGAGCAGTGCAGAAACACCGTAATGACAGCATATCACCAAAGACAAAACCAGAAAACAAACAAGCAAAAATATATATATATATATGGTCTGAGTTATAAACTTCTGCATGTATAATGACACCAAGAACCAATCTGAGATTTTTTTAAAAAATGAAATGAAGTGTTTTTTCAACCCCACAGTTTGTTAAAGCCACATTTAACCCTACAACAACATTTGACCCATAAAACATCATGACCCTCAAATACCATATTGTTACTAACAACTCCAACAAGTGTTTTTGTGTCTTGTACTTTGTGACAGAACACGTCCCCATTTACCGGCCGGCCTTCAGTGAGGCAGAGGGTGGTGATGTGAGGAGCTGACTGATATGTGTAGCTTAAGGCAATGTGGTTATTAATGTTTACCATACTGTGACCTTAAAACCAGAAAGTATGACCAGAATCTTGCAAACTACAGAAATAAAGATCTTTCTCAATCTAGACAGTGGTCAGACTCCGCAGTGAAATTAACTGCCATGACTTTCAAACAGTCTAAAAAATGTCAAATACTTTGTGGTACAAAAGCAGGAGGTCAGAGTTGGAGTCATTTGAAGTGATTCCAGACTGTAGACATGCCTGCTGCCCAGGGGTGAGGTCATTAAGCAAACAATTTTTCATAAATGGATTGAAAATTGATGTAACAGCCTCTGACTGCCCTGATAACCTCAAAATTCCTCCAGACCAGCTCGAATACTGGATATTGGATCAATCAATCCACGAGACATAAAAACAAGTTCAGCCTTATGATTCAACTTAGCTTATTTTTATTGGGATGAGCGTCCCTTCCCTCTTGACTCAGGATGTGTCTTAGACTAAAATGCTATGACTCTGAACTCTAGTAAGGCTGATGTGGCCAACACTGTGCTTAGAAGAGTGTGTGTGTGTGTGTGTGTGTGTGTTATGGCAGCGCTTGCCTTTTCCAAATGCTTTTGGCAGGGCTTCAAGGGCTTTTCCACAATCTTGCACATTCAGGCACAAGGGTATACCTCATTAAACATCTCAGTAAAATGGAGGACCACACAGAGACATCTTTATGTTGTAGTAAACATGCACTCAGCACTGTGTACCTGGTGCACATTTGAACTAGTGGGCTTGGGAAAGACCTACTGCCAGAAATAATGTGACCACATTTTGTCAGATTACTGAATAACTGTTTGCATAACAAGCAACAGGATCAATAAGTCCCTGGAAGTCAGCATTCACTTCCTACTGAGCTGAGCGACCAAGGAAACTCAGACAACATGTGAATGGTCAATTTTTTCCCCCCATCTGCTGTCAACAGCCATGCTGCATTCCATGCTTCCATTTTTTCTCCAATGTGTTTTTTTTTCTCTCAAAAATAACTACACCTTGAAAGTGCAAAATAAATGAGAAGTTGGTGTTGACACTTTCAAGCTCTCAACAGTTTTTATTTGAAAGGAGTCAAAACACTCTCTAAAATGATGATCTGACATCGATAGTGAGTACAATTTTCAGTTAAGGCTACACAGTAAGTCCTTGCTAGTCCAATTAACTTATAAAAGGGACATATTATAAAACACAATACTGAGGAAGAAAAAAAAATACAATTTTCCTGTTCAAATCTAGCTGTAAATAGATTTATGCTGCAAACCACTACATAAAGCACCCAATCCCATTAACATAGTTGCTGGCAGCATGAATGCTGGGTAAGAGTAGGGCTGATCAATTCCAGCAAAGACTCAGGAACAGCTACAACTAGAGGTGTAACAGAACATAGTTGATCCATGATCTACACATGTGGCCCGCTGATTAGTTCACAAAATTAAACATAATAGTGAAATAAAATTTTACCATTGCTGTTATGATTAATACCTGGATCTTGATGTAGAGTTAAAGCGAAAACAAACACACCTGCAGTACGGTCATGTGAAGAAAGCACGCTGCTGCTTGCCATGGCAAGGGGAGGGGAGCAAAGCCAAGTTCTCCCCTCCAACCTGCCTGACCAATTTTCTGTCAGAACTCACACATTGTCTTTTTAGTCTAATAGATCTGTCAGTCTGCCACACACACTCAAATAAACAAACACAGGCATGAGGAGTTCTCCACAAACCTGATCTAATGAGGCACAGGGCACTGACATCAATAAAACATCTGGAAACAGAGGAAAATATCATTCCTTATATTTCTGACATCTCACAATCAATGAGCTTAAACAGTTATTCGATAGCTAAAGTGTGACACAAGCACTGGTCCCATTACTGTGAGATGTCACATTATGAGGAAGTGCAAATAACGTGGGGGATGATGGGAAATTGAATATTTTCTCTTCTCTGACAACAGAAACAAATACACACAAATAAAAGAGAAACAACCGCTTTAGAACAGGGACGCTTTTACTAAAGAAATCTGTTGTGACCATTTGACACTGACATCATTTGTTACCATAAAGTATGCCTGGCTGAGACATGTAGTAACTATGCCATAAGCCTCGAAAAACAGGGCCTGAAAACCAACCAAACAGGTCTAAGGCTGTAAGAGATTTGTTTATCTGCAACAACCTGAGACACATAGTTTCAGTGTAAACCTCCTGTCAACTTCTACAAAATTCTACATACTTTAAAGGGATAGGAAACAAAACACATTCATTCAAATTTGTTACTTTAGAAATCCTCATGAAACTGAAATTCTGGAGTCATTTCTATGCAGAAAGGCCCATCAGTTGTTTTCCCCAGACTCAAACAAGGAGTTCTGCGGGGGATTAAAAAAATTACCTATGTAAGAGTGGAGGGATCCAAGAACATGACCTCAGTTTTTATTACTCCTGACCCTACTTGATTGACTTTTTAAATCCACCTACTAGCCTGCGCTAACTCTAACAACCTACATAGCCTGTTAACAGTTAACGCTAGCTTGTTAGCACTGTGAGGACTGTTTCAGGAGATGAGAGCTGAGGGTTAGCAAAGGATTCCCTCTAAATATGGAGCTTTAGCAAGCGATGTATCTGTCATGAACTTTCTCACTCCAACTCAGCAACTACAAGTCTCCATAATGTAAGTTTTCAAAAGTGGACTCTATAGCAATGTTAGCTAGGAAAACATACTGTTGCAGCACTGGTTCCAGAAAGCGGGATATTCTCATTGGTCCTACCAGAGTCATGACAATAACCTTAGTCTATGGGAACAACCGCTCGGTCCTGCTGGAATGGATTACTGCAGATAAAAATGTGTTTTACGACAGTTTGGGACATTCAGGAACACACAGCTTAGTGCATGATGAAGACACTACTCAAGAATAATACTGAATAATAAAATCCCTGTTTTTAACTGGGTTTACCATCCATTTAAAATGTATGGTTTCCATGTAAGCACAGTTCTATTTCCTGTAATGCACACAAACGGAGAGAAAGGGCTCTACCACACTTGTCTCACCATGGTAACAGGGCGATGTCACTACGCAGGCTGTGACGTAGCAGCCTGTTGACAGGAGTGCATGTCAGTTTGTACATGAGAGTAACAGAGTGTGATAAAGAAGGCAAGAGAGGGACAGAACAAAAAGAGCATCAAAAAACTGAGGGCGTGTGTGCTAAGAACCCTATGGTATATGCATAAGGAGGCACAAATGTAAGCACACACTTTCATGGACTGCATGGATAGAGGGAATAGAGCCTGTGAGCAAAACAGGATTTCTGTAATTGGGGCTCTCAGTTCATAACAGTCACAAAGGGCTTTGTTAATGTGTGACCGTTCAGTGTGGGGTTGCCAACGTGAGGACAATGCAGGATGGTAGTGGCCAGTTGGAACTGAGGTGAGTGGTAATAATGTGTATGTGACACACACTCTGTACATACCAGCAGTTTCCGAGACCTCCATGGTGGATATCGTTTCAACGGCAACTGGAAAATGGAGAAACAACTTGTCAACTTGTTAATGACTTGTTTCGTTTAAAAGCAGGTCGTTAAAAGAGACAGGCCTGTTCTAGCTGCAAGTGAATGTGAGGCCACCAAAAGCCAAAGGGTAGGAACACGACGCTTTTAGCAGGGGTTCCCAAACCTTTTCATGGCAAGCACCCCCTTAATGATAAAATGTCTTGACCAAAATAGATCCATCTGAGATGACTGCTGCCTGCGCTGTAGGTGGGAGGGTAACAGTGGAGAGTGTGAAACCTCTGATCAATGTATCCAACTTAAATATTACTCAAAATAAAGGAATCCTAATCTTGCTATAGACCCCAGTGTTGGAAGCACTGCCAGGCTACATGTTAGTGAACTGAATAAACTTGTGGAGACAACCAAAGGGCAAAGTGATTTTATGTTTTCCTACTGGGAATTAGAGCTGAGCCATTTATCATTATCATATCATTATCAACACATGAACATGCCAGATAACGTTAAAAGGCAACGATATGGACAATATCAATTTGAGGGTTAGCCTAAGGCACTGACTGGTGTGTTCTGATCACTAAAATATTTTGTGAAGTAACAGCATTTTCTACATCTATTGGTATTATTATGCTGTTTTTTGAAGAAAGCTTATTTTTCACTGTTGCTACACTTAAAATTTCACATAAGCGTGAAGCCATTGTCATATCAAATATCATATCGAGATCTTCAGCATAAACATCGAAATATGAAATTTTGTCCATATGCTGTAGCCCGACTGGAATCTATTTTTTACTATTCAACCATACTCATTTCACTCACTCTACCTTGCTTTTGAGCAACTTCTCATGACACATATCACTCTTTTAGCGATCAGTGCGTCAGAACATCCACGTCACACCACTCAGATCCTCAACTAGTTCTTTCCTGTGACGAGATTAGCTTTAATGCATTCACCAAATCATAACAGAAGACACTGACTAGTTTGGCCAGTTTCTTATTGGCTCTGTTTACCGTGTCACAATGATCACATAACGGCTTTAACGAACACGAATTCACTGTTAACTGGCGATACTAGTGCTTGGCATTCGCCTGGAAAAGCAGAGCAGGTTAGCTAGCTAACATAACGTTAGTAAGCGGTGGGCACCGTTAGTTGGTTAACAGAAGCCGCTAATGCCGGTTGGGCTGGCGGCTCTCGGCGGTGAACAGCTTGGATAGCTGGATGTCAAAGTAATGTTTAGCTGGGTGGGAAAGGTTCTACAAACAGGGTCAGTCGGGCCATCCACACGGCTGCCACACAAAACAACAGAGCAGCTAGCTAACCACAGCTAGTTTGTAGCGGTTTCAGGGACGCGTGTCTTAACGGCGGCTAGTGAGCTAGCAAGCTAACCAGCCTGACCTAGCGGCTAACGGAGCTAAGCTAGCTCTCCAACGTGACTGTCAACTTACCGCCGGAATCAAGATTTTCCGAAGGCGCTTTCATGAGGAAGGCCGGAACAAATTCAGCGGCATTTACGTTGGGGACAAACGGTTTGGCATTCACATTTAGGGATGTG
This sequence comes from Myripristis murdjan, assembly GCF_902150065.1. Taxonomy (NCBI): domain Eukaryota; kingdom Metazoa; phylum Chordata; class Actinopteri; order Holocentriformes; family Holocentridae; genus Myripristis; species Myripristis murdjan. The sequence goes on along the minus strand of NC_043987.1, from coordinate 2,273,674 downwards.
AATGCGGTTCCAAGTTGCCCGTCGACTGTGGCCTCCACATCGTCCTCTTGTTCCCAGGAATCAGGGGCAGTGTCTCTCGGGTCCATCGTGGGTCTTGGATTTTTACTACTGTGAGATTTGTGCAGCGCAGTCTACGTGAGTGTCCGCCCAAAACCCGGTGTTAAGGTCACCCCGTGAAACGAGTTAAGCGTCCCCTCTCAAAGGTTCAATGTGAGTCTCCGTTCCAAGTGAAATAAAGCAGCCGGTTTCTGTCGGTAGACACGCCAGAAAGGATCTTCGATTCAGCACTCCCAGAGACAGTCCGCGTGAGCTGCTGACTCTCGTCAATCGATGGAGAGCGGCGCGCTGAACCTTGGGATATGACGTGCCGTCCAGAGGCGGACATCGTTTGCCTCAATGTGCTTTGACAGGAAGAAAACTACATTTCCCTACGCGGAATAGACTACAGTTTACGTCAACAGAGCCTGACCTTTTCAGGAACCGCAGATTCGACTGAGTTTTGTTGTAGCAGTTGAAAAGACACTTCTATTTCCACAGCATTAAAACTTAATGCGTAGACTTATGTAATTTTTATGGACTGGTATGTTTTGTAAAATACCTTACACTTGAACATTTTAAATACTTTGCACAGTCTTTTAAATATATTGAGTTTTGCAGAGTAACTAAACTACAGTTTTATCTGAATAATGAAAAACAAATTGATGCTGCCTATACTTTGAGCAGATAAAAATGGAAATGATTACAACACAACAATATCTGATTAAGTTCATGTTTTATTAAGAATCTTTGATTTCCCAATATACCAATCTCGATCAGTGACTTGAATTCAACATTTAACAAGATTTATTTAAGATCAATTTTACAGAGATAGGTGTCCTCTAAAGCGCTTGACACCCACTTTGGGCACAGGAGGTGTCTCACAGCCTTGTAATAATAAGCCCCATATACAAACTACACTTAAGAAGTTGAATCAAATTAACAGTATATCGGTGTAATGCCCACGGTCTAACAAAAATAACAATTTATTACCTTTCCCACATGAAGAAAACTGATAGTTGCTCTGGAATTATCATATATGATAATTTAGTTGAAACAAATCTCCTGGTGCACATAATAATTCAGAACAGTTCGTGGTATGACATCAGGCATGGGAAGTGCTTCAACCATGAAATTACTAGTCCAAGCAGGGATAAAAGAACAGCATGAGGGCTTGAACTTATATAGATAAGGGCTAGATAAAGTTTGTTAATGTTCATTTCATTATTTGTAAATTTTATTCTTTCTAGTGGATGTGAAAATGAAACTACGAGCCTATGGCCAGTATTCTCTCCTGTGAATGGTTATCTTATTTTTATTTCATTTTGTAAGTTGTTGGCTTGTCACTCAGATTGCACAATATACTGCTATTTATCAGGTACTGACAGAGATCATATCTTCAGTGTTAGGCGGCCCAGTCTTCTCCCTTACATGGGAGTTTCGACACACATTATCAGTCTTCTAAATCATCTTTTACAATACATCTCTACAGGCAGGACTTGATATGTTTTTTATGTCATTTTAAAGATAGATAAGACATTTTCTTTTTTTTTTTCTTTTTTTACTTTCACTTATTGCTGTTTGTCAAGCACTTAGGGCTAATGTACAATTAAAAATATGTTAAATGTATACCTGACCTGAACTAACAAACAAATTAAATTAAGAACATGTCAGTAGTACTCTATGACAGAGCCACAAGAGGACATACAGAGGCAAATTCAAATGGAAGAGCACACAAAGACTATGGGGTCTTCTCAAAGTATATCCAAACTGTAAAAGTCCATGACCCAACAACATTACAACAATATTTATAGCCTATGTGCTGAGACACAGAAGTAAGCACAAACATGGAAAACCATTGCTGTATGGAAATAGTGCAGAAAACATTCCCCTTTGAATTTAAATGTTAGTGAAGAAGACAGCACATGAACAAGGACAGACATAAGATTCTGGTCATTAAATACAATCAATCATTAAAACAACTAGAGAGGCAGGAGAATCCAAGAAAGTCATACTTCATCAAAAGTAGTTCTTCACGGGAAAGTTCTGGATTTTATGATTACACAATAAAAATAAAATAATGACCTTTTTTGATTAACTTAAGACACAATGTGACAAATTAAATAAAAGTAGTCAAGTAATCATTTACATAACATGCGCAATAAAGCTGAAAGCTGCTCTATCATAATGACTGAACCAACCTTACGCCAATTCCTTTACTTCAGCAGACAAGCCTCTGCATTTCATCCCCTGTAAACAACTCATCCTATACCATATTCTACCAGTGCCTCACTCAAACCACAAGCTTAAAGTTACACTAGGCAATTTTGCACAATGGCGGTCCCAAATGGCAGCAAGAGATAACTTGCTTGATTTTTGTGGACTACAATACCCAAAAATCCTGTGCGGTGACATGACTACACTTCACGTAGCGCAACTGTGATTACCAACCCGGCCGGTGTGTGATTTTTTGTACCAAAGTGATGAGAGAGGCAAAAGATGTGAATTTGGTTAGTCCAGCTTCTGTGGACGGTGCGCTGCTACACAGACATCAGAACGTCAGAAATTCTGACCTCCTACAAAGCAAGAGGACAATGGACCAGTCAAGATCCCAGGCAGGAAACTCAGCCTAAGTTTTCTACTAGTAGATCTGTCAAACCCAGAGTTTCCAAGATGCAGTTATGTGATGTGACATCACAGCATACAACGCAAATGCTACATGGCATTATTTTTAACATGGATATCATCTTCAAAATACATAAGTTCAGTTTTCAGCATGACATGGCCTTAAATTATATCAAAACATCTTTGGGGTAAATGGCAAAACATATAACTTGTAATGTTATATCACTTATATACTTGTTAACTAGGGCTGGACCACATGGACAAAATAAAAAATTACAGTATTTTTGACCAAATGCCTTGATTCTGATACAGTGACAGTATTGTAGGGATGACTATTGTTGCTTTCACAAAATATTTACACAATGAGATTTTTGGTGAGCAGTCATTAGTAATGTGGATATGATGACCAAGCAGGTTAGGGTACTATATATGATAGAACAGCTACAACAGTGTAATAAGTTTAGAAAATTGCATCCCTTTACTGTAAAGCAGCCTTTAAAACCAGGAAAAGACAACCTTCATCATATATTACCATATCATGATATCAAACATCCCAGACAATATCTATTCTTATATTACAATATCGATGTTATACCGATATATTGCCCAGCCCTGCTGTTAACTATAATAACCAACTAGCTAATACTGCCAGATATCACTGACCTAACAACAGCTGTTGAATGGAGACCAGAACTTCATGTTGCGCACATACAATCTATCAGGCATCCGCTGGGTTATCGGTGTTGGACAAGTGGAATGCACGGTGGTTCTAATTCCTAGTGTCTTCATGTGCTCATCAGAAACACCATATTTACTTATTTATGAGTTAATGAGCACATGAACACCCCCTGGAAGGGTGCTACCCAACAGCTGGGAATTTCCAACGTGCATCTCTGTACAGAAAAAGTTAACTTTCAATTCACATTCTGTGGACGGACAAGGCTGCCAGTGACCATAACCTACCAGAATTCAATTTGGGCAAAAAAGGACAAATCTTTCAATTACTCTTCTCTGTTGAAATCCCACATCCTGATTCATGCTGGTAATGTGGCTGGATTTATGCACTGAAATCTTGCCTAGAGCAACTTTCAATGGTTGAATGAATTTTTCTAGTTAACAGAATTAATTCAATTGTCCAAAATAGTTCATACTCTGCCTGTTTGGCTTTTTGCTATGGCACATGGGAAATGCTCAAAGACTAATTCTCAAAGTACAGTGAGTATTTTCACCCAGGTCTGGCAGGATGGTTTTAGCTTTCCTCAGGAGTGCCTCAAATGCTTTAGGCAGGTTGCATTAATGACAAAATAATAAAGTTATATCAAAATCATAAAGTTTACATTATAGCAGTCCCATATTAATGTGCAAATATAGAGGGGAACTTTTTTCTTTAACCATAGCTGTGAATATAGCCTTTATTTCAGAGTAGTGCACACAAAGGAGTGTTTTAAGGTCCTAAGCAGGTGAGTGGAACTATCAATACGTTTTGTTTTTTTAAAAATTCAAATAAATTTTTTCCACAACCCTCAATTCCTACTATTGATTTGTAATGAATCATTATAGTGACTAAGTAGACAAATACACATGTTTAGTGTGCAGTATTTACAATCAGGTGTGGATTTGTATTCGATATTCCCATTACTCAAATATTTGGCTGCTTTATTCCCGGTTAAGTCAGAATGACAAGAAGAAGTTAGGTCTGGAGAACCTGAGCCTGCATCTTCCGCATTTGTCCTTGAACCTCAAAAAATCCTGTGTGAAGTTTGGCTACATCTCTGCTCTTAAATCCAGCAGGACACCCTCAATGCCCCTCTTCCTCAAATATTTGCCAGCCTGACTGAGAGACTGAACATTAGTGCAAACAGCCCCACAATGCTGTGATGGACGCTACTCTGAAATCTAAATATTCCCTCCCTCTTTCCCTCAGGAAAATGCCACCCTAAAACACATAAAAATACTGCGATTGCTGGTGTACCTTGCATTTCTGGGCCTTTTTTGTTGGGTGTATTTTTGTTAACCTCATGTATAAATGGCCGAACACAGATGATGTGACATTTCCAGCAGCTACACAGGAGTTTTATAGTAGAACATTTTCATCTATCTACAAGATCAACATTATTGTCAGGTTTTGGTTTCAGTCACTGAGAGTCAAAGAGCATGGGCTTCTTGCTAGAGCTGCCATTTCAAATTAACATTCAACAATTATAAAGGAATAACTCCATCATAGAAAAGAAATACCAATACCTATTTCTCCACCACAGGAGCCTCGAGTGCAATTAACCAAAATGCAAAGGAGCCACAAGAACTGGGCACCACGATGGCTCATCTGGTGGAGAGAGAATCACTTGTTAAGGCTCAATCCTGACCATTGCAACCTGGGTTTGAATCTGAGCCCAGGCCATTTCCTGTTACCCAACATCCCCTCTGGAATCAAGTATTTCTGATTCTGATTCTCATTATGATTCAGAAGCATTTTGCTCACTCTCTCCAGCTAAATGTATATTCCATGCTTTCAAATTATTTCAGGGCTCATTGACCTTATTCACTTGGCAGCCATTTTGAAAACTTCAGAGTGCCATTTCAATTTACATTTTTCACACTGAAAAATACATTTTTCAACATGAATTTGTAAAATTAAATTCAAAAATGTACATGTAAAATGCAAAAAACATATTTTTTATTTTTCTCAAAGATTGAGAGTGATATCGCTTTGCATTTCAATATATTTGACCTATCTGAGCTACTTCCCAGAGTTGAGCCATGTTAGCTAGTTAGTAGTTTACAAACTAGGGAACTAGCTGGCTAGCTCTCCTGTTAAATTCTGTGCCACTGCAGCTGTTGTTCCCAAGACTGTGAATGAACGATGACTGTTTATATGTAAGTTATTCCTTGATGTGCTGTTTTATGGGCTCCATATGTTTTATGGGCTGCATATGTCAATCTTCCAAGTCAATTTTCCACCTTCAGTGTGCAAAATAGCCACCATGTAAATAAGGTCAATAGTGCCACCACCTTTAACTAGGAATTTCAAGCCCCTTTTGTGGAGCTTACTGAAAGGCATTATGGGAGATGTACACACAATACACAGGGCTGCCTGAAGGAAAGTAATTTACATTTCATCCCAAAATGATTCCTGCAGTACATTGGACATGACAGATTAAAGAGATCGAACAGTGTTTGAGTATCTGAGGGTGGGTTTTTCCATTAACTGTGACTTTTGTCACAGTTCTGAAATATCAGGGTGGGAGAGACATATGGCACAATCTGGTTCAGTTTTCCAGAGGCTCATTACCAGGGGAAGTTGTAGGGACCTAGATTTCAGACTGTAATAATTCTCTTCAACAACTTTTAGGCTGGTACCATTCAGAGGATAGATAAAAGGACCTCTGCAGGAGGAGGAGTCCTATCTGCCACTCTGGTCAGCCTCTTGGCCTTCAGGATGCCTCTCCTCAGAAGCCAGGTCGACCTCTTTCTGCAGCTGGACAGGCTCAGACAACTCCTCTGGTTCCACACCTGCTGCACTGGGCAAATCCTTTTCATGGTCAGAGAGTGAGTTAGGTGGGGGGGTTGTGGTGGTCACAGTGTCATTCCCTTCCCCGGTTGTCTCGTCGGCTTGTTCGATGGAGCTTGTTTCACTGTGGGAGTCAGAGGTTACTCCTAAGCGCCGGAATAACCTCTGACCTAAGACAAAAAAGTACAGACAGAAAAGCCAAGAGATGAGTCAGATCTAATTTTTGACACAATTTGACACTAAGTATTATCCACTCAGTGGCTCAGATTAATGAAGCATCTTTGCCTGGTTCATATAGAATCACTGGCTAAATACTGGAAACAGTATAGCATCTCACATTCATTTAACAAAAGGGATTGTACCACTTCCCAATATTGGTCATTTTATGGATGTGCCACTAGAATAACATAGCTGGTGGCCCAACAGATGGGTGACAAGTGCTCTTCTTTCTTGAAACATAAACACACATTCTTCCCAAATATTAAAACCCAATATAATGTTGGTTGATTTCAAACTTTGGAACAGATTTGCATAACCTAGTCACTTCCATGTACCAAAGAAACAAGGCTGCACCTGACTGGACTGATGTACCACCCATCAGGCTGTTCCTGGTGTCTGTCTCTGATTTTTAAACTGGAAAAACACAGTGGCTTGTAGAGAAACCTAGTCTATATCACCTAATCAAGTCCACTGAAATCAGTTTTTGAAAATATCTGAGGCAAGGTAAAACCCATCCAGTTCCTGTGTCTTGAGTCAATTTGAATCTATGATGGCCAGTTTAAAAGTTGGCTAGAGATTCAGGGGTTTCAAGAGGCAGACAGTCACACTGGACACCACTGATCTGCAATAAAGTAGGCTTGACTTGCATTAATGTGTATCACACACTGTGATGTATCACCCCTGGTAACCTGCTGCCTCACTACCAGGCTGCCTACATACAAAATGATGCTCCTTGCTGGATTTGGTCAAAACATACCATGACAGCAACATAGCGTAGGGCCATGTGAAAACCCCCACATGTACCGCATTCAAAATACAAAGTTTGGAGTTGATATGCCCCTGCCATAACTAAACCACTAAAAGTAAAAAGAAAAGGTGTAAGCACATTCAAAAAAGCTTATCAGGTGATCATGCCATAATGCTTCGCAAGAGTGAGTTTGCACATGCAGTGACAATCAAAAGTAAACACTGTAAGAGGTTTCCATGAGCCAGTAACCAATTTACTATAAGAGTAAACATAGCATCCTAACCAGACACCTGTATCATGAAGCAGGATTCAGGCTTTAGCGAGATAATTTCAGGCTCAACTCCGGATTTTCTGTATCACAAAGCTGATTCACCTCTCATCAGGATAGGAAACCTATCCTGAACCTGTCCTGAGAGCTAGCCTACTCCAAGGCAGGCTAGCTTTCAGGATAGGATTGAATCCTACATAAAGCACCATCCCCTGGCCAATCAGCTGTTTGCGAAAACATGGCCTGCCCATTCATTTTGCCGACAACTATCTGTATGAGAGGTACCGGTTCTCACGGCCAGGCCTTGAGTACATCTGTCAGATTCTGGAGCCACATATTGCCCGTGCGACCCGCAGGAGCGCTGCCCTGACAGTCCTTCAGGCTGTCTGCATCGCCATAGGGAGCTTCATGTATTCAGTTGGAGATGCCGAGAGGCTCAGTAAAAATACAGTCTGTCGAGCTGTCCATCAAGTTGCCTCTGCTCTGACGAACTTGATGGACGACTTTATCGTCTTTCCAGGGCACTTGCCAGCACACATCATAAAAAAACGATTTTATGCCATCGCAGGTGGGTCAATATCACCAGAGAACAGCCTAACACCAAACACCACACGGTGTTTGGTTTAGTATGTAAATTTTGTTTTTCCTCCTCATACTCCTCCTCATCCCAGTATAATACGCTGCTCTTCTGCTGTGAAATACGCTGTGCGTTTTTCCTTGTCGCTCATGTTTGTGATTGGTGTGCTGCCTCAGAACCTGCCCCTTATACGTGCACGTTCACGGCTCTTGATGAGGCAAACTTGGATCGAGTGAGTGAATTGATAACCAGCGTTGTGATACCGCTTATCCCTGATCACCATGGTCTCAATTAGTGTAGCTGGATAGGTCTGGGAAATCCAGGGAAAATTGAGCTTGCTTCGTGATACAGGCCTCAGGTTTCACATCATCAGAGTATGAGCTTATCCAGGAGATTCTAAACCAGCTGCCCTATTTGCTTGCAATGCCAAACCAAGACAAGGTTACTTGAGTAAACCGGGTTAGTAAAGCGAATTTCTGTGCATGTAAATACTATTGACACAGTGGCCTTGGCTGGGTGATATATCAATATTATATCCATACTGTTTGTATCGTCCAGCCCTAGGTCAAAGTTTTTACTGTAATCTAAAAGAGAAAACCCGAACAATTCCAAGCTCATCACTGGACTCAATAAGTGAGGCCCACAATAAGAACATCAGGTTGCAGGCCCACATATCCAGTACAGAAGATGCTACCTGAATGTCTCTTGGCTGAGGAGACGGGGGTATCTTGCAGGGGAAGCCTTCCTGTCTGGGCCTTAGTTTCGTAGGTTGGCTCTGTGGAGTCCAGGGAACCTTCATGTGCGCGCACACACACACACACACACACACACACACACACACACACACACACACACACACACACACACACACACACACAGAGACACATACGCATGTACGCACACACACACACATACAAGCAAACATTTTATAACAGCCAATAACAGCATAATACAGAGGGCTACAGTGCTGCTGCTGTTCTGTAGGACAGTAGTTGCTATCTTGCTCTCATTAATTGACTGTGTTTACATGGACTTTAGTATCCCGGTTTTGATCGGGTTTTTTAAGTATCCCGTTTTTGTGTTTGTGCATGTAAACACCATATCCCGAATATGCTCAAAGCCGGGATAAGCCTCAAAACCGGGATACTAAAGTCCATGTAAACACAGTCATTGTTACTGAGTCCCGGATACTGGCTGGATGCTCCAAATGCTAACAGTTAGCCTTTTGCCATTGAGGTGGACTTCCCCCCAGCTAACATTCTTAAACATAACCAGCTTTATGTTTGTGTCTGCAGTATTGTATTTGTATTTTGGTTTTAGTTGCTGCAAACACAATTATTACTATCGAGGGCGAGCCAAAAGAAACGGAACTAAACTGAAAAGCACAACATTTCCAACTGATATTATACATATTGCTCTCCTTTTTTTTCTATGGTTATTTGTTCTACTCATAGAGCAGAGTTATTTTGGTACTCAATGTGTTTCCCCCTTTAGTTTTTTGGGCATTTCTGCTTTCCGCTTTATTAGACAGACACAATGGAGACAACAAATACAGGGCAGAGAAAGGGGATGACAAATATAGATCTATCTATCTAGATAGATAGATAGATAGTTAAAAAAAAAACTAAAGTGGGAAACATATTGAGTACTAAAATAACTCTGCTCTATGAGCAGGACAAATAACCATAGAAAAAAAGGAGAGCAATATGTATAATATCAGTTGGAAATGTTTTGCTTTTCAGTTTAGTTCTGTTTCTGTTGGCTCGCCCTTAATAGGCACTGTGTTTGCAGCAACTAAAACCAAAATACAAATATCTATCTATCTAGAGATAGATAGATAGATAGATAGATAGATAGATAGATAGATAAAGATATCTTGTTTATACCAGGAGAATAAACAAGATGTTCTTCATTGAACCATCCAAAGTCTACTCTCAGTGGCAGGATAGTAAGATGAGAACAGACCCATGCACCAGGGAAGCATCTCATAACACCAATGCCCAGTGGCTGGTGGATCTGAGAGCAGACCACAGCAATCTCCCAGAACAAGAGCCAGAAACCATCATGATGGCAGACATCCAAGAAAGAGTGTCAAGAATGAAGAGCTGGACAGCACCAGGCCCTGACGTAATCCATACCTACAGGCTAAAGAAGCAAACTGCACTCCATGGGCAGCTAGCAGCACAACCAAAGCAGCTGCTAATAGATGGTACCCACCAAGAGTGGCAGACCCAAGAATCCTGATCATGAAGGACCCCCAGAAGGAAACAATCCCATCCAACTACTGGACTATAACCCGCCTCTCCACAACATGGAAGCTCCTGTCAGGCATCATAGCACCTAAAATGAGTAGGCATAAGGCTCTATACATGAGCAAGGTCCAGAAGGGAATTGGCAGTAACACCAGAGGGGCCAAGCACCAGCGACTGGTCGACAGAGCAGTCACTACAAGGCCAAGAACATCAACCAGTGTACTGCCTGGATTGACTAGAGGAAAGCCCATGACTCAATGCCACACAAATGGATACTGGAGAGCTTGAAGCTGTAGAATATCAACAGGACACTAAGAGCCTTCACAAGGAACTCGATGGGACTGTGGAGGACAACTCCAAGAGTGGCTTTTGATACTGGTCCCGAAGTGGAGCAACCATTAGCCACCTCCTCTACATGGATGACATCAAGTTGTATGCAAGGAATGAGCAAGACATCAACTCACTGATCCACATCACCAGGCTCTACAGCAACGATATTGGAATGTCATTCGGACTGGATAAGTGTAGTAGGATGGTAGCGAAGAGGGGCAAGATGGTCGCAACTGAAGGGCTGGACTACCAGAAGGCAACACAGCAGACATGCAGACAGTTACAAATACCTTGGAATCCCGCAGGCAAATAGAAATCATGAGGAGGCCGTAAGGAGGTCAACTACAACCAAATACGCCCACAGAGTGAGGCATGTCCTGAAGAGCCAGCTGAATGGACAAAACAAGATCCAAGCCATCAACACCTACGTCCTGCCAGTGATCAGATACTCTGCTGGTATAATATCCTGGCCAAAGGAGGAGGTAGAGGTCACTGATATCAAGACAAAGAAGCTCCTCACAATGCATGGAGGGTTTAACTTCATGTCCAGCACCTTGAGGCTGCACACTATGCGGAAAGAGGGAGGCAGAGGACTGGTGAGCATCAAAGCCAACATCCAGGATGAAACAGCAAAGATTAAGGAATACTTCAGAAAGATAGCCCCCAGTGATGACCTACTAAATGAATACCTCAGGCAGCAGGAGCCCAGTGAGGAGGAGGATGAAGAGGAGGAAGAAGAGGGACTATCATGAAGGCACAAACCCCTGCATGGCATGTACCACCAACAGATAGCAGAAGTGGCTGATATCGAGAAAACATACCAGTGGCTGGAAAAGGCTGGACTGAAAGACAGCACAGAGGCACTGATCATGGCAGCACAAGGTCGATAGAGACTGGGGTCTACTATACCAGACAGACCCCCTCTGTCCAGAAGAGTGCAGTCCAGTCCAGTCCAGAACAGCTAAGATACTGCAGAGAACCCTCAGGCTCCTAGGCCTCTGGTAGAGGACCCGAGTTTGAAGGAGACACAAGACTGCCCAATGAGCAAGTCCGGATTTCTTTTTTATCTATATGGACCTGCAGTTGCTTTGACTGAGCTGAATTGGCCGTGAGCTAAAATGTGACAAACAGCAGTACTACAATTTATTTGTAACTAAATGGAGTTTGGGATACTCTAGACTCTCCATCCATACACACAGACACACAGTACCTGCAGCTAGGTTGAAGGTCCTGCCCTTTATGGAGCTCTGAACAGGAGAGAACCAATTCAGTACAGAACCGACCACAGGAAGCTGCCTCAGCATTCCCTGACAGACACAAGGACACAGAAACAATCAAGCATTTGCATGGATTTGATTAGCTTATGCAGAAAACACGCACCCACACACACACCCACACACACACACCTCTTCCATGAGTTTCTCCTCGTTGGCCTTTTGCAGCTGTAGCTCTGCCTCTTGGATGCCTTTCCTCACCACTTCGGTCATGTTCTCCAACAGCTGCAAAGAAAATTATTACTGTTGTTTACAAGAGTCATTTATGAGACAACACAGGAAAATGCATTACATTGAATAACTTTATAACACATGTAGAGATAGAAATGTCAAGAAGAAATAAATTACATTATAGTTAATCATTAGATTATAACAGCAACAATAACAGCTATAATAAAGTGTTTCTGTTGCATTATATATATACTTTTTTCAACAAAAACAGAAAGTATATGCAGTTATGAAAAAGACAATTGCAAGCCTTTTTCATGCTATATGGAAATGGAAGAGGATTTCAAGGAACAGTCTAACCTCAGATAATTTAACAATACATAATCAATGTTAAACATCACATAATCTGTGATGTTTAACACTTTCCAGGAGGGTTTTACTGCTGAATTGATTTCCTGTTGATATTTTAAATTGCTGAAAATATTTCTGCTGTCATTCCATTGCATCTGTGCTTTATATACCTCTGCTTGACATCATATTGTTTATAACAGCCCAGCTGTCCACAGGAATTAGACAAACACACAACTAACAAAATGGATCATCAATGGCTGTTAGTTGTCAGTGTTCAGGTATCGGGTGGACATTTCTTTCAACAAAGGGATCTTACGGATCTTATGTCCAACATGTTTCACATACTGTATTAAGCCTGTTCTATATGGACATGTATGTGGATCAACCTTGTTGCAATCAACTGGAAATTGCAACTCTGCCTCCATTATCTTGCAGTTACTTGAGTTGTCATTGCAGGTCAAAACTTTGAATTTTAATTTCTGCATCTAATCAAAAATGTAAACAACAGTTTTGTTTTTTTTTTTTAACTTTTCTATAGTCCATAAAATTAATATTACCCTTCCACTCTCCTCAATGTCCCTTCCCAGGGCAGTTATGGTATCCACCAGCTCTGAAATATCTACGTCGTCAGTTACCATGCCTACAAATATACAATCTTGCTCTGTCCCAAAATCAGGGCCTAGGAAGAGAGAAAGAGAAAAAAGGAGAGAAAAGCACACAATTACTGAAGTGAAATGCATTCACACCAGAATAAAAAAAAACTGAATTAGTGAGATAATTATCTTAGAATTATTTCAGTTATTTCATTAATTAAGAAAAACAGGCCAGATTTTTTTGGTCACAAGTAAATGCAATACACTTCCATACAAAATAGCTGAAAAAGCACAAAAAAGCATTTAATCACAGGTCTCTGAAGTGTGGAGAGACACTAACCAGTTGAGAAGCTGATGTCAGTGTCCAGCTCTTGGAGTTTTTTCAGCAGCTCACTGTTAATTTTCTGCACCTCCTGCTTTCTCTTGCTCTCATCCAGTCCCTCAGACTGTGGCTCATACCTGAAGAAATGGATCACACTCATATAGTTAAATATTTGGAATAATCCTGCAGGGTACAAAATGCTTAATTCATATTAATGCTTTTAAACCCCAGGCTTTTCCAAGCCAAGGCATAATATTTTGAGTCAGCTCTGATCAAAAAGATTTTGGCTTCTTAAGGCCTAGATTCCCAAACTCCATGTCCCATTTGAGACTTGTAAGGGACAGAATCTCAGATTTGAGCCAATTTATGGAATAGCCAGACACCAGCTCTAAGTGTTTATCAGATTTTGGATTAAGAGGAGAGATGTGGCTTGGTTTATTATATTAAATACAATATCATCTGCAGAAAGACTTATTTTATGATGATCTCCATTCTGTCTTCGGTCTGAAGACAGAATGGAAGCAGCAAGAGGTTCTACGAGAAGGCCAAACAGTGATAACAGGTGATAGTAGACATCCTTGTCTAGATCCTTGATGAACTGTAATGGGTAAGAGATAAGGCTGTTGGTTATTACTGATGCACTGGGTGAAATATATGGTATCTAAATCCACTTGGTGATGCATGTGGCAAGTCTGAAATGGTCCAAGGCAGTGAAGAGAAAGGACCATCCTACCGTGCCAAACACCTTTTCTACATCTAATGAGGTAATAACACAGAGTGATTTATGGCAATATGGTGGTGTGGGCCCACTGGATTTTATTAGATTGAATAGTATTTGCATGTTGTCTGAGGATGCCTCCCTTTGATAAATCCCGTTTGGTTCACATTTATCAATGATGTGAATACAGACTCAAGCCATATAAATAGGGCTTTGCTATTTATTTCTAAATCTGAATTGATAACAAATAGGGGTTGATACCTGGACAACAGTGCTGGGTCTTGTTTATAGAACCATAGTGATAAGAGCTTCATTCATATGTTTTTCCAGTATTTACTATTTTTGTTTTATTATCCTAATGAAAGAGCCCAAAAAGGTACTCAACCTCTGTAGGGAAATTCTCAAATACTTTTATGATGATATAATCTTCCTTGCTAAATCAAGAGCCTTTCATTGGCTAGATGATGTAGCTCAGGACCTAAAGAGCGCAGAACAGCTAAACACAAAGGCAGTTTGAAAAAGCTATAAGTATTTCATGACACTTTGAAAAAGCTCATGTTCATGTATAAGAAAAAAACACATGTACTTTTGCTGTTTTTTGCCAAAAGGTTGAAAATATATTATTGAAATCTTCCCCCCTAAGCAGGACATATTTGTTTTGTATGAAGATTCTGCTGTTTTGAACCCATTTTTGAATCTCTTTTTAAAAGGAAAGCACATATTAAAAGAAGTGCTCTACTTGCCTACCATATGTTCCAAAACATTTTCGTCAACATATTTTTGATAAAGTATGTCCATAAATAAAGGTATTAGTAGTGGTTCTCTGCCATTCATTTTAAGCATGTGATATTTCAATCTTTCCCAGAGAACCTAGCCTAATTTTTCAACTCTCCAACATCTTTCATAAAATATTTTGATCAGAAGTGTTAAGAGATGCTCTTGATTAGCGACGGAGAGATCTTTTAAAATTTTTTAAAAACATTTCAGAAAAATTACAATCAACTTTTAGATTTTTAAAGATAGTGACAGCAGAGTTCAGGTATCCATAGAACAACCACAGCTGCTCTTGGGTGTCAAGAACAACCATAATCATTATGACCATGAAGGTCACACATAGGTCACAATATGTTTCTTATGCCTTAGTCCTTTTTGCGAAACATGAGTGCCACTTCCTAAAATTTCATGCCATTTATCATTCCTTTGTGGTATTCTTCCTTCACAGATTTAGACTTCTTTAACTGATGTCATTATTAACAGATGATGCTCTGAAATGTTTGATCCTAATCCTGCTAGACCACAGTGCAGCATTTGACCGAACTCATTCAATTTTAATTGACTGCTTTAAATGCTGGGTGAGTATCTCAGGCTCAGCATTGAACTTGCTCAGATGCTATCATTCCAAATCAATTTTCTGTCATAACAGGCAATTCATCATCTTCCTTGGCATAAATAATATCACTCAATTATCCCACTTAATATGCTCCTGTTACTGACATACAAGATGTAATATACATCAGACACAGCTAGTACAAGTACAGCATCAGTCCAGACTATGGTTTGTCTGTGTCTGTCGTGTTTAATGGTCATTTCCCGTAGATATGTTATTTTCTGCACTCCCTTTCCATTCCTAACCAACTGGTTATGGTAGAGGCTAGACCTGAATTTTCAGGTGTCTTAGTGCAGTGATTTGGTGCTGCCTGAATTCATCTGGCACTGCCCAAATGAAACAAACTAAAGAGGTTCAAGTAAACAAATGCACACTTAAATGATGTTAGACCTTCAAGAACTGAATACAATTTTGGCAATAAAACAAGTTGACTGTAATCTATATATGATTGTAGACATTTTGTATATAACTCTGTGCTTTAGCCATTATGACACTGGAGTGACTCAACCCTAAACTGTAGGTGACTTGACCACACAGCATAATTCTATAAAGAGGTGAATTTCCAAAAGCTTGCACAACAAGCATGTGCTTTTTCTGTAACATGGTTGTTCTTATTAAAATTCCATGCAGCCTTACCTGACTACACCAAGGCCAGGCCAGCTGAGATCCTCTATGTATCTGAGGGAGGGGGAGTGTCGGTGGGTCTCCTCTCTAAAGTCCTGTCGAAGGCACATTGTGGAGCTCAGCACTGAAACCAATTCAGACAGTCTCTCCACCAGAGCTTCCACATCCTTCTGCTGGGTCCCCAAGACTGAAGAAGAGTGAGAAGTTGAGCCATGACCAGTGTCAGATGTTCATGATTGGAATGTATATAGTAAGGAATAACAATTAAGGATTTTTAATCTTTGTTGTTGTTGTTTTTGGAACTTTTGGAAAGTTGGACCGAGAACTTTAAATAGGAATGTGTGGGTCCTACTAAAAGTATCCCAAAGTGGGTACTTTGGAATACTTCTGGGTAACTGCACTTTTGGATACATTTGGGTGCTGCTGGAGCACTTCGGAGTACCTTTGGGTGATTAGCAGGACACAGATATAGTGTGAGTATGTATGTTAATGCTGTTACCTGCAGCAGTCAGGAGGGGGCTGAAGCGAACACAGGTACCCTCATCCTCCAGTTCCACCACATCTATCCCACTGACAGGCACCAGCTGGGCCAGTTGCTCACCCAGCTACACACAGGAAAATCATTCACATAAAAGGAATACAGTAAGTTTATACTAAATTGCATCATTGGTCAACTTAAGTCATGAGAGCATGCGCAGATCAATCATTATCAAAATGAGGATTAGAATATTTCCATCAGTTATGTAAGTGATATTTTACCTTTATTGGCAGAAAGTTATGTATGACACCTAAACTTTGAGTCGATGTGTAGCAACATGGCAGCTTGGGTATTGTGTAGATTTATACACCTAATCAAAATTTTAAGACCAGTTGAAAAATTGCAAGAATTTACATTTTGCACTATTGGATCTTAAGAAGGTTCTAAGTAGAGCTTCAAAATGCAAAAAGAAGAAATGGGAGTGAGACAAAAAAAAAAAAAAAATTGAGTAAGCAATTTATTGCAAACAACCATTACTCTGAAATAGGCTGTTCATCAGCTGATCAAAAGTTTAAGACCACAGCCTTTGTTGAGGCCAAAATTATTTATGGTTAATTTATAATTCATTTATTTATAACTTTATTTGAAAATAGGTTTAGGAGAATTTAATTGGTTGTTTATTGGTTGTCCGAACAGCTGTCTGCATTGATTGGAGAGGTGAGTTGAGAGGTGATTTATGACACCTGGGTAGAGCTGCAGAAACAGTTAAGAGTGGGAAGCGGGACAGTTTTTTGACTGCAGAGGACAGACGCAGAACATTTTTTTTTTATTATTGCTTTCTTTTAATAAATGGCGACAATGCCAAAGTGAGGCTGGATTCGCGGCTGTCTTTTGTTTTGAAGAGCGAAACATGGACCCACTCAGTAGCGGCTTTGAAAGTCACCGAAAAAGAAGCCGCAACAGCCTTTAAAAGCCCAAATCTTGGCAAAAAATGTAGATTCAGTGTCATTTTCTGTCAGGTATCCACACTGTCATGACCTCCTGATGGCAAAGGCAAAAAAGCTTTCTCTCTCTGAACATGGTCAGATTGCTGAGCTGCACAAGCAAGTTATGAATACACAAAATGTACTGTATGTCAGAGGGGGATAAACTCACCCATCTGTTGAAGGCATCCAGCACCTCTTTCTCCCCAGCACAGTAACCCTCAACTGAACCCCCACTAGATGCTGAGAAGGTGGGAGAAAAGGAAACAGCAAGGAAAATTTGAACGATACGTGACTATAATATCTGACTATAATATCTGTTGTGAATGACTGGTATTACATCAGGTGCACATGTGAGGTGAAAATGAAAAAAAAAGGGTTGACTGACAATACAAGTTGCACTCACATTCATGCACTGGAGGCCCCAAACAGCAGCAAGAGGTAACTTTGAATTTTAAGGTTTTCTATATCTTCTCTACCCTTAAACCAATACACTCACTGTGAAGTCCTTCACACCAAGTATAAAATATTGCACTGCAAATATATGTTAAAAAAGAAAAAGAAAAAAAAAAAGTAGAGGCCAGGTCAGTTTTTGTTTTTTTTTTCAGATTAGCCTTTGGGTCAGGTGTTCAGAACTGTCAGATGGGTGAATAATAAAAGCCGTAACAGCTATAGATAGCTACTGTAGTGGTCATGACTATAAATTAAAATACTTTAACGTTCCAATAAATTGACATCCATATCTGTTGCTATTTAAGTGTGCTTGTGACTAATTTTATGAATTTTACTGATCTTTAACTTTAACTCAGTGAGTTCAAGAGCATATCCAAGTAAAGGAGCATGACTTGAATTATATTACAAGTACTGTCACAATTTCCATAGTCTCCCTGTGTGATCTCCCATTGAGGGCAAATCATGAGGAACTTTTAACTGATGAAGATTTGACAATTTATTAGACTACCTGTAAAACTGTGAAAAATTGACCATAACCAACTCATCCTTACCATCTGCCAGTTTTGTAGGTATGAATTCAGACTCTCT
This sequence comes from Myripristis murdjan, assembly GCF_902150065.1. Taxonomy (NCBI): domain Eukaryota; kingdom Metazoa; phylum Chordata; class Actinopteri; order Holocentriformes; family Holocentridae; genus Myripristis; species Myripristis murdjan. Next base: position 2,255,172 of record NC_043987.1, on the reverse strand, counting down.
ACTATTTTTCATTTTGATGCTTTGACACCAAGTATACTATAAATATCATACATGTTTAGTCTTATGGCAAATGCACACTTGTTTCTGTCCATAAAATCTAGTGATATTAATAGTTTAAGCAATGGTCATAAATTTGTCAGATAGATAGCTTGCCAGATTTTTTAAACTTTTTTTTTTTTTTTTTTTTTTTTTTTTTTTTTTTACCACTTTATAAACCCTCAGACAGTCCCCTGAATTGATTCACCCTATATTTGGTACTCTTGCCAACCAATCTTAATTTCAGGTATTTGATGGTAATTTGAGTTTTTACAATAGGTTAAGAGTGGCACAGTCATCTTTTAGAATATTTCCATGCGTTCCATGATTTTATCTCGTCCACTTAGACTAACACAATTATCTGCATTCCTGCATTTCCATATCAATTAAGGGAAACCAACGGCTGGATGAAAGGGAGGAAAAATGATACTCAAGTTCTACAATACTACTGCTTGCTTTGGGAAAAGGTAAGCAGAAACATGAAGTTTATACATTATGGAGGTATTACACTAAACATGTAAAATCACTGGTATGGTGCTTTAACACTAACTCGTTTGATCCTGGTTCCAGCAACTGTTGTTGGTAGTGTTTTTAACACTCACCAGCACTCATTTCCTGGGAGAATCTGAATACCACCACTGGAGAGTTGAGCTCATCCTCCACCTGTTGGACATGCAAACACACAGATCAGGCATGTGACACTAGGCAACACTTACTCATCATGGGAACACTTTATGATTTAAAGTAAAACATGCAAAACAACTGGTGGTGCTATTTGCTGAAGGGGTGGGATGTGGATGTATGTGTAAGAGTCTGGTTTTGTGCCCATGCTACTCAATGAAGCCATGGGTTATGTCAATGGGAGTTATGACTCTGTATTAAATACAGCAGTTTGAGGGATCAAACTGGTCTGCATGGAGTGGTGCTTCCTAGTCTTTGTATCTCAGTGTTATGGGGCAGCCCAATTTTAAACCAAAGCCATAAATCCCCAGACATTTGGTTGAAAGATTAGATAGGTGTAGGTTATGTGGCTGCTAAGTAGTGCTCGACACATGGTAAGAGGCAATACCATATTACATTTACCACATCCTTACTTCTAGTCGGTCCGTATTTGGCATTGGGCATCTCACTTACACCACTATCCGTGTTTAACATTGGAATGTTTATAAACATGCAAGCCAGTTATTGACAATGTGCACAAAACATTGGATGCCCATGATTAACATGCAACGCCTGGACATATCTGTGGTTTTAAGGTAGCGTTTCGGGTAACTAGCAAAACTGGACATAACCCACAGTTAGTCTCTTGTTTTTGTAGCATTTTTTGTTTCCAGTTTAGGCTCCACCTTAGTCAGAAAGCACTTCAACCAGAATCAAATTCAGAGAACACTGTGGCTCAGTTAAGGTATGTACACCTTTTCTTTATTATCCTGGGGACTTGGTCCGTGCCCCTATAGCAGGAAGTAACACACAGTGAAGTCCATTGCTGATGATATCCAGGTCAAGTGTCAAGTTAAGCATCATCATGGCAGGGTGGGTGTTGATGTTCCTGGGATGGCAATGTGACGGTCATGAATAATTCATGAGCATGTGTGGTTTTACTGTCAGTGTTGTCCAATCAGAGAACAATTAACTAATCTGCTATCACATATCTTGCAAACACTACAATACACAAAGAAAAAGTCTTTGCTTTGGTGCATCGAGGCCAGACCGGGACAACTGAGGTTTTCTGTGTGGCTGACCAACTGCTGGAGAGTTTCATCTCTCAACACCTGTCTGAGGCACATCACAGAGCTCAGCACAGGCACCAGCTTAGATACACAAACCACCAGAGCTTCCATGTCTTTGTGATAGCTCCCCAAGACTGGGGACAGAGATCAGTAAGGAGTGGTACATTTGAGTCAACTTATATCTGGAAGTTATGACAGGGAGGTGCCAATGCTAGATAAAACAACAGACACGGCAAAGTCTCACAAAAAAAAAAAAAAAAAAAAAAAGGACAAAATAACAACTTGTGGTACAAGGAGAACACACAAGCAGACCATGCATGCAACTGCACACAATTTCAAAGGATGCAGTCTGAAAGCAAAGGCAATTCAAAACCAAGTGAATTCTGGGAGCAACACACCAAGAACACAACGAGGAAAAGACCATCATATAAGATGCACTGCTGATAGCTCATGACAAACAGGACGGCTGTTCAGGAAAAAGAACCTTTGTGCAAGCTGCAAAAGTTTGTGCTGCTCCGACAGAAGACAAGGAATACACAAACCACTGTGCAGCTGTCTTGAGGAGGAGCTACAGGAAAAGCGGAGAACTGTTCAAGTCAAAAAAGCCAACAGAATGGGTCAACTCAATAGTGGCATTTATGGACACCATGGCTCGGTGCAGAGCCTGCCTTGACTCTCAAAACTAAATGAATCATCATGCTGTATGAGCACACAGAGTAAACGTGTGTGGGGAAAAGATTTTGCTGTTGATGACTCTAGATGTAATGAACAGTACACACCACAGCCACACAGTACAATACACAGCAGAGATCACAGCCTTTAACAGACTGAGGATGTCAAAGACAGCACACAACTGGATTGGTCTGGAGTCTGGACTTACAAATGTCAAAGGGCGCAGGCTAGTTAGCCTGACAGATTTCATTGTTATTGCATGCAGAGAATTTATGTAGTATGGAAAAGTAAACTGCTTTATTGCAAAAGGAAGCTTAGGTAATTGTTAAATGGAAAAAGGAAAGTGAGACTATGTTGAAATGCTATTAATTGCTACATAATACTCTTATTTTCAGCAGTGTACTGTACTACACTAAAGATGTAAAAGGCAGACAAGATGACATCTCACACCAAATATCACGATGAGGGGCAATGCATACTAAAATACGACAGGATGTTTACTTTACTTCTCCAACAAATGGAATAAATTGTAGAATGCCATGGCATCCAAGAGACATCACAGTCTGAATCAGTTACGAACCAGACAGATAATATTACAAAGGTCTTGTCACTAAAAGTGATGAACTGTTTAACAGCACAGCTCAGTCAGAGAGCACACCCAAAACAAAGTGCTAATCATCAGTTCATCATCAAATGTAAGAAGGCTGCACAGAGCTCTCCATACGCAATATTTTATTTATTTTGATCACCCACCAACATGTTTCCGTATTCCTGCCTTCATCAGGGTGTCACAACAAATACAATTAAATAGACACAGGTGTCCACAATTGGTGATGTCACATGTTCAGCTCCTATGATGCTTTTTAATGCTTTTTTTAATCTGAGGTTAGTGACATAATACACAATAAACATATGACCATGATCATTAGACCAATGGTGAGAATTTTCCAACCCAGATACAACATCTTTTTAAAGATGTTATGACATGCATGTTTTTTTTTCTCCAATTTAAACATTTTAATGATTCATATTTTTCTCAAAGTCAATGATATAATATAGAACAAAGATATGCCAAATCATTTGACCAAAAACAATATACAATAATAATATACAAACAATATACAATGCAATACAATATGCTACATCTTTTTAGGATGCTATAAAAAGCACAGGGATTTTAAAATTGGACATTATATTCAATTTTCAGTACAGTATTTCTGATTTTCAAATAGTATATACTTCACACAGACAAGTATGGAGATTATTTTAACTAGATAATATTTTAACTAAATATATTTTTTTTTTAATTATTTAGTTATTTAGTTAGATTATTTAGTTTTAAAATTATTATTTTTTAAAACTAATTTTGACCCATGAGATATGCTACATCTTGTGTGTGATGCTGTAACAAGCATAAGGTCCTCATAACTTAAGTTAAACAACAGATGTAAGATCAAGAAGAAAATGCTTCTTTGCTATGAGAGGAGCTTAACATCAAATATGAGGGTCTTCATAATTTAACACAACAATCATAATCTGTCGTTGTCTTTTATGCTCAACAAGTGCATGGGGTCTTTACAATTCATCCCACATTTTTTATATAATCAAGGTGGTCAGTAGTCATTTGTATTGGTCCCATGATTAATGTGGTCATATTGAATGTCAATTTTCAGAAATGGATGAAGTGCAAACTCTACAGTAAGGCCCAATGTTTAGTAGTGCTGCAAGAAGAATTAAAGGGGGTCTTTTCATCATTTTTGCCAATTTTATATGAACTATAGTATTAAAGCTTTTTACTGTTGTACACCACATAATGACAATAAAACATCTGTGGGGTTGTCGGGTTGTTGATCATTACCAGCGATGGAACAGATGTTTGGCCGGGTATTGATTTCAGGTGCTATGAGCAAGCAACCTTCACTACAAGACATTTCAGCTATGAAGGCTAAAAAGCCACATTCTTAAGCAAAAAAGCAATGACAAAGCAGGATTATTAGTTTAATACTTACCATACTGATATATTACCTCTACAATAGATGTTTATCTGATAATCCTCTGTTATAATTAGCTAGTGTACTAATTTCTTGCAGAGGATTAAGACTTGGAGCATGACCCTCAAATAACATAACCAAGTTGCCAGTCACAATGCTGTAGTTCTGCCCAATACTACTGTTTCCAGTTCACTTTGAATGGTGGAGGTACCCTGCCCCCCTAAATGTGCTTTGTAAAATATCTTTGTCATTAATAGGCTTCCAGACCAGCGATCATTTCTTTTGAAATTCCACAAAAGACAGGACAAAAACTTTGATTTTGTACTGTGATTAAACATGACTGCCACACGATGGCATCAAAGCACAAACACTACTTTACACACACTTATTGAGCAGTTTAGAGCCCTCTGAAGGTGAATGCCTGTATTGTAATATCACATGTGAAAGTAGATGTTAACTAGAGTTCCTTCTCAGAAAATGAAAAATTACTGTTGCTTATCCTACTCTCTCTTTGACATAGATCTTATGGATAACAGCTCACAGCCATTAATCCTACTGATACTAATGGTTATTTCACTTACTATATTTATTCTTGGCTCTCCACTGACCTGAACAATCTGCTGAAAAGTAAATGTGTGGATATGACCTCGACAGGGTAGGGGATGAGAGAGATGAATGTATGGCATATAAAAATCATAAATTTGACGTACCCACAAGTATACTTATCTGATCAATTTAATTTTGATTAAACCTTGCAAACCTTTATCAGCCAACTTGTAATTCCAATTTGCTGATTGTATTTTTTCATCTTTTAGTGTCCAGCTGTCACTCATTATTTAATTGTTTAATTGGTTTCAGCAGAGGCTTAGCATATGCACCTAATAGAAGGAAAGAACTCAGGGAAAGGACTAGGGAATCCAAAAGTGAACTATCCATTATGCACAATGTCCACACCTCTGCTGGCCTGTTTTAGACAAGTCTTGTGAGAATAATGGATGCCACCAAAAAAGCGCTAAGCGTCACACTTTATATCTCACACATATGGATCTTATTCAATGAGCGTCTGGGGACTGATTTTACGCTGAAGCTTCATGCATCGGACACCACACATAAACAAAAATAAATAAATATTAGACTCAGAGAAACTAGCACCACTTGTGGGGAATGCAATGGTCATATAGTCACTGCTGACTGCTATTTTTCCTTTTATGAGAAAAGGAAATATCTGCACACTAAATTTATTCTCCCATATACTATTTTAATGCAATGTCTCAACTACAACCGAGGTCTTTGTGAAGACCCTGGTGTTGATGTGGTAAATTTAGTGTGCCAACATTTTTCATTTTCTCATTAGAAAATTATTTTGTCTGGCACCTATACCAAACACACTCAACTGCCTTTATCTACACTGCTGACTTCTGAATGTATCTGTAACAGTAGCAACTAACTGGCTAATTTTCAAACCCTTTGAACAAAAGTGTATTTTCTCGAGTTCTTTGAGAAAAGACTAAGATTTTTCTATGTCTCTATGTGAAACATCTCAGTCGCATCAACTTAAGAAGCTCCAATGGCACTAAGAAAAGTAAACTCCATCTTGCCCAGCACATTAAATCACATATGGTGGAAAGGTTCTGCAGCACTGCCCTGCAAAAGTGGAAACGTCACAAAAACGTGACATCACTGATTGGGTGTGGACAGAGGTGCATCATCTCTGAAAGTTTCAACCTTTGGAGGACAGTACAACAGAACTATTCAGTTGGTGTATATACACTTTAATAACCATGGTCAGCCCACTCATATATGATATTCCTTATTATATCTATTCTCCACCCTATTACAAAGAGAGGAAAGCTCTCACTCATCTCAGTTTTTTTTTTTTTTTTTTTTTTAAAGTTTGTGCAATGTTTCACTCTATGGGAAAGATTCAGACAACCCCTATATTGCAACCCCCATAGTCCTACAGAAGGCAACATGCTGTCCTGTCAGAGATGGTCAAGAACACCACTCAATAAGGAGATATTTAGGAGGTCCCTACACCCAACAAAGCATGCACCAAGGACAGTGCAGTTACATCAAGCCAACAGAATCTCACACACATGTAGGAATGCTCAGCTGACTGCAGCACAGATATCCTTAATAGAAATCCCCTTCAACAAAGCCTGTAAACTGGCCAGAATGGGTTCTACAGCCCACTATGAGCTGCAGATCTCTGCTACTGTAAGATAAAGATACTGTCTCCATCTATCAGTTTGATAAGTGCTGCTAAAATATGTGTTTTCTTGTATATGTCCATGAAAAAGATACACAGAGCAAGCACCAGACAGTGTTTAGCCTCCACTCCTCAGGGAAAGAAAAAGGAGAGGGGTAAAAAGACCATAATTTTAAAGTAGGGTATTTGCAGGGAGATTAAACCACTTCAGGGACGAAGGTGGGATTAGGCTGATGGCACACTTTATAGAGGCTCAGAACAAATCAGAAGCATAGAGGCTGAATAGACAGAGCATGCACATCACTCAGTCTCTTGGCTGGCATAAAAACCAGGACAAGTGCCATCTAAGCAAGAGCAGTTCAAAGAGCAAATTGTCTAGTACCTCAAACAAATGCTGTCATATAGCACTGAGAGATGATAGACAGAATCCATGGCAGGGCTAAAGGCTTATAAACAGGGAGTTTATGGTGCATGCACAGCATAAAATAGTAAAACCAACCTCCCAAGTTGGTGCCAAAAACCCACATGACAGACCAAAATAGCTGTAAAAACACCTTAACAGTGAAAGAGCCTTTGCTTGTTTCAAACAGAACTTGTAACACACAAACAACCTAATGTAATCCATAATAATCCCTTAGCATTATAAAGTGTACAGTAGTGAGTGTAATAAACACAACCTGTAATAAAACATAGGGCTCAATGATATAAGATATATAGCATTCAAAGGCACCAAAACTGCTGTGTCACTGACAAGCAGTCTCTTCAATAGGCTCAAAGAAGGTAGCTGTCAATAGAAAAAAACATTCAGCCAGTTTTTACTTAATATGACCTATGGTATTATTATAATCTGACATTGAGGATTACTTTCCAGGTAGCACAGTCTGGCACTCTGTCACAAAGTCGCTAACAAAAGCAGACAAAAAATATTTCAAAAGTCAAAAGGTTGAAATGAAAAAAGTAGGAAGATCATTGGTTAAAGGAACTATGGTCTGGAAGGACTGTGGATTCTAATGCACACCTCCACTTCTCATCAATGACGTTACTCTTCTGCCATGGTAATGACCACAGAAAACTGCTCCCAGGTAGCTTGCTAATTTTTATGGGCTATGGTCAAGAGTGTTTGTCTCAACTGCAGACCACTGCAGCTAAAAGGACCACAGGGGTGAGGGGGAGTGGAACAGGCTTAACAATAAACTTGAGATGAGAGAAGTTCTACCAATGTTGCTGCAATCCCAACTGGTAACCAATACAAGTCCTAGATGATTTAATGCCTCTTTAAACCTTAACATGAATTATTATGGTTTGTTGGTGTTTTGATTGATGGGTTTTCAAGAGACATCACTTGTGAACTGGTACAGTACTTACAATGACATGTTTTACCCCTTTAAAAGCAGGGTTGCAATGGGATACAACAGCATGTCACACATTCATGAATTATTCACAACTCCTCCATTCCCATCTTAAAAAAAAAAAAAAAGTGTGGGAACAGAGGTATTCTCTGAAGTACCTCAAACAACATGCCTGAGTGGTCCACATCCTAAACAGTTAGGAAGAAGTGAACAGTCCATCAGCCAATGGGGACCCATGATGTGACCTGTGGGGATCAGGTCTCAAATAGCCGTTGAGCTTATGTGGGTGAAGGAAAATGGTCAGGAGTGAACATAACAAAGAAAAGCAAGAGAGGGAAAAGAAAAGAAGCAGGTAGTGAGGGAGACAGGCAAAGGCTTGGTCCCACCTACAATAGAGAGTATGAGAGAGCCCAGAACGTCCCGTAGCGAAGCCCCGGAGATGGGCGGGATCCGCGACACCATGCCCTGGAACCAAGGCAACCCACACTGACTATAACTACAGCTACACACAAAGACACACCTTACTAGCACAGTGGTACTGAAAACTCCTTTAACACTCAAATATCATTGTCTTTGCAGCAAATACTATTTTAGAATATATAACTCATAACTGAAGTCAAGTTAAAAAGGACTGTAAAAAAGTAAAAAAGCAGAAAGCACTTATTAAAACTACCAATGTACTAGTATTTAGTATGTGAGTATTTACCATTAGGTGAAACTAAATAGCTATATTGTCTAGCACAGGTGTACTGGATGCAAAATTTCTAATTCAGATTCATTCCAACTTTACAAAGGCACTATCATGGAACCTGAAGAGAGTTTGAGTACCACCGTGTGACAACACCTTGATCCCGAGCTCTGTGATTGTTCACTGCATTTAGCTGTCAGTCCAGGTCCTGCAAAATGCTACTAATCACAACTACTCAAATAAGGTGAAGTCTCATCACTTCACTGGACTCTGAATGATATATCAATCAATGTATGTGTGCAGCATCAGCCCCGGGCTGATGACAGTGAACAAGCCATTAGTTGGTAGCCCTCAGGCTGGGTCAGTATCAGCACAATTCTCATTTTACCATGGTCAAAGCCTCAAGGAGAGGGATCTCTGTTTCAAGCACATCCTACAAACAGAAATGAGGTTTGTCTTTATTTCAAGTGCAGGTCATTTTTTTCACACATTTTATGGTAGTATTAAATTCCAGTATATGTTGTGGGATCTGATCTGTTATGCGTGCTACTGCAAATTGTCTCACCAAACATAAAAACATAAGCAACTGCAGGTGTGACAGAAACAGCAGAATAACAATGAAGTACTTGACAGCATCTTATCAAAAGGTGTGACTGTATTTATATTGTCATTACATAATGTGTCAACTATAGGGCTGTCATCCTTCATGTCTTAATAACATGCAATTACCTTTTGGCACATTATGTTTTTTTTTTTTGTTTTTTTTTGTTTTTTTAAATTGTATCAATTGCATTTTTTTGTCCCTACAGTGCACCCATAGCTGGGCAGTCAAGTGCCATTACTTCCTCCTCGCTGCGTACCTAATGTTTAAATCACAGTGATGGAGAATGTTGCAATATTGAATGATTCTTTTCACATTTAAAGACTACCTGACAACTTTTTCACGAATCAACACTTAATATCAACACCTTCTGACAATCTTGCTGTGACAGCCTTTAGCTTGCCAAGATAACTGGACCCACGAGATGTAAGCTACAACTTTGTGTAGTTCAGTATTTGGCTGTGTATGTCCAGATGTGTGGGGATGTTTTCAGTTATGGATGACAGAAAGTACAGCTTATTCGGCTGCAGTATTTATCATGACAGCTTTAATGTTTTACTATCTTGAGCTATCATTGTTCATTTTTTAAGTGGACCAGCTAGAAGACCAAGCCAAGCCAAATGAACACTAATTAAAAACATTACTATAGTCCAAATTGAAAAGCTCCTATAAAACTCATTCTATGAGCTGAGAGAAGATGGAGGCTTGTGCCTAAAGGAAGTCTGTCACACCAAAAGCTGGGAGTCGGAAGCCCGAGAGCCTCCTGGGATGGGACCGCACATAACAACTGCTGATGGATCTACTCTCCTGCAGGTAAATGACTGAACTAAAGAAAGATTTACTGAACTAATGTGATCAGACAGTGACAGTCCGACTTGAGCTTGCATGTCTTGTTTGGGGGAGATAAATGAATAGTTCAATTTATTTTACTTCTTTTGATTTAAAAGAAAAAAGTATATGTGATTCAATAACTGGTAAAACCACCTTCATTCGCTGTTCCATATGGGTTTAGTCACAATTATTGTTTAGCTTTGTAATGTATTTGTTGATTTGACAGCAATATAATTATTATCAAATCTCCAAAATCATGTAAAGCATGAGATCAGAAACAAAGGAGAACTGAGTCATTTAAAGCTTGACCAAATCTCCAGTTCAATGTTAAATGTGTTGAGCATTATATTCTAGAAGGCTGGTCAAAGATTACCTACCGATGTTCTGATGGAGGCCAGCGTTTTCAGCTTCTCCAATAGCTGCTGGCTCTAGGGAAAACATGAGAAAGTGAACAAGGTGAAGTGGCTGTTTTACATATCCAACAATGCAACATAACTTTATTTCACTGTCTCCATCTCCATCTGACACTTGCATAGCAACTTCAACTTCTGATCTTATTTTAATTAATTCTAAAATTTAGCATGTACAATATGCGTCATGTGTTTCTATGGTACTGTACATCCCACGTCTGATACTGTCATTGTCAGATCCACACTGACTAAAACTGGGACACAGGGCTGATTTGTGCATGTTGTCATCTCAGTTGCTTAAGGCAAGAGCGTAGTTCTTGCCTTACTCATTAACTAATTAATAATCAAGCCTGCTATAAGGGCAACCTATATAAGAGCAAATAACCCAACCAAGTGCAAGAGTAGGTAGCTTCAGCTGTAGGCACATGGCCGAGTGCTTGAAGGCAGCTTTGCACTCATATTTCGCAAATAGAAAGAGTTTCTGATTTGGTCACTGTGTTGATATAGCGTGTCCTACCCTCCACAAACCTAGTGAGCCTGGACCTGACAGTGTCCATGCCAGATAGTTTTTATTAAAGTGTACTGCTGCGGTGTGTTAAGATCGCTCACCAGAGCGGTGGCATGTCTGATCTTGTGAACGATGCCATTGTGGCCAAGGTACTGCAGGGAGAGCCAGAGAGGAAGGGCTCGCAGCTTCTCCACCGGTTGGCTGGAGGTCAGACCTGCTGCCAGAGACTAAAGCAGAAAACAGCAAGAGAGAGACAACAAGAGAGCAAAACAGGGGCAAGTCAGAGAGACAGACAAAGAGACTGGCCATGAAGAATTTAACATACCCTGTAGTAAACTACTAAATTCAATGAACAGAAAGAGGACAAGCAAGGACCTTGATAAACAAAGTTCTCCTTTTGATCTTATACCGTAAAATATATCAGTTTAATGTCACCATTCATATTTATCTACTACATAGCAATTTTTTGCTCAACAAACTCTTCAACTCTTCCACTACAAAGCAAAAATAACAAAGTAAAGTAGGGTGTTGCTGCTATTCATCTCTCCATTGACCTTGCATTGCATGAAGGTACCTCCTTGGCTTCCACCAGTCATCACATCAAAACTAGCTGTCAGTTTGACACTTGAGTCAGCAGAAGAAGTGAGTGAAGTTGAGTGGCTAACAAGTAGTGATTCCAGCACTAGCAATACACAATCACTGGGACAGAATTTTACTATACTAACAAAAATAAGGATGTTTTTCACTATGCATGCCTGCAATTTGAGCCAACAACATACACATATATTTAATTACGCTCTATCTCTATATGAGTTGTGGGCAGGGAAAACCGTTCAGGTCAGCCTCCTAACTATAATTTCAAGCAGGATATGTGGATTTTTTGAAGGCTCCAATATCTCCCTCTTGTCAACAAACACAGCAATGAATCCACTGATGTCAGCAATCCAAGATAATGACTATCAAATTAATCAGTTATATTTAAGCAACACATAAAGCAAGAAATGTTAGCTTTAATACACTAAATTCATGAATAAAAGTGATTTTAAATATGTACACACCAACTATTCTAATATGTGAATGCTTTTGACTTGTAGCAGTAAGATGTCCTGTTCTTCCACATTTTCTAATACTCAACACAGTGTTTACATAAGTATTAGCAGGAAGTCAGTGTATTATTTCAAGACTGATGTAATGTAATCTATAGTGCAAGTCTGTGCTATGGCCCTACCAGTGCTGGATCTTCATGTCTGTAGAGGGTGACAGCAGTTACAGCAGGCAGTCCCAGCCATGGGCCTGGTGTCAAAGTCATACTGTCACTCTTGGTGGCTGCCTAGTATGGGAAACAAAAACATGCATGAATGCACACACACAAGATAAGTCACAAATTAAAGACAACATGAAATGACATTTCCGAAATATCTTGCTTCCATAATAATAGGGTGCTGGGACAGGACAGATCATGGGAAGGGATAGCTCAGAAGTGGACGGTGTGACCATAGCAAACTGAGAGGCATTTGAGCGGATACTGCCAAATGAATGGAACCTGTCCACAGTCGACATCAACCAGGCTAAAGAAATCGACAAGACTTCTGAATGAGTTTTTCCAGTGCCATTTCCATACTGGCTGTCAGTGGGTTCCCACAACTTCATGCATTCTTTTAATGACAACTGCACCAATTTTGGAAATTGAGGTTATTCACTGTAAAAGACAAATACTACCTCATATCTAGGTGTCAGTTTGATCTCAGTGTACGCTACCTTTCTTAGGGTGAGTGATGATGGGAAAGTATAAATCGTTACTGCTCCATAATTTTTCTGTGCTTTAATTTTTAAACTCTGGGTCAAAAATCTCTGGATTGAGGCTTCTTCTGTGTAAGTTTAAGATAATAACTATGTCATACACTAATGTCAGAATTTATAAATAGTTCTCAAAATGCACACTGGCATGCTGCCAGCTAGTCAGGATCTGCGTAGAGTCAAGAATGTCAGGAATGATAAGATTATTTTAATGTTTGATTACCATTAAAGAGGAGGAGACTTGACCCAGTACCAGGGTTGCCAGGTTGACCCTAAAGGAGGCATTTAAAAAAAAAATGATAACGCCATTATTATATAACTGATAAAATATCACAATAACCAGAAACATTTAGGATATTTGCTTTTTAAAAATGAATGTCTATCATTTTAACATTAATAAATAATTAAGAACCACATTAATTCTTACAGATTAGCATAATTAACAAAACAAACAAGACGTGTATTACCAGACAGTTAATTTTCAAGTCTACATTTTTCAGACTTTGTCTGAAAAAGCTATGACGCTGCAGTCACACTTTTTCAGAAGTGAAAAGCTGCTGAAGTCACTTCCAATATGTTCATTTTCTTTAGGTAGGGGAGGGCAGACAAGATGCAAGAGGGTTCATAAGAAATGTAGTCTTAATTTAGAGGAACACTAACATTACTGTTTGTTGTTTATGGGAATTGCACCAAGAATATCAGAATTAATTGGATGATTTATAGATGACTAAAATGCTACATGTAGCAACTTTCTGAACATTTACTATAGTTAGTATAAGATGGCCTACCCTTCCACATGAAGCCACATTTTGTACTGATCACACAGCTCCTTCAGACGACCCAACTTGTCTGTGTGGCCTGCGCCAGGGGTACCTGGGAGGAAAAAAATACAGATTCAGATACTTTCACGAAAGAAGCATATATATTTTTTCTTTTTTTTTCAGTTTCCCACTGACCTGCATTGGCTATCAACAGCAAAGGAAGCTTCCCAGCTTCCACATCTTCTTTAATTAATTTGTCCAACAAGGCCACATCCTGATATTGACAATCAGGCTGTTAGTCACAGTCCATTTAAGGTATTCATGACTGAAATAATCCGATACAAAGATGAAAAAAAAAAAAAAAAACTAAGTTTTTAATTTCCTACCATTTGATGCTGGGATCCAAAGACAGTGTTACATGGGACTGTACACAAACTGGAGAGGGGCAGACCAAGCTAAGTAAAAAAAGAGACTGTCATTAAAATCAAAATTTTTAAAAATCTGTGACAATGTATATGATAAAATAAAATCCTGCATAGGAACTGTACTCCCATGCGATGACTATGTGTAAAACCTTAACAATACTTCAAGTCTTATATAGCCGTCTCATTTAAGGAGAAAGATGAAACTGATTTAAACAGCCTAGATCACTCAGAAAAGCTCTTCCAAAGTCTAGAAGCCCTGTTGGCAAAGGCCTGAGCCTCTTTGTTTTTAATGTACATCATCTATATGGTGTGTGTCCAGCAGTTCCACCACTCCTACCTGGCTGCAGAGGTGCTGTCCCAGACCCGGCCTACAGGAGGCACTCTGGTAGATGACAGGCTGCATGGAGCTCAGAACAGTGTATCCCTCAGAGGCATAGTCCTCGTAGCGGTCATTGATCACAAGCCGGCACACTTTCACCAAACCCTCCCTGTCATCCTCATGGAAGTAGGCTGAACCATTCTCATACCTGAATTTGAGAGTGATAAGAGTAAAACTGAGCTAAAGAGAGTCAAATGAAGAGCGGTCAGTTAGACCTGCCCATTGAATCAACTCTCTAAAGCATCCTAACTTGTTTGTGAACTGGTGAAAATGACCAGATACTGGTTAAGAATGTGCTTTTTCCCCCTCAGATTATGCAACCCGTCAACAGCACATAGCCTCAATGCTAGTAGAACTGACATCATTTTTCATCAGCTGACTTCTTCATTATAAACATTTGGCCATGTCACAGTGACAGTAATAGTCAAGTGACTGTAAAATATTTGGAATTAAATGTAATGATCATTTTATAGCATTTAGCCCCATTGATCGCCATTTAAGCTACTCTGTTTAGCAAAAGCTCAGTACTACCCCCGATGGCCACCAAGTCTGTACTGCACTCTTTCTTTCTGTCTCACATCTTCCAGGGGCATCCCCAAAGTAAACATCTCATTTCTCCATCTTTCAATCTAGCAATATCTGTTTGATCCTGATAGCTCCCACATGGCTTTTTGATACATTTTTACTTTGTTTGATTTTTTTGTGAAAAATCCAAACAAATGTGAAACCAGACCGAACTAAAGACACAATCCACAAGTATCAACTATTTCACTGAGTCGAGCCACAGCAAACACACTATAGGTGTGTTTACCTGCTTGATGTATTGAGCAACATATTACTGTTAGCACATTGTAAAGGGAACACAGCGCCAATGGCAGGTTCATATTTCGTGTGCACACAGGCATGAACTGGAGCACAATTCACATCCATGAGTCTTGGCATTTATACTTGTCATGCTGCTCTCATTCTCCCCTCCAAAGTAAACAACTTCTTGGCAGAGGTCTTCCACTTCATTTCTGCCACCCCATCCCATTTTTGTAAAGTGTAGCCTCTGATTATGAATCCACATCCTGGAATTTGTAAAACAATCCCTTTGATTCGCAATCAATTAACTCAAATGACCTTTTTCTGCACAATGACTTTATGTGGCACAGTTCTAAGCATAAATCTAATTTATCTAGATTTGATCTAGATATATTTAATGCAAATGTTATATATCATTATTTGTGCTTTATATACAGATTGGTGATGCGATGTAAAAGTAAAACCTCTGTGGGAGGAATCAAAGAACCAAAGTTTTTATGGAACTGACAGACTTGAAGGGAAACTGGCAAAAGAGCAATTCTGGATTCAGCTTTAAATCATGTAGTCAAGACAACAAATTTAAATATGGTAACACAATGCCATTTAAATAAATTCCAAAATATATTAAACAGCATTTTAAAGGAAACCTGCTCTTTCAGATAGCCCTGACCCTGACCCCCCTTGATTGTGAATGTTGTTATGGGTTGCCTTTGATATTACAGATCAGTCTGCACTTTTTCTTTTTCTTGTTTTGTATAAATGTATGGTTTTTGTATAACTCTTGCTGCCTTCTTGACCAGGACTCCCTGGCAGAAGGGATACTGTATCTCAATGGGAACTTCCTGGGTAAATAGAGGATAAATAAAATAAAAAAAAAATAAACAAAAAGGGAGAGGATTTTAATCTCCTTTTGTGCTAAATATTATATGCTATGAGCCTACCTGAACAGTCTGCAGAGCCACAGTGTAGTGTCAGACAGGATACGAGTGGTCAACTTCCGGAGTCGGTCTCTGTCCAACACTGAGATGTAGGCTGCCAGGCTGTGGCCAAGCAACGCCATGTGACCCTGTTCACCCACATTCTGCATTCTGCTGAACACACCAAAACACTTACTTACCAAAATGATACTGACACTACTATTCTTTCTTTATTATATCAAAAGTCTTATGTGTAGCTTTTTTAAACATCAATATATAGTTGTCAAATTCATTTCCTACCTTGACAGAAATTGGACTGATTATGTCTATAGTAAGTAATCCTCTGTAACCTAACAGCTGAGAAAATGTTGGGACACTTACCGCTGGCTCGGCTTGTCCTCCTCTTCCTCTTTCTCTTCATGAATGAGGTTGTGGACTAACTGCAGTATACTAGCAACATCCTGGCCACTGCAGAGGAGGGGCAGAAAACACCTTTGATTAGGGCTTTTCCACTATTTTATACATCCCTTTTAAAATGAAATGACTTAATGTTCATCATTTATTATCTATAACTGTTCTCATGTATTACAAAAGGATTATCCAACTTGTGTTGAGACTCACAGCACACCTGCACACATCAAGCTAAAGGTCCCTACTAACATGGCTGCCAACTTTTAAGTTCAGTTTGGACTGAGATTTGCTCCCATGGCAAGGTAAAATAAAATGAGCATCAATCTTGGTAAATTGAACTGCTTGACCTCTCTGCCCTTAAGAACAAATACCTTTATCATGATTTATCTTTTCTGCTAATTTGTTTATCGGGTAGCATTTTGAATACAGAGTCCAGATATTACACATATCTTTCCTTCTAAATAGGATAAAAAAGATCTATTGTCCTCATTAAATTGCTACCATCATCCAACACTCGTCACTTTCTCTCAAGTATGTCCAAATAGAAGTAATATCTGAATAAATTATCACCTTCCATCTTAATTTAAGATGATGATTTATTTGGAAATTAAAAAATAAACTTGCTTTTCGACATGTCTGTGGAGATTCCTAGCCATCCAGGTATTAGTTATCCATGCATATTTAACCTATGTGGGGATGTTATCCGGGTCAAACACTCTGACAACATAACCACACAGGTTAAACATTTTCCCAAATTCCAAAAATATTTTAAGACCCTTCTTGATATTCTCTGTCCGTCATGGATGAAACAAAATAGTGACTCAGCTGAAAGCCAATTCGTGAAAACTTTTGTGTTTGCTCTTCTCAACACATGGTGTCACATCTTCACAGGGAAAAATTCTCTGGTACACAGGAAATAAAATATTTTATTTTTTTTTTTTGAATGAACAGAAGAAGAACTGGGTAGAACAGCCACAGCCACTATGGCTGAAGGGACAAAGAAAACAGCGCCACCCACAGAAACCAAAACCTCATCAAAATAAAATCTACAGAAGAAGACATCATAGATCTGGACATACTGTGTCTGGGAAGGGTTGAGCAAAAGCACCACAGCAGTGCTTAGCACCATAGAAAGTCAGTGAAAAAAAGTATCTCAATGATAAGTACTTTAAATATGTTTCCAGGATAGCAGGCTCATGTTTTAGCCCATAATGTACAATACATTTTACTTGCTGCTGTTGTTTCTGATCACATTCTCCCTCCAAAACCAGTCTTGGCTTGGAAAAATATCCAGAAACCTTCCCTGCAGCAAGGCCTCGGTCCAACTGGGGAAACCCTCCAAGGCTTCAAATAACTGCTCTTAATTGAATGGGTGTGAAAATACTGCTGTCCCATGGAATCAGGGCCATGGATTGGATGTGAACAACTCTTAAAGTCCAAACAATAAAGTGTGTTTGTGTGTGTGTGTGTGTGTGTGTGTGTGTGTGTGTGTGTCTTACTCTCCCTGCAGGGGTCCAGGGATGCTGGTTCTGCTGTAGCGCCGCTTTTCTGTCCCTACTTCCAGCTCTCTAGGTACATAAAACAACAAAAATCAAAGCTGTTCAAACTTAGTGTTATGAGGATGATTACATAATGCTGTCCTAATGTGCCTGTCAGATGTCCTATACTTTGAGTTGGTAAGCCAAATACCTGACTTGCGCATGCTTCAGTGCTTTTTGGTCAAAAATAAAACCAAACATGGAGGTAATAAAGCATAATTAAATGGATTAGCGCTGCTATGTCCCTATTTGTCAAATTCTTAGACCATCTAAGTCCCACTTTCAGAGCCTGACTTGAGGTGGGTGTGGGACACTAAAATGATACTTCCTGGTGGGAAAGTCATATATCCAATAAACCTGATAGCACATGAAGGCACAACAAGAGCAGGAGTGTTTGGAGAAAGGAGAGGTGAAATAAAAGCCAACAGGGAGAGATGGAGTATGAGGCAGAAAGAGACAGGGTTTCCACTGGTTTACCTGTCTGCAAAGGCTGTGCAGATAAATCAGAAAGTCATCTGTATCATCTTATCATTTTCACTACCGACATACAATGTTATACTGTGATCCAATCAATTTGTTAATTATTGTCAACATTTCAAAAAGAAGGCTGAGAGTGTAAAAGCTTACCTCTGTCCATCCCCCAGGATCCTCATGGCTTCACTCAGATTGTTGCCCACTTGAGTCAATGTGGAGTCCACCATCATCTAAGGTGTGTATTTGTGTGTGTGTGTGTGTGTGTGTGTGTGTGTGTGTGTGTGATGACAAAGTTGGAGAGAAGTTTACAGTCAGTAGAGTCAGCATTTGTAAAGGCAGCAACAGTAGCACGTATGTTTACATACAGCATAAATATACATGCACTCATATTTATACCCAATGATGCCAGAGAGATAGCTGAATCGTTATAAAAAATTGATATTGTTGTATAATTCATTAGTTCACTTCCCCCCAGCTGTTCTGTAGGACAGTAGTGGTGCTATCTTCCTCTCATTGTTACTGAGTGCTGGATACTGGCTGGATGCTCCAAATGCTAACTGTTAGCCTCCTGCCATTGAGCTGGACTTCCCCCCAGCTAAGAGTCTTAAAAATAACTTAATCGACTCAAATTATTAAATAAACAAAGTTTGAGTTTGATGGTGTACAGCAGAACAGTACGAAATGGCGTAAAAACCTTTTACCATTTTTTTTTTTTTAATAAATGAAAGGTAGAACTATTGTCTTGTGCAGTCTATGCTCTCTGAAATGTGATATGTGTGCAATAGAGCAGAGCAGAAGAAAAGAAGAAGCTAGCCACAACATTACCTTCCAGCTATCTTATAGTACTCTGGAGAAAGTTTGGTATTTTTGTCTGACAACATGTGTTCATGTGTTCAATGAAGAAAACAAACAATACTAAGCTCAAACAATCTACTTGTGTCTCTGTGGTGGCTGCTGCTCTGATGCAGAGTGATACAGGAAGTGCAGACGTTACCTGATCTTTCTGAATGTTGATAACAGGAAGAAATACAGTTATAAACAGTAATTTGAGTAAAACTATGCTCCATGTGCACTCAGTGATTCTATGCCCTTTTTAGTTTTGGAAAGCGACGCTCATAATGTGACGTTAAACCGTCTTTGAGTGAATTAAGGCAGTTATTTTGGATACAGACACGCAAAAATACCAAAATAATGTTGATGTAGAATGGTAAAATGTAGAGAAGTCCGTTTCAAAACGGCTCAGTAAAAAAGTTGTAGCTACAGGCAGGTAGCAGACTCTAGCATTTCAACCTCAGTTGCAATTGAAAGTGGCAGGGCAAGTCAAGTCCAAAAGAAAAGGCCAAGGTTATCTAGTTAGCACAAAGCCCAAGGGTCTTCTCTTTGTGAATGGGCACAATGGCCACGAAAAAAAATGGATACCTTAACCAGAATGTGAAGAAACAGGTTTTTGTCCAACTGGATTTTCCTCTAAAGCCAGTTTGACCAAAATAAAAAAAAATTCCCACATATTTAGTCATGGTATCTGTTTTTCCTCGGTGACTACCCTAGCTGAGCATGTTATTCCTGTGATAACCCTGAGACAGTGAGGGCGGAGGACAAAAGTTTACATGGTTCCTGCTAACCAGTACAAAAGAGTGAAAAAACAAAACTCTCATCTTTGACAATACGTAGGCCTACAATCTGGACTTTCCCATAGTACAAAATGAATTCATATCTATGGGAGGGGGTTGCCAGGGCTGGTGATCAGGACTCATACCTAGTGACCTAATGAGTCCTTCATCAGGTGTTGAGATTTCTGGCCTAATTAGACCTGACCTAATTAGAGAAGGCAGATCAGCTTTGTGCATGTGGCACTGTGATTAACAAAATCTTTACACAGCTATAACATTTGATATGAAAGGTGCATACGGTTGTTTTCCAATTTGCAGCCTTTCCTTTTTACCTTGATTTTGTTGTTCGCTATATCCAAACACAAGCAAAACAGGCTTGATTAAATCGGTTTTCACTTCAAAGCCCAAAACAAGACAAACTGCAGCAATTAAACAGGTGTGGCAACTTCACTTTCTCATCTTGGTATGTTTACTTTGGACAGCTGGAATGCAAAGACTTGTATGACAACTGCATGGAAAACATCATTTATAACCTGAACTGCTGGACTGCCGGCTTTGTCCTAATGAGGCAAATTGTTAACACTTTGAAAGACTGAGTTGAATTTTGATTGTCATTATTATTATGGCATTATCAATTCAGCTACTTCATTTCCTGACAACTTAATACTCTCAGCAATGTAATACAACAATAGTGTAAAAATTATTTCATCAAGAAAATTAGATTACTGGGTAACTCCTACCTCTTGAGATGGAATCCATTATGTTTACAGGACTATAAAGTCAAATATCAGTTCTCGTTAGTAATGGGATTTTGTTGTTGCAGTGCTTTCCTCCTCTTATCTCGCTGCTACTTTAGGTATTTTCATGTGTTACTGACCAATAATTGAAATCTGCTCAAGCATCAGTTTGGCAGCAGCATTCCCAACCTTCCCAAGCAAGCTTCCCAAGAGGAAGAGAAGCTGAGCGTCGGGAGAGTGCAGGAGCCGGACACTAGCATGCTTCCTGCCTGCTCTCTGCTTGGCACGGCTGCAATGTCAGCAGGTGTCTTTCAACAGTGACAAAATATTGATTTAGCTGGAGCAGCCGCCCCGTCATTTTGTAAGTACACCACTTTAATATCAGCATACGGCTTCTTACACTGGAAGAAAACAAGTCTACATGACAGCAAATGAGCGCTGTGTTTGGTAGCTGGCTGTCAAAAAGACAACACGGAGGAACTGCTAGCAACTGACAGCTTATCTGTCGCTATTCGTACACCAGCTGCCCTTACCTTCCACACACCTGAATGACAGCCTGACCGTGTCTGCTGCGGGAAGCCTGTGGTCGGGAGTGACGCGGAAGATTTGAAAAACACCGCCTTCTCCCTCCAGACGGCCTCGACAAAACGCTGTTGAATGGTAAATGTTGCCGGGTAGCAGCTTTTTGCTGGCTAAAGTCGCTGTTCCCCTCGTCTCCCTGTCGGCTCCGCACAGCTGACAGTTTACTTCCTGGACTAGCACGCGACGTGCGTTCCACGCTGGCATCGCTGACGTCACGCCCTGCCACAGCACTGCTTTTCCAGAAAAATAAAACAACAACGACTACTACTACTACTACTACTACTACCACTAATAATAATAATAATAATAATTATTATTATTATTATTATTATTATTATTATTATTATTATTATAAACAAATACCCAGTTAAATCTTCTAGAAAAACTATCGTTACTTATAAGTGCGTTACAGCTATGATATTTTTTATGATATAAATAAAGACAGAATTAAGAAATTAAATATGTATCGATTTATTTGACTCATTAAAAATAAACGAGTGCATTTATTCTTGATATCCAAAATAATAATCATCATCTTCATTTCCGACTTAATACTGTGAAGTACTGTATCTAAAAACAAAGGGATAATGTATTTATTTATTTATTTATTTATTTATTTATTTATTTATTTATGTATTGGACACATTAAAAATATTTGACTGTTATTTTTACTATCTGTTAAAATTAATCTAGAAGGTCCAGTTTCAAAATAACACAATCCAAGAGCGGAAGGAATATCTTTTTTTTTTTTTTTTTTTTTTTTTTTTTTTTCTTGGCAAAATGGATTCACTATCCCTTTAAGGCTAGGATTAGTATTAATGTTATCAGTGTAGGGTCCTGATAAGTACAGTACTATATAATGTGTATGTGCACTGTGAACTTGTGGGTGGGAGACAGTCATGTGATTTGAGTATAAGGGCTATGACTGTGTCAGTCAGCGAGCATAGCATGTGTGTGCCTGTGTGCCTGTGTGTGTGTGTGTGTGTGTGTGTGTGTTGTGGGAGGCAGCACAGTTACTGTGGACCAATCTGATCCAGTTCACATGTTCAGATAGTTACAAATCAGCAAGAAATTTTAAGCAAACAGGTGATTCAGACAGGAGTTTTTCTTTGCTGTGAATCACTGTCAGCTTAGAGGCATGATGTCAGCAACTCTCCACAGCCTTCAGAAGCATCTGCATCACTGGAAAATGAATGACTCCTCTTGTTAGTGGTGGAAGCACAGTATTTGGCAAGTAAACATAGTTTATGGTTCTCACGGGTGATAATAAAGTCATCCCAGCAGTCCTCATATAGTGTCTCATAGCTTTGGTCCTTGTGCAAAGCTGACATGATTTGATATTCAACTTATTATGACTTGTCATATGGCCTATTTCAAAACATGACTCAAGTCACACTTCCAATATACAGTAATAATAACAACACTACTACTAATGATGATGATGACGATAACAACAATAATAATAGGCATAGTTGTGAGTGGTGGATAGGGAGTCCAAGCACTGAGGAATCTCACCATGTTTAACCATGGCCAGTTTGCACCAAATGTTGCACATGTCTTAAGAGTGTCGAGACAAATTTGGTGTCAATGGGTCAAGGATCTTGGTTGCAATTAACTAATGAACCAAGTTTTATGCAAAACAATACCAAATGTAATGCTGACAAATACAATGACAAAGCATAGACTGAAAACATACCTTTATTTGCAGCAATTTCAAAAGTATATCTGTAACTAAAGAGCATTTACAACCTTAGTGACGCATCCAAAAACACTGACTTAGCAAAATGATCAGCAGAAGAGGTCCTTGTGTTATTTAGTGTAAGTACTGACCCTACATTATGTTGAACACTTTCTGGTTGTAGGAACAAAATGTCATCTTATTCATCCACTGCCGCACAGTTTACTGACATCACCTTATGTGGTCTCTGGGTAATAAAGTCCTTCAGACTTTCAAAAATGCAGACAGATATCATTTACTGCCAGTTGGTGACTAATGTATCCACATTAGGAGCAGAAGTGGGCAAAAAATGTAATACCAGAAGACACACTGTCCTATGAATTCCCTGCTATTGCAACAACCAGGCTTAGGTGATGGACATTAAATGACCAAAGCTGAGAATGACCAGTCTGAAACACAGTGTGCAATCTTCATGCATCTGGATTACAAGAAATGAACATTAAAAATGGCCTGTCATCTATTAAATATCGCAGTATGTTAAATAATCTTGTTAGATCTAACTCAGTAATGAAGTTATAGACTGCATCAGCCATGTTACATTCATTCAAACGAAATATGTCATACATTTGAATATGACTATGTGCAAAAAATATAACCATATATAAACTGTAACTAGGCCAGTTGGACTATAGTCCAAAGGTAGCTTGGCCAGTTGGACTATAGGTCAATTGTACTATAATCCAAATGTGACTCTGTCAGTCAGACTAATCTGACGTGGCCAGTTGGATGATAGGCCAAATGTAACTCTGCTAGCCAGACTGTAGGCCAGTTGGGCTTACAGTCTGAATGTAACTTGGCCAGTTAGACTATAGATCTGTTGAACTACAGTCCAAGTGGAACTCTGCCAATCAAACTATAGGCCAGTTGGACTATAGTCCAAATCTAACTTGGACAGTTGGACAATAGTCTGAATGTAACCAAGCAAGATGCACTATAGTTGAATGGAAACTGCACTATCTAAGCTGTGTAAAACAAGAAAACATTTGCTCATTAGATGCCATTTCACAATTACAACCCTCTTTTCTTTTTTGCAATATTAAGGATTTATTTAACATAAATGAGGCAAAGTGCACATACACATTAAACTGACAATGATGGTTTATCAAAACTAGAAAAGCGCTCTTGGTGGCCCTTGTCAAACCTATACTGAGCAGCTGTCATTTGGGTTGAAAGCTCAATATTAAAGGCAAGAGTCCTTAGACATAAAAGCTGACTGCTTGTACATTGTTACAAGGCTTGGAAAACATGCACTCATGCTTAAGATATGTTCTGCTTGCAAGGCCTCAATGGCAACAAGCATTCATCATTTCAAGTAGGCTTGAAAGGGAGGGAAATTAAAAAAAATACTCTTTAGGATGTAGGCATTCATAAGCATAGCAATATACTACAGATGATAATATATTTTTTGTCTACTCTGCAAATAATGACATTCAAAGTCTATGGAAGTTTACGACCACCTCCTTGACAAACATATAATGCTTTAAAACTGCACTAACAAAACTACAGTATAAAGTTTTCATACACCCCATTGGTGTATCTAAACATGATAAAAGTTCATGCACCCTTTATGAATCTGCAGTTACCTCTTCAATCCATTTAATTCCCCTCTTTCCTTATATTATTTTTGTCTCTGCCCTCATTCTCTGAAACTCTCGTCTAATTCTTGAAATCTCCATTTCTGCTGCTTTCCTGATTCAAGTATTTGCCTCAGTGTTCCAATTCAGGGAACAAGGTTTAGAAAATAGTTCAATGTGCCACAAGTTTAGAAAAATTGGTGTAAGTCAGACAAGCAGATGGCATTGAATATTTAGGGCAAACTGTCCAAACTAGTCATCTGCCGCCAAATAATACATGATGCATGCATGACACACTCACTTGAATCTATTTCTTTGAGTCATCATTCTTTTCCTGTGCAATATTTACAGTTTAGAGACGAAGCTAAAAATGTCTAATATTCAACTAAATTAACCAAACTTTTACAAGGGTTTTCAAAAATATAAGGACAGCAGTTATTTTTGTCATTGCTACTTTGGCTCTGTAATCTCACTACTTTGTGAAATGGCAGTTTTCAGAGGTTTGATTTAGGGGGAAAGATACTGCTATCATGAACATAAGTAGTCCTTATAATTGCATAGTCTGGGTGTTATCACATGCATGCTTTTCAAACCTAACTTAGTCGTCTAACTGGACTGGAAAACAAGTTAAGAGAAAAAGTATGCCTTTGCTTTTCACAGCAATTTCTATTTTATGGCGTGAAAGTGATAATATACAGTACACCATGAGGCTTGCAAGTGACTTCAATCAGGTGTCTCATTGACTCAATGTGATTGGCTAACCGTGGCCTTATTGAATTTATGTGAAAGTGTGAAAAAATGAAAAGTACCATTACTAATATGGATCAAGTATAATACTAATATATAACACTATCACAAAAACTATTTATAAGAATAAGTAATAATTCTAATATTTTTGCTGATGAATCCATCCTTAGTATTCACATTGATCATATGAAATGCCACAACAAGTAGACTCAAAAGCCGTCCAGACTCTAAACTCCTAAGCAAGTGTGAGATTCTTTCATTTCAGACTCGCCTGGGTTTGTTTGGGGGTGCACATTTTGCTGCAGTTCTGTAAGAATTAAGATAGAAATCATATAATACACATGTAAAATATAGTCAATAACATGCAAAACAGGGAACTTGTTTGTCGTTTTTTTTTTTTTTTTAAACTTTAAAACTGTGTGCTTTGACCTCACACTGCTGTGTCATCTCACAGTCAAGTAATTAAGAGTACAGAACCAAAGTGTCAATGTATTGCTGTTCAAATACCTAATGTTCACTCTAAACTAAATATCTTCAGTTTCACTTCAAACACTATAGTGCAAAGAATTACTGATGTTCATGATTTAATTTAATGTCTGAAGACCCCCACAACAAAACCATTTCATACTTTCTTTGATTGACCACAGTTTGAACTGAGATGCTGAGGGTTATAGATGATCTTTGCAGTGATCAGCAGCTCTGACAGACCCGAGACAAACAAATGTCTTCAGTGCATACAAAGTCAGAGTCTAGAAAAGTCTAGAAAAGTCCACTGAGAGAGAACAGTATATGTACAATATTTAATTTAGAATTCCCACTGTGGTCCTGATGTAAATTTCCATGACTTTCTATATCTAAGTCAGTGCACTTCCATGAGCTCAAAATATTCTTAATTCTTGGTTTGTTAACAGTGAAATTCCCACTCCAGGTGGCCTCAAAAGCACCATCTAATATAATCATGTATAAAACAAGTGGAAAATGCATTCTGGCATATTCCAGATATTTCAAAACCTCCATGACAACTGGGAACCCTGTTCATTTCACATACATTTAGGGGAAATGAACATGTAAGTAATCTCTATTGTGTAGTCATATGTATAGTCTACTTTTTTTTTGTTTTTGTCATTCTCTTTGCATTAAAAATGATTAGGTTATGTAGTAGGATGATGTACCCAGCTTATTAAAGCCTTCACATACAGAGAACTACTGAGGATGCTGTTGACTGCAGTCAACTTATTCTCACTACTGAAGAGACATAGGGAGTTCAAAAGCAGTGCATGCACTATTAGTGTGTCCCTAAAGTCTGTGAGATCATGCTTGCAACACAGGATTTTTCATTTACTGTGAGGAAAATCTTCATGCAGGCAGCATAAATTTGCTTTTTGTAAAGGAAAGAGCAACATCTGGATAGCGGAGGTGCATTTTTATATCAAGTGTAAAAGAAAAGTGGTTATAAATAACACTATTAATCCAAGCTAAATGACAGACATGTTGTGTCTCTATCATTTGGCATTCTGCTGGCAATTTTGGACACTTTGGCTATGTTCACACTGCAGGCCTTCTTTTTAAATTACTGCTCATATCTGATGTTTGGGTGCCTGTTCATATCTTTTTTTACAATGTAACCCGTATAACATACCAATATAAAATCTATATTAAAATTGCTACATCAAGTTTAGCCAAGTGGCATGATTTAGTAATTGGCATCACACTGCTGACATATTCCAATCTGACTGTTAAAATGCAAATCTCAAATGTCAGTCGCATGCCTCGGAATCCTATTTTGAAACACAATCTCCATGTGGTCTGGATGGTAACTAGAAAAATCTAACACTGCTCAGCTATTTGCTTTTCACATTGATTTAGAAAACATCAGATATGTAGAAAAATCTGGGACATGTTCAACTGCAATGAGAACATAGCCTTTGCCTTGAATATAAGCAATTTATTAAATGGCAGATGGGCAAAGATGACGAAGCAAATATTTCTACAGGAATTGTCGTTTTACTGTTTCGTCAGTACGATATCCTATACTTTTGTATATCCTGCATATTCCCACTGACATTTAACACAAAAATGATCCTTCTCTTAACATCTAGTAAACATGTCAAGTTATCTACACCTCGCAGATGTGAACCCCAATCCTGACAGATTTTGGGTCTTTCTCAATAGGTGTTCTGGAGTGATGCATTCTTGTGTCCACCCTGACACACTGGACATAAAAATGCAATGACAGCCAAAATACAATTCCAAAACATGACTGCCAAGGAGAGAAGAGTGATAAAAATCCCTGAAGGTTACTTTCCAACTGTGGATGCATCAGTTGCCGACTTGGTGATGAGAATGCATGTCTCAACATTCACTGGGAGAGTGATGCCATCCTGCTATAGTCAACAGTACACAGCAAGTATCAACTTGGCATTCTTGGATTTATTGGTCACAAGTGGGTTTAGTTTAAGTGATTGTGGCCTGCTAATTATCACATTATCTTTAGGGGATAGATTCTGCATTTAAAGGAAGCGATGGCTTGAGTGTCACTCGTAAGTTAAATGCCACTGAAGTTCAAGGGGACATGGCTTGTACATATCAGGCTATACCCTTCTGATGGGTTCAAGGCAACACTCACAGACAAACAGACACTCTTCACAAATATGACTCTGGGTGGACATGAGATAGGGAATGAAGAGAACCAATGCCCAGTCTTCTTCTGCACATTCCACAAATGAATGTAATCTAATGGCAAACTCCCTCTCTGTTATTGCAGCAGGATTAGCTGGGTGACCAGAAGAACTAGGATGAAACTTCTTGGTGCCGATCGTCCTTTCTTTGCTTCTTCACCTCATCTCATTTCCTTTCAGGGACCTTTCTCGTCATTCTTTCTGTACACTCATTTCTTTCTTTGGTCTTGGTCTAAGAGCCCACCCCAAGGACTTTCTTCATGTGCTCGTAGACAACATAGGAGATGCTGACAGCAGGAATGACTTTGAGGAAGTTGGGTGCAATGCCACGGTAGAGGCCTGGTACACCTTCATGGGATATGATATGTTTGAACTGGCCCACCATGGTGAGATTAGTATTGCCGTCAATGGTTGCTGAAGGGAAGGGAATGGAAGGGAAGAGAGAGATGTTAAAGAGGCTCATTTCAAATGCACATCAATTGCTATTATTGTTGTCATCATAGAACTGAAACATTGAGTTCTATTGAGAAATAATTTCCCCATTCACTTTTCCCACAAGGAAGTTAATTATTTCTACGATATAAATGGAGAAATCCTTGTGTGTCTAGATTTGTGTCTGTGGCTCGATTGTCTCCATGACAATAAATCCAATTGACTTCAAACTTGGCAGGTGTGTTGCTGAGGGCCCTCTGGAGTGCAGTGTTGAGTATTAAAAAACATTTAAGTTGCTTTTTACAATACAAGCTATTCCGTTTCAGTTATTCAAACTGCAGTAGCAGTCCAGCTTCAGTTAGGCTTGGCTAGCCTTGTTCCAAATTATATCACTGAAATAAACATCTAAGTTTGAACTGTTTGCAGCCTTAATTTAATTTGATTTGATTCAAAACGGCTTATTGAGGGCTGCCATCATGGCCTTGATGTACAGTAAATGTTAAAATATTAACATTTAACATAACAAATATTTAGTTACTTAGACAAATATTGTCTAAGTAACTAAATTAAAAATAAAATAAATTTTCTGTGGTGAAGATAACTTAATCTATGTCTCACCCTGGGCCTGCATGCGTGTCCGGATGAGGGCAAGGGGATAGGAGGCCAGCTGCCCACAGGTGCTGGAGACAGTACCGCAGCCCAGCAGGACAAAAACTCCTGGGTCCGCTGAACCGACGCAGTACCTCTGGAGCCAGGCGTTCTTCAGAGTCTTAAAGGACAAGGAGAGAAATTAAAGGACAAGTTTGTTATTTTAGGAACTTATTATTTACAGATTAACTGTCATCATCCTCAGATGTAGAGACCATCATTTCATCCGGTCGCTTCAGTATTGAGCCTGGCATCGATGCGCCACAGGCTCCCGCTTGGCTACAACAGCGGTCAGCAGATTCTGGTCCACAGATTCTGTGGACCAGAGGATTTAGCCCGTAAGAGCTACCAGACACCAACTGTTTAGAACAACAAATACAATAACTACTGGCGGTAGGTTGACTCACTCACTCTTTTATGTTAGTTAAGGTTAGGGAGAACCAAACAACATTTATTTGAAGTGCATAGAATAGGAAACCACAACATTTTCAAAACCTTTACAATTCAATTCAAGTTGTAAAGGTGGTCAATGAAAACCATCTAGTCCAGTGAGTGTGGAAAATATCCCTCTGTCATACATACATCCATCCATCAATTTTCAATATCCACTTATTCCCTTTCAGGGTTATGAATGGCTGAAGCCTATCTCAGTATGCATTGGTCAGAGGACGTGAATACATTCTGGTATATTTGTCTGAGTTTCTTAAATTATTCCTGTAATAATCTGTGGCAAAGTCATTTCTCTGCCTGGATGCGTAAAGTATTACTACTCTTTTATTCCTTTACAATGACTGTTTGTAAAATTCAATAATATTCCCTGACTTAACCAGAGAACTTATCAAAGTCGCTGACATTCCCTGTCTGGACTATACCTCTCAAATTTCTATCACGTTCCAGAAATTTCATGACAAGTTGGAGCCCTGTGTACATGCAGTATACACATACCTCATATACAGCCAAGTCAATGCCGGCATAAGGGATGATACCCAGTGTATTGGGCACATAGCCCCTGTAGAAAGCCCGAACTCCCTCCTTCTTCAGGATTTGCCGGGCACAATCAGCCACACCTGAGTACTGTCCCGTCTTCCTCAAGGTAAGACGAGTCTTCAACACCTACCCAGTGGCAGGGGGCAAAAGAAGTAGAGGGACTATGTTATTGTATCACACAGTTAAATAAGCAAACTTTTCTCATGTTTGAATGACTGTGAGGTCAAATAGCAGTTTCATGATGCTATGGACATCTAGGACTTTTTCTAAGATTTGTCTGAAGGCCCACAGGCTCACACTGTGAAATCTCTTGGAAACTTCTTCAGAATGGGCTTATTCAGTACACAGCAAAATCACTGGAGTTAAAATCCTGGTGTTAGACCATTTTAGAGTGAAGTGTTGAGGTTGTGGTGTTGATTCTGATACAATGAACTCCGTGCCAGTGAGAAAACATATCAGTGTGGACGTAACAGTACAGAGTTAACAGTATCCAACACCTGCGGGTGTGGTTTTCACACCCACAGAGCCGAGAGGCTGCAGGTTTTCTTTCAAACCAAAAACTCCACCAGCTGATTTCACTGATTAGTCCCTGCTCTCTGCTTGAAGGGGAGGTAATCAGTGAAATCAGCTGCAGCCTCTCAGCTCTCCATGGAACATGGTTGCCCACCCCTGCTCTATTGAGGCTACGTTTACACGTACACGGGTATTTTTAAAAACGGCGACATTTCCCTTCGTTTGTGCCCTTCGTTTACACGCGAACGGCGAATTCGCCTCTGAAAACGATTCTTTCTAAAAACTCCGGCAAAAGTGGAGATTTAGGAAAACTCCTGTTTCGCGTTTGCATGTAAACTGAGAAAAACGGAGAAATACAGAGTTTCAGGCAGCCGACGTCACATTATGCGCCAAAAGTGCGCACGTTTACATTTGGCTATGGTGATCATAGACATGATATACGTAAATTATGTCTATAATGGTGATGATCATGGATGCATTCACAGTAGCAGTCGCATTTCTGTCCATATGTTTACATTTTCAATTACAGCAGCTTTTTTATATAGAGGAGCAGAGATGAATGAGGGCTCAGAGGTCAGTCTCCTCCCTCCAACACAGAGAGCCAGTCAGCGGCACCGCCAGCATCACTTGGGTCCGACCTGGGCAGACTGCTGTCTGGTTTGGCTTCTGATTGGCTTGCATGGCTTTCTCCTTCTTTCTACACCACCGCCCATAGGCTTGGTGTAGTTATGATGGCGCTCAACGGCGTATTTATGCGGGTTGATGTAAACGGAAACTTTTTTGAAAACGATGCCGTGTGCACGATGTTATTTTGGAAAACGGAGGGAGGGAAATATTCGTTTCTCAAAATACCCGACTACGTGTAAACGTAGCCTGAGGATCAGAATGTTACTACGGTCTGATTCAATTTTCTACAATTTCTATGATTACTCATGTCTTTTAATTCAAATCTTAAGATAACACTGACACACATGTCACTCTTTTGCTTATGCAATTAATGTTGTCTATTTTAATTTGTAGCACTAGCAATCAGCAGGACCTTAAAAGCCCCAACATATGTTCTCAGCCTTCAGGTAAGTGAAGTTGGAGTGAAAATTTAATGTTAAAAGTTTCTACAATGATGTCTGATTAATTGTTCAAATAAGAACATGAATGTAATCAATCAAAACTAATCTGCAAATTCATGTCTTAGATAATACCCTTTAACTAAAATGCAAATAAATTAAATTTTTATGAAAAAGAAGACATAAATCAAGGCAGTGAAAGTTTCACATTTTTGTATAGGGGATTTTTAAAAAAAAAATGACGACTGAAGGACTGTCCAAAAAAAAAATTTTAATTTTTCTGCAGGATCACGCTGAAGATTGCAAGATTGAAGATCAAATTACAAGCTGCTGATTATGAAGAATTCATTTCTGAAGGTAATTGTCCGGATTTATATATGACTAACCAGTAATTTCAACTGACTGGACTTTTTTTTTCGGATTTAAACAAATAACCATGTGGTATTTTAACTCATTTAGCGAGAGGGAAGTTCTCCATCCTTGTGGACAAGATTTGTGTGGAAGATGATTCGGGAACCGAAGTGGATGAATCTGTGTTGAATTTGTTGAACATTTCCATGCCTTTCATGTTGCTGACATGGTGCATAATGTTTCAGTTGTTAGACCTGATGACCTGACATACTATAAACCCTTTGATATTCAAATGTCTTACGGTGCAGATTCTAATTGTTGTTGTGCCACACAGTTGCATTATTTAAGTTATGTAATTATTTTTCATCTGTAATTTTCCTTGTTTATGGAAAATAAATATTTTTGATACAGTCATTTTTGGAGTGATTATTTAATGTACATTTTAACTGTTAATACCAGTGGTCCATATGCTGTATCAACAGCACAGTAAATACTAGTTAAGTATACATTTTACATCAGTGTTACTGGTCATAAGATAACTGGTCAGTAACATCATAGTGTTGATTAAAATAAACTGGTGTGAATATTTTACACTTGGTTTGTGAAGTAACACTGCTGCAGTGCAAATTAAAATTTATCTACACTGGTGTCACAATTTTACACTATTAGAGTGTGAAGTAACACTATTGTAGTGTCAGTTAATGTAAATATATCCATATTGGTGTCAAAATGTTACACTATAAGAGTTTGAAGTAACACTAATTTAGTGTTAATTAATGTAAACTTATCCATATTGGTGTCAATATTTTACATTATTAGAGTGTTTAAAGTAACTCTGTTGTGCTAATTAATTCAAATATATCCATTTGGGTGTTAATATTTTACACCATCAGAAATTGTTAAGTAACACTGTGATAGTGTTAATAATCTCAACACTATTAAAAGTGTTGATTTAACTCTGAACCAGTGGTTCCCATATAAACACTGGGTCAGTGTTAATTTTAACTCTGAGGGAGTTAAATTGGCGATTTCAAATTTGCAGTGTAGGAACAGTCAAGGACATGACATTGATATCTTTTTATCAGGTCCTAGCTCTACAGAGAAATATGCTGACTGACCTCCATGGGGTAGATGATGGTTTGGGCTGTGGCTCCTGCCAGAGAGCCAGCAATGAACCTCTCCTGTACCCGCAAAGTGCCCCCCTCTTTACTGCCTCGGATCACAAATTTGATCTGGAATAAGAGAAGAGCAGAGCACAAGGCTGTGGAAAAACATGTTGGGAGGGTAGAGACAAGATAAAGAAAGATAATGGAAGTAATAAAAAACAGGTGGCAGTAGGAGAATGATGAAAGGGCCAAAGGTATGTAATGAGAAATCATGAGATGGGAGCAAAACAGAAAGACAGGTGGATAAAAATGATGAACGATGAAGGTTAGAAAGAGAGCTCAGCAAGACTGTCAGTAGATAAAGTGGTTGGTGGAGAAGAAAAGGAGATGAGATAAAGAAGGGAGGGAGTAGTTACAGGCAATAAATGAGTCAGATGAAAGCTAGGTGTCAGTGTCAATGGAATAAGTCAACATCAGGGTAAGTGAAATGCTTTTTACAGACTTAAGTATTCATGATAGTCAATTCCATCTGTTTTATTTCCAGGCAATTAAAGGACCGTACCAGTGACTTTGCATGTTTAGCCTTATATCTACAAAATGGCCTTATAATAGACGTATACTACATGTTTCGGCTATTATTTTTCCCGAAGCAAGCACTCGTATTTTAGAACTCATATATCATTTTTCCTACCTTTTACCCAACCACTGGTTTCCATCCTTTCCATACACTTCATTCATTAGTTTTCAATTTGATTATATGTTAGGAGTGAATTGGCCAAACATTCAAAGTTACTGGTATGGTTCTTTAATATACTAGACTTATAACTGTGTTTGGTTTTGAGGTCAATGTTTCCCTTCTTGGATCTTTTCTAGTCCAGTCTGGTCTCAGTGCATCTCTGCTTTACAGCTGCTGGGAAAGAACTTACTCGACAAACAGTGAAGCACTCACACCACAAACACCCTTCCCTCTTCCTTCCTTTAAATGAACTCAGTACCATCCCACTTTGTCAATACAACATTCAATAAGAGCTCCGCTCAGCAGAGGACCTCACTGAGGACAGCCTGGCAGAAGTGTACTCACACTACAACTCATTTTGATCAGGTGGTGTTCTTCTATTGGCCTTCAGAAATGCATAGGAACATGGATGATTTAATTCTGTATGCAGAGATAGCAGTTTATTATAGATAGATTTAATTTCTCTCTGCATAAATCTGTGTCCCTTTGCTATTGTGTAATCAAACAGATAAAGTATTACAAGGGCATTTATTTGGTTAATTTGAGCCTGTCTTTCTGGATGGATGGATGGATGGATGAAAAGATAGATAGATAGATAGATAGATAGATAGATAGATAGATAGATAGATAGATAGATAGATCCCAAGACAGGGCAATTACGTTGCTTATTATTTTTTATTATGTTTATTGTCGTGGTTCGGCTATGTAGGACCCACACATAGGGATTGGAAAAAAACAGACTGAGGAGTCAAATTACTTAGAGAGGTCAATTTCACCGTGTTTCAGGTGACATTAAGGGTGGGTAGATACTCAGCAGGTGAAAATGTTTGTAATGGCCTGGTTTCTATGCGCTCACCTGTTCGTAGGCCATGAACTTAATGGCGGACTCGGGGGCAATTTTGAGAACATTGATGCCGTTACCCCTCCAGAGTGAGATAACACCCCCTTCCTGGACCATTCCCTTCAGCCCCGTCCACAGGTTAATCCCCCGAGACGTGGACCCATGCACCTAGACAGACAAACAGTGCCGGGTCAGCCATGCTATTATATCAATTCATGTTCACATTCACAATTCACTGTCACAACAATAGTTTTAAAGAGACACTAGTAGCATGACAGGGAAAACCCCTAGTAGCAGAAACGCTGTGGGCAAGTAGTCTTCAACTGGAATTCTCTATGTATGGTACACGTTTAACACCCAAAGGAGCTCTCACACTCACATGAGACATCTCACGCTGAGTTTTATTATTTTAAATCCAGGTTGAAAAGATACATCTTTTTTTTTACGGAATTTCTCAAATATAATATCTAGATTACTGAAAATAGGGTAACCACAGTAACCCCAAAACAGCAGCCTATATCATCGCAGTAAAAACCTTTTTTGAGTAAAAGTATTTTTGCAAAACTGGATACAGATACAACATAATTTTTATTTTTGTGTATTTGTTTTAAATGTTCTGGCAAAGATCTCAAACTAATACCATTATTCCAAAAGGTTATCTGTTGGCATGGTAATGGTACCTGTTGGAAGCTGCACTGACTCAACCCTTTTGTTTTAACACTACATTTTTGCTACTCAGAGTGAAAATTTGCACCCTAAGTTGAAAACGCAAGTATGAAAGCGCTCTTAAGTCCGCTATACTTTCAACTGAAAATAGACATATTCAAGACAACCAGACCCGCAAAACAGTGCCATGTTTGAAACTCTAACCAAGGAAAAAAAAAAAAAATCAGCAAGTCCCTTAATTATAATATCGTTCATGTGAAGCAGCCATTTTGAGTTGATCTGGTTGATCTTTTGAAAGTGAAACACTTGTGTGGATCAGCCTTGCATACACAGAGCCAGGAAGTCCCATCCCGCGACAGCTGTGAAAATACAGCACTGGTTTGGGAAAGCTCTGAACACACTGACAGTGACTGGCGACCGGCGGAGCCGATGCTAATGATATGCAAAGCAACACCCTGTCAGTTGATGGGATTGGCTGTGGGATTTATGATGTTGCAAACCTAACTGGCCTGGGGGGCATCTGAGTCTAAGATTTTAGGGGCATACACAGGCACCTCTAGAGAGGTGTTGGTGAAAACACCTCTCTAATAACCAACTTTGCACAGATAAACATCAGTATAGACAAGGCCAGACATTTTAGGGAACATAAAAATAAGAAAACCACATTGTGATCCCAGAAAAGACCAAGTTACAGATTATATGACAGCCCTCTTATAGCACAATACATATTATAGCTAAATGTAGAATTGTGCTTCTCATTTACCTTTTGAACAACATGAATGGGAAAAACACTAATTAATTTGCATGCTTGTCATGTTATTTGGCCTGTGACAACCAGTATTCAAGATTAACTGAAATAAGCAATCAAAAAAATACTGGGGCAATAAACTGGAAAAGTAGAGGACTACGGATGGCATCAATTCTAAAATGGTGTGTTGGAAAGTTTATAAATATAGTGCAGGAAATGTGAAGGATGAAAGGAAGGCGCGATGAAGGCTGAGGGATGAAGGGATGAGAGTCAAGGGATGGAGGGATGAGGGTTGAGAAATGAAGGGATGGAGGAATGAACGATTAGGGATGGTGGGATGAGAGTCAGAGGATGAAGGGATAAAAGGATGAAGGATAACAGATGAAGGGATGATGGTCTAGAGATGGAGGAAAAAAATCAGGGTTGAGAATGTGCTGGTTTCAGATGGTGGTGGGAAGAAAACTGAGACAAAGGGGAGAGGAACAGATTAAGGTGTGCCTAAATACTTTTGTGTGGAAATGGGATGTAGCCTTCAACCTATAATGCCTGTTACCAGCTAATAAGGATGATGGGGAATCTGTAAAAGTATAGCACCATCTATTGGAAGCCTGCAGGTCTCTGTTTTTATACCATCTTGCTGTGAATCAACTGTGTGTAAATGTAAAGTAAATGTGTATAAAATGATGCACAGCATATGTAGGTGTTTTCTATTTGATGCAGTGCTGCAGCTATAAAACATCTGCAACTTGGCTTTGAATATTTCCCTCAATATAAGCATGAGGTAGCTTTAATGAAGTTTTGCAACCAGGAGACACCCAATATGCATGTGACATTGTTGTATATGGAAGTAAATGTGTTGTTTTTTTTCTAGCTTTGAAACTATTTAAGGGGGAAATTTAAGGGAAGATGAGATTTTAACTATTATTGTCTTTAGTATAGCATATGGTGGAGAAATATAGGAAAGAAATGGAAGAGACAGAGATGACATGCAACAAAGGTCCCAGGACAGATCCAAAACCAGGACACCACAACCACATGGTCTACACTCTGGTCACCCATGCCCCAGTGAACCCCATTAGACATTTTAAATACCTCATTCAGAGCCACTGGCTCCAAAAAGGTGGCTTTGCTTTGATATTTCATGTTATTGGTGTAAAATGTGACATTATTTCACTTCCCCCCTAGCGGTTATGTACACTCAGAAAAATAAAGGTGCTTACCGGAACTGGCGTCACAAAGAACCTTTTAGTAAAAGGTTCTTTGAGGAACTATTTCTATAGGTGGTTCTTTAAAGAACCCCAAAAGGTGCCTTAAAGAACCATCAAAAATGGTTCCTTTAGGATCCATAACCTTTTTTTAATAGTTGTTTAGTAATTTTTCAGAATAAATGGTTCATTGTGTTATTATGTTCATATTGAAAAACAATATGAACATGTTGGCCATTTATGGACGTTCCTTTTTCCCTCATTCAGTTCCAGACAGGTATTAAAAATGTCAGCTGTGACGCTGTGACATTTTTCACTGTTTTCTGATGTTTTAGAGACCAAGCCATTAATCCATTCATTGAGAAAATAATCTGCAGATTAAACAATGATGAAAATAACTGTTAACTGCAGTCCTAATTTCATGCTACCGCCACCAAATAACTTAAGAGCCTGAAGAATGAAGAGCCTTTAGTATTTTAAAGAACCACATAAAGTGTGTGAAGAACCAACCCCTGAATAAAGATATTCTTCAGTTGGTGATGGTTCCTTGTAGAACCAGAAAGCATTCTGAAGAACCATTTAAAAAAAATATTTTTCTGAGAGTAGGACAGTAGTGGTTTAGTGGTTTTCCTCTCATTGTTACTGAGTGCTGGATACTGGCTGGATGCTCCAAATGCTAACTGTTAGCCTCCTGCCATTGAGCTGGACTTCCCCCAGCTAACATTTATAAAAATATGGCTGGCACATTCATCATTCATGGCGACGTTCCACACTGTACATGCTGACAACATCACACATTTAAGGGTGTTTTCACACATATTTGGGTCGACCCAGTGACATATTTGGGTCGACCCAGTATACAATGTATAATTTTTTAACTGGAGCGGCTCGTTTTCACATATGCTTTTTATTACTGCACCAAGTCCACCGCTCTACAGAATGGAGCGTCATGTATCCATGGCAACCAGACGAAAATGACACGTGTAGCACCATTCCATCCGGAAAAGAAGGTTGAAATGAAGCCTCAAGATGTAAACAGAACACACGTGAACAATGGAGACTCAACAGTAACGCCGTCTGATATGCCTAACGTCAGGGACGGTTTTTGCTATGGGCAGTGTGGGCAACCGCCCAGGGAGCAATCTACTTGGGGGCGCACGAGAAAAAAAAATCGCCAGTTTTCTAGACTACCGTATTGACCCGCACATGCCGCAGCACTATCAGTCGGCATCAGGCGGGCCAGCCGCGGCACCGCGCCCACCCGGTCAGGTCTGCCGGATCTGACAGGTGAGCGGCCTGACGCCGGCCGGTGCCGCGGCCGACTCGCCTGATGCCGACTGATGGTGCCCCGGTGCCGCGGCCGACTGGTGCCACGGGGGCGGGCGGGTTGGAGTAGTAACATGAAAGGGCGCAAGCCAGTAACAGAACCGCCACTACCTAACGTTACTGCTTTTGGCAATCTATAGGCTATAGTTTGTCTCGTTCAGTGTCGGGAACTTATAACGTTCGACTTTGAAAACGAGGCACGGCTGCATGTGGAGAACAATGTTTTCTTGCACTGAGACGGCGAATGCGAATGGTTGTAATATACCGTAACAATGTTGTCCTCTACCCCAGCCCAGCCTATGTAGCCCAAACTTGTGGAATACACCAGGCTTGGGCAGACCCCGGGTTCGCTGTGCGTTCACACTACTAGTTTGGTGTGCCGCACCGCACTAAAGGGCTTGGTGCGGCACTCCGAGACCACCCCTTCCAGCCGCTCTCGGTACGGCTGTTTAGGTCGACCTCGGGTGCGGCTCGTTGTGTTCACACGAGCCGACCTAAACACTGTATGTGTGAAAACACCCTAAGTCTTATTCTTTGATTTTGTCTTCCTTTCAGAAAATAAGGTATGGTACATGTACAGTGACCAAATAACAGAAATAAATTCAGAGTGGTTTCCAAGTCTTCCAAATCGTAACTTTGTGTAGAATTGACTTTGAGCCCTCATCTTTGGCTCAGGAGTCAAACCCACCTGCAGGAAGACCTTGAGGCGGTCCAGAGGTGCAGTCCCTGTCCGTGACACTGCCCCTGCCATGGCTCCAGCGACCAGCTGCCTCCACACCAGCCCTGACCGCCGCTCCTTCTCTGAGAATTCATCTGGCACTGTCAGGTGTTCCCCAATGTCAAACATCTAGAGGTCAACAACATCATAAATCACAGATTACTACACAGCAGATTACTACACTCCAAGTGTTAACTGATCAGTTGGGAGTGACAGAAATACTAGCCTGGTGGTGATTTTTGCAGAGTTAAATTAACATCGACAATTTGGCGATGTAGAAAATCTTCACCCTAAACATCTGACAGACAGTGAGAAGAGCAGGATATCTTAATATTACTAAACTAAGGCCCACTGGAGCTGCAGTTGGACCACCTCCAGGAAGACAATGCCTTTGGAAGACAATTGCTGAGGATATGTTATTTGTAATACTTTTGCTAGCAAGCCACTTTATCATCTTGTAGATAAAAGATGCATGAAAACGAATAACGGTGATTACACTGGTACAATATATGCACTCTAGGCTACCACAAAGTGGTATGATTTTGAGAGAAATGAAATTGAATGGCCTTTTGAATTTTATAGCTATGTAGAGGTACATCATATATATGTGTAAAACCTTACAGACGTGGTGTTCAGCTTTTTTATTATTAATAAAATCATTACACTTACTGTTTTAAATATCTGGGTAAACTGTGCATGTGTCTCTGGCTCCTTACCAATGTCTAACAGGCAAAATGAATGCTGACTGAAGAGAAATATGCTATTGTGCTGTTTAGATGTATACTGCTCTTTAGATAAACTGACATGGGAGTGTTTCCAGTAGTGGGCAATCTCCTCCATGTTGTGGAAAGGGTTGAACAGGAAATAGTCTCTCCACTCATTCCAGTCTATTGTCATGGTGCCATCCCTGTCCATACTGAAAGAACCCACAAAGAGAAGCAAAGACAGAAAAAGTGAGAGTGTGAGAGACAGACTAATAAATCACATTATACAGATCAACAGCAGATCACTTACTTACACTGACTTAAAATTTTCCTCATTGAGGAAACCCATAATTCCTTTACTTTAAAGGGATAGTTCACCCATTTTGAAAAATGTGATATTATTTCCTCGCTTCTCAGCTGTTCTGTAGGACAGTAGTGGTGCTATCTTCCTCTCATTGTTACTGAGTGCTGGATACTGGCTGGATGCTCCAAATGCTAACTGTTAGCCTCCTGACACTGAGGTGGACTTCCCCCCAGCTAACATTCTTAAATATAACTGCCTTAATCCACTCAAAGAAGCTTTAACATCACATTACGAGTGTCGTCTTCCAAAGCTAAAAAACATAAAAAAAAGTAGAAGTAGTTGGGTTGCTATTGTTTTTTTTTTTGTTCATTGAAATAGCTGCGTTTGCTTAGCTACATTGTGGCTAGCTTCTTCTCTTCTTCCATTCCCCTCTATCACAAGTTTCATGTACATTTCAGGCACCTGCCAGCCACTGTAGAAACTAAGGACCAGCACAGAGTGCTTACCACACAAGAAAAGAGTACCAGAATTGATCATTTTGATTTTTTAAATTTTAATTTAATTTAATTTTGTAGCTGTAAAAATTCTGCTAAGCATCATCCAACTCTTCACAATTTATTTAACATTTTTTTGTGGATTAAGACAGTTATTTTTAAGAATGTTAACCTCAATGGCATATAAATAAGGGCGCTTCCAATGCATTTTGCACTGATGATTTGAAAAAGGGATTCAACCATAGCAGCCTGCAGTACCTGTGACTTTTTACCTTTCCCATTTTCACTCTGGATTTTGCTGCTGTAGTACAATGTTAGCTGCTTACATAATGTCAAACCTCACCTCTTCTTCCTTTGGATTAGTCAGCTTGCCAAAAAAAAAAAAAAAAAACTCCACTCTGCTTGAAAAGGTGCCAGAGGTCTTTCCAAAGCAGTCATGCAGCTTTCATCTTAATTGTGACCACTTCCCATGGATTTGAATTTTATTAAAAACATTTTTTTAAAAAATCAGAAGTAGTGCTATCAGTCACCCAGCAACAGGAAAACTGTATTTAAGCTATGCTTAGGGTGCTGATGGCAGGTAGTAGGTCAAGGACACAGCCATCCTGAGCACTTGGACTCACTTGGACATAAGAATGTTTTCCCCTCGTGGCAGGCTGGGTCACTCCCTGAACCACTGGTGTGTGAGGTCTATTTAATTACCTTAATCACTTGTAATCAAAAGTGATGTCTGCATGCTTTAAGGTTTCACAATACTCTACTAATGAATGGAATTTTACATTATCGTCTCTGTCACAGCCTCTGTTCATTGCAGGCTTTTCAAAAATACGTAGTACATTTGTACATACATATCTCTCCTTCCCTCTTGTCACTGGGTTGTTCTATTTTTGTAACCATTTTCAAGCTTTTTTTTTTTTTAAGTCAGTTGGTTCAGTTGGTTGCTAACAGGTTGCTAAGTGCAAGCTGAACACCCACTGCATGTGGGACTCTTGACTCTACTCTCTTGCAACAGCAGCAGGCTCCAGAAAGATTAAAAAAAAAAAAAAAAAAAAAAAAATGCTGATGTATCAGCCAACTAAACTGACATTATGACAGAGGAGCTATAAGTTAGTTAGATGGTCAAATGCTAAGTTGGGAAAAGATTACAGCATTAATGCAGAGAGACTCTAATGTTGTAGGTTTTCTGGGTCGAAGTGTTCAGTTTGACTTACACTAAATAACTGTCTGACTTAAAACAGTTATAGAATTCAAATAACCCAGTAACAACAGATCATTGACAATATATGTATGTAAAAATGTCTTCATTTTAAATCGCCTGACTATGAAAAAGGGGAACAAATGTAACTGTGGGATGTGGTCAGAATTTATTATGTCACTTAAGAGGTCTCTCACATACACACCTTTGCAGTATCCTGGAGGCCTGCTCCATGGAGACCTCCACTCCAAGGCTGTGGAGCGACTGCTGGATCTCCCCTACATCAATGCGACCTACAAATATAGGGCCGAGTTTAAATCTGTGTAGATAATGGCATGCTTGTCCATTAAAGTTGGACTGAAACATTCCACACTGCAGGGCATACACTGCAAAACTACATAACATTTTAATCATATTATGCAAAGTTTTGGCTAATAGAGTAACAAGTAGTAAACAGGTGCAGAGCCAGGGTGTGTGTGTGTGTGTGTGTGTGTGTGTGTGTGTGTGTGTGTGTTCAGCATGCCCACACCATCGTTGTTGCGATCCAGGCTGTGGAACATGAGACGCAGCCTCTTCTCATGAGCCCGCAGATACTGGGAGAACTCCTGAAAGTCCAGCAAGCCGTCATGGTTGATGTCACTCTCACGCACAATCTGTTAAGGTAGAGGGTGATAGGGTTCAGGGGGGCCAGTATCAGAGGTGAGGACAAAGGGATAAAGGATGAGGTGAGACAGGTGGACGTGCATTGGGGTGTGTGGCAGTGGAGTGTGTTGGCAGTACAGATGACGAGGAGGTGACAGAGTGTGGAGTAGACGGGGAGTGAAAGGGTGGGATGAGGTAAGGGGGTGAGGAGAGAGAAGGAAAGTGTAAGGCAGTGTTTTCCCAGGGAGAGTGGACAAATAAACCAAATCTTACCTGGTAGCAAATATATTTTCTCCTCTCTTGATTAGAAGAGTGAGAGACACAGAGAGAACAAGAATTGTAATCTAACCCCAGGGATGCAAAAAGAAAAAAATATCCCACTCAAGTAGAAGCACTGTTAGTTTTACTTGGCCAGAAGTACAGACAGGTGACAAATTCAACAGAAACAGGAAAAGCAACATTTGTCTTAGTAAGGTGTCGGACCAACACAAACCACCAGAGTAGCTTCAGTGCTCCTTGGCATGGATTCTCCAAGTCTATGGAACTGTACTAGAGGAATGGAGCATCATCCTTCCACAAGATCCTGTACATACAGGGGGATATTATAGTATGTTCTGGACAAGTGGAAATCAGTGCAGGTGTTCTGAGTGATCAGCTGATGGGAGTGCTCTCCTCCAGGATGACAACGCCCACATCCACAGGGCAGGAGGGTTCACTGAATGCTTGACGGATGAGGATGACGTAAATCATTTGCTATGGCCTTCACACTCACCACATCTCAACCTAGTTGAACACCTATGGGAGATTTTGCACTCTCCACCACTATCATAAAACCACCAAATCACAGAATATCTTAGTGAGAATGGAACTCAATCCCTCCAGGAGAGTTCCAGTGACTTGGAGAATCTATGCAAAGGAGCTCTGACACGTGTCCTGGTGGCTCGTAGTGGCCCAACACCTTACTAAGACACTTTATGTTGCTTTTTCCTTTCATTTTTCTCTCATCTGTAGTTACTGGTGTAAACATCATTCTAAGGCTGTATTACCCATCTTCCCACTTTGGGGGCGTCACGTGCCACCTGACAGGCTTCCCACCAGTGACAAGTGTTGGGAGTAATACTGTTATTAGGTTGCTTTTCATGATAACAAATTTTCATCAGTTACGTTGCAGTTACTGTTCTAAGAAAAATCTTGTTACTGAAGCATAGGAATTCAACTTAAGTATTTTGGTAAATTCAACACTTCAAAAATCACATTAATTATATGCCCTAAAACTTTGCACAATGTAAAGACAAAGGGGAAGAGGTGATTCCATATGGCTGGGACCAGTCCCTTTCTGCCACCTGGTACCAGGCGGCAGGAACT
This sequence comes from Myripristis murdjan, assembly GCF_902150065.1. Taxonomy (NCBI): domain Eukaryota; kingdom Metazoa; phylum Chordata; class Actinopteri; order Holocentriformes; family Holocentridae; genus Myripristis; species Myripristis murdjan. The sequence continues at coordinate 2,210,930 of NC_043987.1, read as the reverse complement.
GCCACATGGTTTCACTTGTTGCGGCGGATAAGTCACTTCATGTGGAACAGTGCCCTTTCCCTTGGACTTCAACTTGAAAGATGTCCGTACTACTGAAAGTGACGATGCAGTAGGTGTGAATACTCATGATGTGAAAGACTCTCGAGTTAGGTCAGTAGTTTCTGTGTGATTTGGGAGGGTTTCCACTCTGACACAGTCTTCCCTGTCTTCAGTCCACAGCCTTCAGGTGGGGAAATTTGTCACAGTCACAGTGGAGACAGATAGGAAAGGCAGGGGAGAGAGGGGGGATGACATGCAGCAAAGGACCTGTGGTCGGATTCGAAGCCTGGTCGCTGCGATCGAGACTGAGCCCTGGTACATGGTACGCACTCTTAACCGGTGAGCCACAGGTGCGCCCTAGATTAGATTCTTGCGGAGACCATGGCAAACTGGAAATCTCATCAAATGACACACAAGTAGTCTGAATGTATCGGCTACAGTAGGGGGTAAGTGGCAAAGCATTTTAATTTGTATTTTGGGTGAACTGTTAATGTTAACATTGAGCTGACCTTTTCACATGACGAACGGGTGAAAATAGCATGTCATTGATTTTATTGCATAGCCCAATTTGTGGTATCAGCACATGATCCAGTTTGTAGTGGAAGTGATAACACATAACACAAAATCTGTGCTTCATTTCATGAGATGATGTTGGACATGCACACATAACCCAGTTGATATAATGACATAACTAAAAGTGAATGGTCTGATGTGGCAAATTTGTCCAAGTTTGTTTTGCTTAGTTAACAATAGCTCACTGTATTGTCTTCAATCTTAGCTCTTTGAATGTCAAATTGTACTTCCGCATTGAAGTGTAGCTATAGCTATGCTGTAATGGCTTAGGCCGATGTGCCCATTTACAGTTCTGCCAGTCGCTGAAACACTGGACAATAGTGCTGACACATTATTACTGTGATCAAGCAGTAATGAAGCACAGATAAAAACAAAGGCAAAAATGTTTCCATTATCTAAAACAGAGAGTCCACTCTCAGACACAGAGGTGATGTCCAAACCAATGTTTTGGGATATTTATCACCATGAATTTAGTGATGTGTAGAATTCGGAGGTAGCACCAAATCTGCAAACCTTATAATCATTATCATTATCATAATCATAATCATAATTTATTTGTATAGTACTTCTCAAGCGAGATGCTGAAAGTGCTTCCTGTAGACCACATAAAAGCACAATCACATAAGGATATATTTAAAAGGCACATTCAGTTTTTTAAAAAATAAATAAATTAAGAAGAAAGGCATGGGCGTATTAAAATAAGCGTAAAAACAGATGTTTGCATACGGAGGTGTGACATATAGATGGGTAGAATTAGTTAGACAAAAAGGCAAGAGTGTAAAAATGTGGCTTAAGGCTGAATTTCAAAGCAGAGACAGTATCTGCAGATCTAAGATTGACAGGAAGGCTGTTCCAAAGCCAAGGAGCCAGTACGCTCACCCTTTGGCATTAATTTAGACGTTGGAAATGCTAGGAGGCCTGACCCAGCAGATCTGAGAGGCCTTTAAGGACAGTAAGAGTACTGTGGAGCCTTGCCATGCAAAGCTGTATAAGTTATAAGTAACATTTTAAAATGGTAAATAGGGCGTTACAGTAATCAAGGCGAGAGGAAATAAAAGCATGAATAATGAATAACATATATTATATATTCTAATTAAGCAGAACCTGACTCTAATATTGAGCTAATACTAAACTATTAGCTGTAATATAACTATTATATCTATCTATATATAACTGTGTATCATCTGCATAACAGTGGTCTGAGATGTTATGGTGACACAGAAGAAGAAATGGTCCCTCCACCAAAAACCATTTGCTTCACAGGATATTATAAGGTGGGGGTTTCAACTAAAAATTTTGATTTAATTTTTAGTTGAAATTTGTTGAATTTGATTTAAAATTGTGAAATGTTGTGAAATGATTTGCCAAATCGTTTGTTGTGATATGAAAAATATGGTAAATGGGCATAAGACTCTAAATACTGCATGGTCCTTTAAACAAAGGGATGAATTGCATTTAATTAAAATGCAGTATTTCACATTATAGTTGCACATCTTCTTAAATGCATACTACATATCTTAACTTACAAGGCATAATCTCCTGTTATTTGGAAAAGAAAAAAAAAACAAGTTTGGTAAGTCTTGTCCCGGTCTAAATACATTTAATAAATGACTACAGACATTTTTTACTCACTTCTGCCACCCGTACTTGAACTAGTGACTGACCACTTCTCCAACGTGCGGGACAAAAGGGTGGCCTTACACACAGAACTTTCAGTGTCACGCTGAAACATGCCTGACATTAAAAGTTCAAGCTCTGCTGAAGGGTCTTTGAGCAAGACACTCTATCCCTACCAGTAACATGGGTGTTCCTCTGTGGCTGATGTTTGACCCCTAATCTCCCTTTGGAGGGGGGCGAGAGAAACACTATATCCCTACAGACAGAAATAACATATCACGTTATTATTAGTTTATGACTGCAGTTGTGAAACTGCATAAGGCATGATTTAACCCTGTGAAACTTGATCAATTTCATTTGATTTCTTTCAAAAACACTGCAATACATTACATAACATTCCAATTTGAATTATTTGAAAATTACCATAAAATGACCACAAAATTGCTAGAAATAAAGTTGTTTAAAAAATCCAAGAAAATTAGCCCAACTGAGAAAAATGGCAAGAACAAAAAATACCAAAAAAAAAAAAAAAAAGAATAGAAGGTTTGCCAAAAAGGAACAAAAAATTTAAGAAAATTACCAGAAAGTTAGCACAAAAAGTAAATTCCATAAAAAAATAACATTTTTGTATTAGAATTATTACTATATATATTTGAAATCAAATTACAAGAAAATTACCAAAAAAAAAAAGGGTATAAAAGGAAAAAAGAAATAAAATTAGCAGAAATGCAATTAATTTTGTTAAGAGGGTGAAATAAAAACCTTTTAAAATGAAACCCCACTCATAGTCTCCTGGGTTTCAATTCATTAACCTTTCAGCACGCTCCAACAGCAGGTGACGAATCAGGCTGAACAATACAGAATATTTTTTCAAGCATCGACATCAAAATGAACATTTCTGCAATAGTGACAACTCAAAGGATGCAATGTGAGTCAGGGCCAATCAGCCACATCCAGATTTTATATTACACATTTCTCTGGCTGATCAGACAGCAGAACATTTACCATGTTTTGAATACGCTAGATTATCTCTAAAGGCCCTCTCTGGCATTTTTATGACAGCAGTCATTTTCAAAACTCAAATGTGCTCTAATGTACCACTAGGGCTGACCCAAACGCTTCAAAGCTCCAAAGCTTCAACTGTTGCCATGGTAATTAATGGCAAATCCAGTATTTGAATACTTTTCCCCTGTTCAACAGCAGACACTGACATTTCTTCTCAATGCAAACTGATCGAATCGTGGCTTGGGCGTGACGCACCCACACTTGCCTCACAAAGGCTGGACACAGTTCATTCTCCATACAGCAGCACACCCCTGAACAGCAGTTCCAGCACCCAGATTCAGAACCTGCTGGACATGTGTCGCTCCATGATATCAGTCCATGTGCCAGAGTGTGGCACAGATCAGAACGCAGACCCCCGTAACAGTTAATATGAGCTACCGTTCCTTGATTGTTTGCTCTCACCACAACATGGTGCCCACTGAGAAACGGAGGAAAGTGCTTCAGGTTGAGAGACACTGCTAAAAGCTCCAAACAAGCACATTCATGCACACATTCACACCTAGGGGCACTTTATTATATCCAGGTCACTTGACCTGCATCTCTTTGGACTGTGGGAGACACAGGGAGAACATGTGAACCCCACACAGAATGGACCCTGGCCGGGAATCATAACCAGGACAGTCCTGTGAGACTACAGTGCTAACCAATGCCACCCTCTCTCAATTGTCCATCCCAAACCCTGAGCACTGAACCCTCACAGACATGAACTGATGTCATCTGCGTGATCAGCACAAATACCTTAGTGTGTGACAAGGCAAGGGCTTGAAGAGGTAGAAACAAAGAGGATTCAGGGGGAGGGATAATGTGTAACCCCTGCGTGATTTGCAAAATGGTTTGCTGCAATTTAAAATTTGAGGAAAATGCTGTAAATAGGCCCAACATTCAAAATCACTGGTATGGTCCTAAAAAAGAGCTCTGACTTAGGACTCATCACACCCAGGATATCGCCTGTTTGAACTGCTGCCTTCTGGTCGCTGCTACGGGGTCATTAAAGCACACACAAACAGACTAAAAACAGTTTTCACCCCAGAAACATTATTGCACTCAACTCACAAAGCACTTGCACACTTGTGTGTGCAAAATCTCTCAATTGCATACCTCTCATCACTGTGCAATATTTCTTCTTGTTTCCTGTATTTTTGTGTGTGTGTGTGTTTCTGTGTGCCTGTTTTTTAAATAATTTTTGTTTTTTATATATATCATTTTTATATGTATAATTTTATACTATTTATTAATGAAGCTTTCTTGCACTGTAAAGATTGCCATCCAATTTTGTTGTACTTATTTGCAATGAAAATAAAGGTCTTTCTATCTATCAATCTATCTATCTATCTGTCTGTTTATCTGTCTGTCTATCTATCTATCTATGCAATCATGAAATCACTGCAGGGTGGCTTTAAATTGCAATAAAACTGTTTCCCCAAGAAAAGTTACTTTACATTAATCTGGATGTTGCCATTTAGCTTCAGTAGTTAACTTGTTTCTGAAATAACATTAGGTATGCTTTGATATCATTAGCCAACAAATGCATTCGTTTTTTGAAATTACAAATACAAAAATAAATAAATAAAAACAGCTTTGGCGTCTCACCTGTAAACTATAAAGCAGCAAAACTGAATTATTGTTAGTTAGCTTTTGATGAAGTAGCAGATGGATCAGACTCACTTCAGTTTAGAATAATTCTTCTACATGAGGAGAGGGCCATTTCTTGTTAGACACATTGTCAAACAATCCATTATTTTTCAGAATCGGTGAATTTTTTCAACATGTATTTGTTTTTTTCTCCTCCAAGCCAGCAGCACGTGAGGCAGAGGAAACACTGGTCCTAAGTTGTTTGGCTGCTAGACTTTCCAAGCAGGAGTAAGTGCAGGCTATCTGATGTCACCATCCTCCTCCTTATACACCTAAAACCTTGTGTTTGTTTCAAATTACACTCAAATTACCGTCTTACTCCTAGCGGACCGTGCTGCACTTCTCTTGGAACAGGACCGAGACTCACATTTTCAGGCATCTCTGTGTGATTACCTGGTGCTACCAAAGTCTGAATGGCATTGTTGTTACCTAGCTCAAGATTTCAAATGAGCTGCTTTACATGTGCATAGTGTGAATGCACCCGTAAAGCAAACTTGAACTCTGGTAGAGTGTTGGTTGTATTGTTACCTGGGTGTTACCAGATCCTTTCTTGTTATTTTCCTATTTGAATTGCAAAGTCGATTCGGCATGTAGAACCTGCAAGAACCTATCGTAACCTTGAGTCAGGAAATAACAACCTGACAGTGCTTTCACAAATAATCACAATTACCCCAAAACATCAGTACCAGGACATGTTTTTTTTTTTTTTTTTTTTGTATTGGCATAATCCACTTTGTTGGCATTCATTCATGTTCTAAAAGGGTGATTTTGCAAGCTGTCTTGCTATGGAAGTGAATGGAGAGATGGAAATACAGTATTGTGGATTATTAAAATGATGCAACCCAACACTCCACCAAAGTTCAATTTTACTTCAAACAGAGTCTAATCTGCACTCCAGTGAACGCTGGGCTTTTGGTTCATATTTGACCTGAGGGATGGAAGGCACTTTTGCTTTTCTCACAGCTCCTCTACATCTACAGTCACTCAGGACGCTGCATGTAATAGGAGGGATTCAATCACCTTCCTAATCACAAAAATCACTGTCTGCTTTGGACCCCATAAAAGGAGTGACACACATGATGACAAGTGGAGTGATGTAGCAGCACGCCAAGGTCAGTGGTGCACCAGGTTTGTGTTACAGATAGGCTGTTCAAATATTCATCCAGGACTACTCTGCAAACTGGGACTGCTAGATGGCTAGATATAGGTATGGACATAGATGTGTGTGTGTGTGTGTGTGTGTGTGTGTGTGTGTGTGTGTGTGTGTGTGTGTGTGTGTGTGAAAGCAAACAAGCGTGAGGAGGATATAACTAGGCCACACAAATTAGCAATTGACCTATAACAGGTTGATTAATATCAAAATAAAAATTCTATCTGACTCAAGAGGCTTGACTCCACTGTGTTAAGGTGCTATTTAAAGAAAACACAGTGATTTTTGCTGCACAGAAAGTAGAGCATATGTACTTTTTTATGACTTTCCAATCTGAAGCACTACCTTTGACTCCTTCCTGGTTTCTTAATGTGTTTGTAGGTGGTGAACAGAGCATTTACACTAAGAATCCCAATCTAATGCAATGAACATAAGAAACAAATTGGAAAATATACTCTGGTATATTCCTGCAAATTGAGTACCCTGTTGTTCTCTCATGTCTTCAGAGAATGTGGCAAAAAAAAAAAAAAAAAAGGAAAAAGGAAAAGGTGATGAGACACTGAACTAGAAACTACCTGAAAATGAAAGAAATGAGAAAAAAACAACAGCAATAAAATTATCTGAAAATAAGCATAAAAATAATTTTAAAAAACAAAACAAAAAAAAAAACAATACAAGAAAACAAGATGTGTGTGTAGTGAGGGGGCAAAAATATTAGAATATTATGTAATATTACTTAATTGCACAAAATTATCATACCATTAAGATTAAAATACAAAAGTAATAATAATAATAAGAAGAATAAATAAAATTACACACTGAAAATCTGGGAAAAATACAAACACACTATTTATTTGCAAAAAAGAAAAGAAAAGAAACCCTTTTGGAATTCAATCTTGCCCGCAGACTAATGGATGGTTGGAGATAAACAACCTATACTGTGTCTACACTACAGACAGTGAGCTGAAAGTGTGTGTGTGTGTGTGTGTGTGTGTGTGTGAGAGAGAGAGAGTGTGTGTGTGTGTGTGTGTGTGTGTGTGTGTGTGTGTGTGTGTGTGTGTGTGTGTGTGTGTAGTTGTTCATTAGGAGAGATGAAATGGAATCTATTCCTGCTTTGCTGTAAAAACTAGGGCTGTAACGGAAACTGTCAGCTCCATGTAATTTAGAGATTTCATCAAGTTGAGTTATGATGTGTTCAAGCTCTATTCAGTAAAAATGAGTATTGGATGAAGGTAAATTATTATGCTACCATGATGTGTTCAAATGTAATCTTATAAAACCTACTTTTTGTCAAGAAAATTGAATATATACAGTTGTTTTAAGGGGAAATTTGTATATGAATGATACCCTGTTTAAATTCCTAACACTAATTCTAACCAATAGCTTATAATACATTAATGTAATATGGCACTTTATGTATTAAATAGATTTTGGAAATATTAGATAGATTGTGGTAAATATAATCTAGCTAACGATTGACGACAAACAAAATCTCGGTCTCAGATTTTGGACACACACAAAAAAATGCCTGTTGGGTTCGGGTCGAGTTCAGTTACTAGGCTTCCATCTTGGGTTTGGACAAAAATATGTGGCCCAGTCCACACTCTACAATGAAACAAACCGTGGCTCACAAATCAACCAAACTGTGAACCGAACTGTGAAATAATTACACCCCTCATGAAAACCCACAAAGAAATCAGAGAGCTGACACCAAATGAAATTTTTTTTGCCAAAGCACTAATGCTGGCAGCAAAAACAAGTGTTTTTCTGACATGAACCCAAGAAAAGACAAAACATTAGCAGAAACACTAAAACATACCAGCTACTTTATGGAGAACTTTAAAGGAACAGTGTAGGACAGTAGTGGTGCTATCTTCCTCTCATTGTTACTGAGTGCTGGATACTGGCTGGATGCTCCAAATGCTAACTGTTAGCCTCCTGCCATTGAGGTGGACTTCCCCCCAGCTAACGCTCTTAAAAATAACTGCCTTCATCCACTCAGTGAAGATTTAACATTACTTTACAAGCATCACGTTCCCAAACTGCAATGCACATATGACTACTACTGCACACGAATGCTGTTTTTGTTTAAATTATTGTTTAAAACTGTACTTGTCTTGTTATCAACAATAACTTTGCGCTTCTGCACAGAACATCCAGGATTGCTGCTGTGAAAATTAACTGCTGAAACTTTGCAGTGTTGCAACTTTAGCCTACATATGAATGTTTTCTTGAGCCCACAGAGCCTCAGACATTGGCGCAAACACTCAAGACAAAGTTTCAGCTTCTCAAAATTTGGCTTAAAGCTTGCAGCTTGTGGAAGCCAGCCTGTACTAAACTACTGCCAGGAAAAGAGAACTGCGCTCATCAAACATCTCCAAAAAACAGGAACTACTGACAGAGAAAGATATGTACCCACCAAACATTACCAGAGAGACCACTAACCACTGTACAGGAAAGGTCAGGCTTCTTTTATAACACAGAACAAATATAAATACTGTAAATGAAGCAGAAATATCTAACACTAAATGTGACCTAAGATGAGAAATATGAAACTATGAAAAAATCACTATCACTAACTTTTCATTCTGCATACACAACTCTTTACATAGTTGGGCTCACTTATTACGCTGCTTTATAAACCATGTTTTTTGTTTGTTTGTTTGTTTTGTTTTGTTTTTTGGTATACAGTATAACCATAATTTCTGGTAATGAATATTAGAGAAATTATACTGTTAATTGATTACTTATAATATCTCAATAATACTAATATTTCACTTTGTTTATTAAACAAGACGAAATAAACGAGGACTTTTAATTTTTAACATTTAGTGGAATTTGAATTACTTCTTCAATTTTCTTACATCTCTATTACTGTATTTTGTTAATTGTTAGGGAAATGACTCGTCGCGATTAATTCTTCATGTTTTTAATAACATTTTGTGTATTAATAAATTGTAAGATTTTTTGTTTATTTTTGTTAAGCAAAACAGTGATAATGCCATGGTTAGTAGTGTAATAGTTACAGTTAGGCTACCACTGAGTACCACAGAGAAACTCTTCTTACTACATAAAAACCTCAGGAGAGCAGAGTGGATCTTGGCATGGGACACAGGCTAGTATAGCCACCTGTTCTTTAGCCAGCCACTTCATCACCATGCTGAGGTTTCACTACAGCAGAATGGACTGTGTGCTGGAATTAGTGATCAGCAGCCAAGTGTGTGTAACACCTGCGATATGATCTGCCTCGTTCACTGGAGCAAACCCCCCCGAGTGGCCTCACCTCCTCCGCCTCTCTCCGGTGTAAACCCCGGGCTGCCAGTCCGGTCCTGAGCTCGTTAATGTCCACCCTGCCGTCCTTATTCAGGTCCAGCTGCTCGAACAGCTCGGCATATCTCTTCTCTCTGTCCGGGTCCAGAGGCGCTCCGCTCTCTCCGTTTTCTCCGTTTTCCCCGCTGCGAGTCCGGGTCCAGAACCGAGCCTTGTCTTCGCCCATGTGAATGAGAAAAATCCGCTATCCGGTAAAAGCCGACTCCTTATTCCCTGAGCCGCGTAACTGACAGAACCGAAACGAGCCTGAGCTTCGCCCTCGTTTCCACAACGACAGACCGGAGCCGACGGGACCGCTGCCCTGCGCCGCTACCTCCCCACCATAACGGGAGCCGGGAGAAAGGGAAGCGGCTCTTACCGCGCTGCACCTGCTGTTAGTGGGTCACGGGCCTCTTTCCTCTAGCCAGACGTCTCCACCGGATGGATGGCGCCTAATCGAGCTCTCGTGAGATTAATCCCGGTGTCCGTTACATAGTCAGTTACACCGGCACTCGCAAATCCATAAACTCATTCAGATGAATTAAAGTTTCCGTCGAAGGAGGGGCTCGCGGATGAGCAGTCTGCACGTTCTTTTTTTTTTTTTTTTTTTTTTTTACCGCAGTCTCACGCGGCCATTCGGCCACATCTGTGTGAGTGTGAGTGTGCGCGCAGAAACTGTTGATGCTATTAATTACATATTTATCAGTCACGACACAAAATGGTCCTAAACAGTCTGACATTAACGGAGAGGTATTAGAAATGATATTCAGCTGCACATATCAACCGACAGCATCGCTCTGATGCGGAGCGGCGCTGCTGTGATCACACTGCACGCGCCGCGTGTTCCGCTCTGCGCGCGCGCGCGCGCTCTCTCAAATTTTCTCACGCCACACTGGCACGTTGATCTTGACAGCCAACGGGTGGGGGTGGTGCTGGGTGCACATGATATCACTGTGTCCATATTGTTTCCTATATTTATTATTTTTATGCTTGGATTTGGCTGATTTATTTTGGTTTTATCGTTCAGAAGATGGAGGAGATCCTGTTCCTAACGGCTAAAACACTAATCTCTCATTTTGTGGCTACAGCAGAGCTTAGCAAGGTGTAGCTCAGATGAATCGGGATTTAATTTAGTTGTTGTTGCTGTTATTAATATCATCATCATCATCATCATCATCATCATCATCATCATCACATTATCATTATTATTACTATTGTGTTTATAACTGTTGTTGTTGTTGTTGTTGTAGTTGTTGTTGTTGTTGTTATTTGAGCCAAGATCAAACTAAACAGTTCCGTTTTGAAGCTCTAAAAAAATATCTCCACGGACACTCTGAGGACCAGTGTTTCCAAGTTTGGTGATCTACAGCATGTGTAATAAGGTAACACTGGCAAAATAATCAGTCAGTCATTGTTGCCCATCATGCACAGAAAAAGCAGTCTTTATAACAACATTAGAAATTTTTAATGAACATTTTAATGAACATTTTTATGCCTCGACATGCTTGCTTTGTTAGGACTTTGTGAACTGATGGCCCCTGATTCACAGAGGAGTTCCAAAGCCACTGATAGCTTATTCGATATTAATAGAAATAATTATGAGGGATTGTGCACGGTGACGCGCAGCATCAGACAGTGGAAAGCACCCAGTCAGCATTCATGGGATATGAGAGAGAGAGAGAGAGAGAGAGAGAGAGAGAGAGAGAGAGAGAGAGAGAGAGAGAGAGAGATTACAAGGACAAGTGCACATGGATCTGCACCGATGTCACATGGACCTCAGCCAAATATTTGAATTTAGAATTTATCTGATACACTCATCCAGTGCCAATTAAAACAAAACTACAACAATAAAGTAAGCCCAATTTCTTAGTCATCAACACTTCAAGCCACCAACAGACCAATAAGGAGCGATTGTGTCAGAGCCACAGCGTCCCCTCAGGCTTCCTGTGGTCAGTGATCATGAAGAGTACAAGAGAAAAGTGCTAACCAGCGCTGGCCAAACTAATAACAGCAAAGGGGAAAGGTATAGGCCACTACCGAAGCATATTGTTGCCCCACCAGAAAAAGAGAAATGTATCAGTATCACGTTATAATGTGGAAAGTTTATTGTTATAACAAAATATTTTCGCGTTTTAACACGATGTTTTCACATCATTACAAGATACAACGTTATCACGTTATAACAAGAAACCTTTCTTGTTATAACAGTATACGATTTATCACGTTATAGCGTTATTAGGGTAGCCTGGGGTAATAGCCCCCTGGGGTAATAGGCCTCCCCACTGTAGTTCTCCAAAAATAAAATAAAATAAAATAAAAATAAATAAACACCAGATGGCGTCAAATTTAATTTCAACACATTCCCTGGCCACCGCTTCTCTTGTGGAATGCAGGATATTGACGTCTCATCACTCTGCGGTCAGTTATTCCACCAAGACGATTTCATGGTAAGTTGATCTAATTTCTGGTCATCCTGAAAAAGTTGATTACATGATGTTATGACATTAGATTTCTTCACTTTTTTGGGTGTGTCATTGGGAAGTTTAATAATCCACTTTTTCTGAGGAGAAAATCTGAAGTAGTTTTTAGTGAGGGGCCCGTTTTTCAATGGACTGCATTTGAGGGAAAAGCCCCCCTTTAGTTAGTTAAGGGCTATAGTTTGTAGTTGTTAAGAGTAATAACTTAAAGAAAGCAGGAATGGTAGTAGCCTACACTTTGTTTAGCTAACATGTTAGCTAGCTAGCTATCTTTGTTTAGCTAACATGTTAGCTAGCTAGCTAGCTAGCTTTGTTTTGCTAACATGTTAGCGAGCTAGCTAGCTAGCAATCTTGATGCCGAGCAAATTCTGAGGAACTACTTTCTGAGTTTTTTTTTTTTTTTTTTAATCATGTGTTGATTTACCTAAGGCTATGCATCCCACTATAAAGTTGGATCAGGGTTATGGTTGTTGTTGAGTTTAGGGCATAGCTCAGTAACTCCTATAACATGAACAATTGTGATGTTCCAGTGCAGTAAGAAAAAACAAAAATATATTATAGGTTGATATGGTGTGCAAGGGAAAGAAAGATTGAAAAATAAATAAATAAATGACTATGCTGTTTTTTGTTGTTGTTGATTATTTTTCAGAGAATGTGTTTTTCTCTTTTAGCTTACCCTGAAAATATCACAAAAAGTTCAGTTTCTTTAGTACTGTGTTTGATACAGTTATTTTTGTCATTTACAAATGGGTTAGAATTAAAGAAATAAAGTAAATTATTACAAATGTTATCAAAGTCATATTTTGAATAATCCATATCAATCGCTTTAACCACACATTGGGCAAGGGGGATAGGAACAGAAGCCACTGTAGCGTACAGAGTCTACAAGTCTACACAGAGCTTTGTGCACTGTGCTTCAGATTCACAATGAATAGGCCGACACCATAAAGACTGCTCCTCAAATGCATAAAAGAACAAACTCATGCCTGAGTGAACACTTAACATGTGGGCAATCTATTTCTTTTCAACAGATTTTGTTGGCCTAGCATCCACTTGGACCCCTGTGTGGCGTGCATGAGAATAGGTCCAGAATAAACTAAATCAGAGTGGAGAGAGAGCCAGCAGTGCCACCAAGGTGGTTTTTAACATGCCAGTGGGACAGTGGGCATGCAGCGTCAAGTACGACCATGGAGTCAAATATGCCAAGACTTGCATGTTGTGGAGAGCCTGTGGTGATGGTTCCCATCCCACAGAGAGGTCAAGTGTACTCTACTCAAAATAGAGATGGAAAGTGCTTCAACTAACGCCACCTTCATGTCTGTCCTTGAATTACATGATATTGACTGTTGCTAGTGAAATGCTCATTTGGGAAAGGGGACCACACCAGTCTAAAGCCTTTAGCCTTTAGCTGAAAATTAAGACAGGCCTCAGGGGTCTTGGTTGAGCTTAAGACTAGATAAAGGTCAGTTGGGTTAGTGGGATCAATGAGTGTCGGTTTAGCTTATAATTTGATTAGGATCTAAGTTAGTCAGGTGGGGTTTTAGCTGGGTTTGTGAGGTGAATTTAAAGTTAGGGTAAGAATAAATGTTTTTTCAAATGGATCTTAATCAGAACATTTTCCTAAGGCAGGAGTTCCAGGGGTTTGATTAAAGTTAGGACTGGGTCAGGTGTAGTAAGCTCTTCCTAACAGATGAAAACTATGAACAGTGCACCTTTAAAAGAATGTAGTTTCACACCTTACACAGTTACTGTTTTGAAAAAGGAATTCAATCACTTTGACTACCTGTCCATTTTAAATGAGATACTTTTTACTTTTACTTCAGTATATTTGTACAGGAGAACTTTTATTTCTGCTGCATGTCAGCACAGTAACAGTACTTCTGCATGAGTAGCAATATGTAGTACTCTTCCCACTACTGTGTGCTCTAATGCCATTCCTCACCTACTTTTTCTGCTTTACCTCAGCTTCATTCTCCTCTGGTTTCTGCATTTCTCATTCTTATCTACACAAGTACTTTACATTCCCCTACCCCGTTCTGACGTATCTGTAGGGATTGTCACTATATGATCATTCCTCACCTCTCCTCAGTCCACCCATAAATTTGGGCTGGCAATGCAGAAAGGATTCCCATAGAGCCTTACATCAATGGCCAGCTGGCAGCTGAAGTGAGATTAGGCTACTACTGGTTTAGAGGTATCCAGGGACAACCTTGATTACCTCATGAAATGAACCAAGAGTTCATTTTGAAGAGCAAACTGGCTCAGCTGAATTCAAACGTCATCATTATTCCTGTCAGTGGCTTATTTATGAACAACAATCACAGAGTTGCCACGTTAGAATGCTAACAAATCCACTGTATTTTTAAGCTGGATGGTGGAGCAAAAAATGTTCTGCATCTGTCATTAGTAAATGTATAGGACATTACTTTCACCACATCTAGCTGTTTCTGTTATGTGGTAGCCAAAATGGAGGCCAAGCTGATTTGGTGTCTGGTTCTGATTCTTTCCCAATGATGAATGCTGGGTCCATACTAGTTGCTTAGACTCATAGTCAGACAAACACACCCATAACTGATATCCCAACTCTCTGGCTTGACCTTTCTTACCTGGATGTAACTCCAGTTCTATTAGCGTAACCCTCTAACAGGCTTCACTATTGGCTTATCCCCTGGCACGATGCCCTGGGACCCTGAGACTTTCGGTGCACCTACTAGCTAATCATGTGCTTTGTATGACCATCTAGACATCAATCCTGTTCCACCAGAGCCAGCTGGCACTGAGGTTAGGGTGCTATGGCCATACTCATAAAACTGGACTTTAACCCAGCTAACTATCTGTAAGTGGCATGTCAGCTTGCTTGCCATACTTTTTTTCCCCCCAAAAGAGTGGACTGTCCCTTTAAAAATGCTTACATAGGCTGTATAGTGGGAGGGATGGAACAGTGTAGATGTTCTTCCCACAACATTTCTTCCCTTCTCCTTAAATTCAGGTCAGTCAGTCAGTCACTTTTAATTTTTTTTGTTAACAAGTGCATAATTAAAGTTTTCTCAGTGCTAAATGAACAGCGCTCTGTAACAAATACAGTTTTCATCACAGTGGTCCGATTTTTCCACAGTCATTATTCTATGCTATCAAAATTAACTAGAGAATGTTATGTAGTCTACCTGTACCTTAGTAATTTATGACCTCTACTGGTGACCAGTGGGAACTGCAACACCCTAGTATCACCATGTGCTTACTCATGGAATAGATTTTGGTTCATGGGATGAGCCAAAATCTGCTGGGTGTCTGTAAAGCACCTTGAGATAACTGTTGTTATTAATTTGGCACTATACAAATAAAATTGAACTGCACTGAACAGGCATGTAGGGTGCTCTTTGCTGTTTCCCTTTCTGGACACCAACAGGATTTGCAAGGTCTGTGACACTGATACCAATAATGTATTGTCTACTGAAGCAAGCTAATATAGAATAGTGGCACACATTGGCAACAGTCACTTTCACAGCAGGGTTAATGAGAACAGAATTATTGAGTATTTGCCATTCTTGAGATATGGACTGTGCAGGTTTTATAGAGTGAAAAGCCGCTCAATTCCTATCCTATAATTAGGTTTAATTGATTTATTGATGTTGTTTTAATTTACAACATGGCCTCTTTGCTCGTCTCTCAGTTAAAGAAGGCTTTTATGTCTTACCTCACTCACTTGAAGATGACTCGAATTGAGATTCTGGGAGGACAAATTCCAAGAAAAATCATTGAATGTACTGCTACCTGTCCTTCCTCATATTGCCTATCTCCAAGGTGGCAGGTTTCCCTGTGTAACAGTCTGCTGACATCTCTATGTCTATAACTGCAACTTTTCGTTGTTCTATGTTGTTACCTTGAACTTGTAACAGAGAAACAGCATCTCATTTCCATCAGTATTGCCTGCCTGTGATGCTCAAGCTCAGAGTGCAGAAACTCCACTCAGTGTTGCCATAAAACTGGTTTTCCTATTGCCATCAACTATTCATTCTAGCACTGAGAATGATCATAACAAAGCCAAACGGAAAACTGGCCATGGAAAAAGCAATTACTGTCACTGTTTATTCTCCATACTAGTCTCATTGTCAGGAATGTTGTTATGGATAGAGGTACTGCAGCATACATACAACAAATTCTGCATATCTGTTTTTTTTGTGGCAAATTGTAAAGAAATGTGTGCACAATAGAGCACTGTGCAAACAAATGTTGCACAGATTAGAGCATATAAAGTAGTTTAAGCTGTTTGTAGGAAGAGTGCAGGCACTCTACATGGGCGTATTTTGTGGAAACCATCAGCACACACACAATGCAATAAAAAAAAAAAAAAAAACTCGCAAATTTGCACAGCAGCTGACATAATGTGTGTGTTTCAGCCCTTCATCTTCTTCAGTGTTTCTGGGTCACAGTGGGTGTAAGTTGTAACCCACATTTATATACAAATCAAAGAACATTGAAAGTGTATTCATCTGGGATTCCAAATTAAAGTGTGAAACCTCCATACAAATGACATAATATAAAATGTTTCCGCATTCTTTAGCTTAGGTGAAAGAATTAATTTATTTGCAAAAATCACAGTCAGAAAATGCTACCAACATGTTAATACATTATAGCACAAAGTATCTTTTGATGCCTGCCATGCAAATTCACAAAGAGCAATGGAGTTTATCCCCAGGGGTGTGAGGCACTGCAGGAGCAGCTTGTGAAAGGTCTGCATGACTAGAGACATACTGAATACTGTAGGCATTGAGCTGCCGATGCTGTGAGGACTGCTGTCTTACCTGGACTTTCCAGAACTTCATTCTTTGTTGAGTGGTAGTGGTGGAGAGGATGGGAATAGGGCCTTGAGCATCTAAACCTTATTGTAATGATCATTTATTCATTTTTTTTAATGTAATTTATTATTTTTTTTAATGATCACTAGCAACATCATAAGGCAGAGTGGTGGTTGTGTGAAAGGGCACTGTGGTTCTTGCTGTATGGATTTATTTGGCTCTAATGACTGTCCAAAACTTGAATACTAACCTATGACCCTTCTTTTCTTTCTTTTTTCTTTTTTCTCTTTTTTACATAGCACAAATACAATATTTCCTTCCATATACGCTGAGGCTACAGAAATATCTTCCTTCATCAGGTTGCTTGACAGACAAAAGGAGAGATGACCTTAAATACCTTGGCTGACCCACGTACGAGGCTTTTGTTCTGTAAAATAAATCTTAAAACAAAACAAAACATGTATGTGCTGCTGCATTGCCAGCCAGCTCCTGCCCCCAGGCTGTGAGGCTTTTAAGTTCATCTTTAAAGTAACTGTAATGTAACAGCAGCCAGGATTCACACTTTTGTATTTATCTAAGTTTGTGGACCGTTTTTCATCAGTTTAACTGGCTGATTTGATCAGTTTCATTGATGGTGTTTTTATTAGTTTAATTGGATCATGCACAAGCACTTTTATCCAATTTTTAATGTAACTTATTTAGTCATACGTTTCACTGGAAAGTACTTGCACTTTAACTCCTCTAGTGTCTGTCAATGTGTTTCAGTGTGTCTATAGCCTTTTGGTAATGTGATGAGAGCGAGCTATGTTTTTGTCTTTATTTTGTTCATTTTGTTAAAAGAGGGGGAAATTATGGTATTTTTATTTAAGGCTAAAACACCCTTAAAGTAGAAAAACAGAGAGGCGGGTAGCTCTTTGATAGCCACTGTATATACAGTCATCTTTATCCCATAACACACTGACACACTGAACTGGAACTCTGGTTTGGTAAAATGACTGATGATGAAGAAAACACTTCAGTAATGGAGTAAGGGGTGTTATGCTCCAGTTGTGTTGTTCGGCAACCAGCCACTAGAGGGAAGCAGAAGGATCTTTTCCTCTCTCCTCCTTTCTTATCATTCTGCTCTCCCACCTTCTCTTTCCCTTCTCCCTCTCTTTTCCATCACTCTCACCAGGATCCATCCTTCAGCATACATGATGCACTGTGCCCAGAAGAGTTAGAGAGGCAGTGATACCTGTCTATCCCATTTGGTCACCAAGGCAACTTGAGGAGTTTTTCCATCTGAACGGCACTCACTGGATTAATGTTGTGTGTGTGAGTGGAACAGGACTCATTGGATTAATGTGTGTGTGTGTGTGTGTGTGTGTGTGTGTGTGTGTGTGTGTGTTTATTTGTGATACCCATTATTCGACACACTAGCAACAGACTAGTCTTCCTGACATCCATTTAAAACATCAGTGAAATATGATCAAACCATTTCAATACAAAATCACCATTAAAACTTAAAAACAATGAATATAATGGAAACAACACGTGCCTACAAAAACAACATACTGCATATAAAGAAAATGTATGTATCCACACAAACACATTAGTAGGTGAACAGAAGCTACTGACTATTCAGAGGCTATAAACATTCCAGATATATTTAATTCACTATTTAGATCCCTCAGTCTGTTCTCTTCATCTCCATGTCTGCTTTCTGTGCTTTCTCACCATCTCTCCTCTCCACCCACCCATTCATCCATCTCCCTTCATCAGCCACTGTGTGCTGTTATCACCATCACCCTGTTTGTCTGTCCATCTCCCCTCAAACGCTCTCATTTCCTCTCTCTCGCTCTCGCTCTCTCTCTCTCTCTCTCTCTCTCTCTTGTGTCTAAAGGGTCTGGGTAGCTGGAGATGTCTCGCCGATAACCAACAGGGCTGGCAGGTTAGTGAGGTCGTTGGGGTCAAAGGTCAGCACCTCAACTGCCATTTGTCTGCTCCAGGAACTGACTCACCCCTATCCCTGACCTCAAGGCTATTATGTGGCCCTGCACCTCTCTCGTTCTTTGTCTCACTCTCTCTCAGCCCGAGTCGCTCTCTGATGCACCATGAGAATACCCTAATTGTATTGATCGTCTTAGCATTTTACTGATAACTGTGCGGGTAATGGTAGTTTCCTTTTCACTGCACTGGAGCTATGCATTCTTAATTGTTGTTGAAGATTTATGGAAAATGTAGGTGTGGATACAATAACTATGTCACAGCTTGAGGTGCAGTGCAAAAGCACAATTCATCTTACAAGTGCACAGTATTTACTGACTGGACAAATGAATACAAGACTGAGAAGTCGTTAGATCTGCAAACCTACAATTAGAAGAAGCAAAGCAAAGCAAAAGCTCTGGTCCTCAGTGGATGAACCAGCTAAAATAGTGAGAAAAATAATGAGAAGTAGCATTTTTAACCATCAAAATATCATTACCAAATGAACTGGGATACCAAATGAGACAAAAGAGACAATGGTGGAGACAACTGTGGGCCTCTTTCTAATGCCAGTGGTATTGTGTTTATGTTTCTCCAAATTAGAAGCCTATTCACACCAAGTCTGAATTTTCAGCACAAAAAAACATGCATGGCAAGATTTTAAAAAGAAACATTGTATTGTATTTCTATGGACCCCTCCAAAACATTGCACTGTTCTTATTTTTTTTTTTTTTATTCATTCTTTCTTTTTGGGGGGCCAGGTTGAATTTATTTATTTGTTTGTTTGTTTGTTTGTTTGTTTATGCTAGAGATTGAAAGAGAACTCACTGACCAGTTAGATTAGCTTTTGGGTCAGCAGCATTCCAGGTTGCTGCGGAGCGGTTGATATATCGGGAGGTGCGCTAAAAACATGTTTTGCTAGCAACAGCCAACAGAAACCTAATCTTGTTTTTTTTTTGTTATTTATAGCTGCAACTGAAAATAAACAGGCATATCATACACTGAGAATACTTAGTATTGTCTGCTGAATCTAATGATGCCATGGTCGATGCAATCTGACCTTTATTTTTGGCACTACGACCCTTCAGAGCTGGAGATGTTCATGTTCACAGATTTTGCTATCAGATCCCCATGAAAATGTTTTGCTCTACAAACATTTTATGGGTTACTGTTCCCACATTTTTACACAAACATAGACATGTTATACATCAGAAATGTTCAGCATTTTCTCCTGAATCCAATGATGCTAGGGTCCAAACAGCTGCAAAAAAAAAATAGCCGTGTTGCAGTGTTTTATTTTTTACAAGGGTTATTATACAGTTTTCAAATATGTTATGGTGGATTTTCGGAGAATTTGTTCGTCTGCTGAGGTGCTGTCCGTGGTGCTGAAAGGTGCTCAGTAGGTGTGCTACATGCTGAATTAATTGTCCCCCATCCAGATGAGAATGCTTATGGTGTATGCATTAGTGCATGCATGTGTAGGTGCATAAACTCTGTCATGTAGTAGAGGAGGTCTGCCAGTATGAGAAGATTTGACCTGGAGTCAACAGGCTACTTCTTCGCTTTCATTTAGGTATCCTATTTCTTCTGAGAATGACCAGTGTTCAGTGTTGTTGTGAATGGTTTTGATGTGGAAAAAACAATTCCACACCAATATTTTGCAATTGTGTGTTGCTCATTTGCATCGGACTCAGTGTAAATAGGCTGTGATTTTGCATGTTCAGCATAGTATCTACAAAATGTATATACTTCATGTTTCTACTAATCTTTACCCAAAAGCAAACAGTCATATTTTAGAACTCCAGTATAATTTTTCCTCCCTGTTTTTCCAGCCATTGGTTTCCATTCATTCCACTATGATATGAAAATGAACTTTCAGAGACTTCAAACTTTCTTCACTCCACTATTCCATCACCGTAATGAAGTTGTCCACATTAGTTTACCTAAAAGCAGCAGCACTCTTGTGGTTTGTATTGTAGTATAAGGAGGGGGGGGTTCAACCAAAAACTTCATATTTAAAGATGGAGTGATTTTGACTGTATGGTGTGAAATCTTTAGTACCCCTGCATGATTTGCAAAATGGTTTGTTGCAAGGTAAAATGTGTGGAAATTGTAGTAAACGGGTCACACATTCAAAATCACTGGTATGGGTCTTTCTTTTAGAGTTGAAAAGAGAAGAGCTCTAAGACTCAATAAGACTATAAGTCTAAGCATTGAATAAATAGTTAAGTTCATTCCACACCTGTACACATCTGCAAACCACACTAGCTTGAACATTTCAATTTCTGTTTCTTCGTAAGATGCTTTTTTCTAGTCTTGTATTTATGTGAGGGAAGGTAAATTGGAATACAGTCACAAATTCAGCATGGCAGCATTTACCTTGGAGCATGATATGACACGCATAACTGTTTTTTTAAATCTGTAGTTTTTTATAACTAGGAAAAGTATGCATTGCACTAATTTATATGAGGCTCAAACACAGACGGATGTAAGGTTAAAAGTGCTTCAAGTGGAAGGAAAAGCCTTAACTTGGAAAATAAATCAACATAAATCAATCAAACTTTTTCATCAGTTCATCAGTGTAGTCCTTAAAGGAATACTCTAACGTGGCAAAATCCCCTCTTCCTGACCTCCCGAGACTGAGACAAGATGCTGGACACATTTTCCCGTCTATATGTCCAGCGGTTCACTTCCTATGAGTACCATTTCCTGTTACCTTAGCATAAAGACTTGGAGTCTTTACCTCTTCTTTACTTCCTCTACCACCAACACCACCCAACACATTTCAATTTCATCACATTTAAAGGAAAAGCATTTGAACACACCTTACAGACATCCACCAGAGCACTGTACAAACACAGCACTGTCAGTAAGGTTTGTTTTAGCTGAATTTATGCCTAGGCCAGTATATGAACCTTTTTCAGGTGTTTTTGATGGCTGTTTTGCTTATTGTGTGAGACTACAGAGGTTATAGATGCAAATTAATATGTCAAATTTCCTGACACACAGTGTTTGGAGGACTGGTTGAGCAAGGTGATTAGTGTAGGTTGGCCTAGCACCAATGTACCATTAAGTTTTCCAGCGTGCAGGATCTCCAACAGGTCGATGCCTGTTTATAGCGAGTGCTGTGTGAGCCTTCATTTATGTTCCTGTACTATTCAGTAGTTAATGAAGGCAGTAACTCCCCAGACAAAGTCCCTTGCAGCGAGGCAGCTCAGTCGTGGTCTGAACAGCTGGAGGCTTGTCAACACTGTAGATGTGCAGTGGACACTGACGGCTGTGTGTAGCTATAGTTGTCTGTTGGTTTCTGAGCAAACATTGAGTGTATGCCAACGTTAGTCTCCCAGTTAGTGGAATATCTGTTTATAGTCTTTTTGTAGTTTGGTCCTTAGGTTGGCTGCCTGAAAGTGCCGTCCCTGAACATTTGGGGACCGGAGGCAAAAAAATCATCTTGGGGGGACTCACTTTTAAACTCAAGTTTTCCTAGTGCATATATATATATCTTTGTATGTATGTACTGTATGTATATATGTATGCATGTACTGTACATATATGTACACATACACATACACTGGTATACACACACACACACACACACACACAATAAATATTTGATTACAGAGGAAACCATTTCTTTTTTTATTTATGAAAATCTGCACTGGAAATAGACTCTTAAAAAAATAAAAGCACCACACCAGATATAACTAGATATTTATATTTAGAAATATATGTATTTTGGGGGGTCTCTTTGGGTCTGTGGTCTACATATGAGTGGTGTGTAAACCCACCTACAGTCAGCTGACCCACCACAGTTCACTGACATACATATATGTACACATACACATACACTGGTATACACACACACACACACAATAAATATTTGATTACAGAGGAAACTTTTTCTTTTTTTATTTATGAAAATCTGCACTGGAAATAGACTCTTAAAAAAATAAAAGCACCACACCAGATATAACTAGATATTTATATTTAGAAATATATGTATTTTGGGGGGTCTCTTTGGGTCTGTGGTCTACATATGAGTGGAGTGTAAACCCACCTACAGTCAGCTGACCCACCACAGTTCACTGACATACATATATGTACACATACACATACACTGGTATACACACACACACACACACAATAAATATTTGATTACAGAGGAAACCTTTTCTTTTTTTATTTATGAAAATCTGCACTGGAAATAGACTCTTAAAAAAATAAAAGCACCACACCAGATATAACTAGATATTTATATTTAGAAATATATGTATTTTGGGGGGTCTCTTTGGGTCTGTGGTCTACATATGAGTGGAGTGTAAACCCACCTACAGTCAGCTGACCCACCACAGTTCACTGACATAACTCTTTATGACAGTTTACACTGTATACCACAGTAAGTATACAGCATCCAAATGATGCTGTCAGTTTCCAGAGAAAAGCCTGATTTGTCAGAGTCGACCAGATTTTGGTTTATACTGGTGGTTGTTCTCTTTATAGTTCACCCACTTTAACGGCTCATAGCTGATTACCAGGTGTTTTTGGTCAATTCAACTGATTCTGAACTCCTCATGTTTTTGGTGAGGTCACAGCTCCTGTTCCACTCTTTCCGTCCCTTCGTCTGCCTTCACATGCTGTGTGTAAGATGACATCTTGCTGAATGACCTTGCTGCACACACTGGAGGCAATACACTGACACACATTGACACACACACACACACACACATACACAGCTTGCAGACATGTACATTGCCTTGTGTCAGCTTCAATCTCCCTCCTGTCCTTCCCCTCCTTCCTTTATCTCTTCACACAACAGCTCTCCCTCCTCCACTGTCTCTTTGTATCATCGCCTTAAAGTGGATTTTCCGCCTTGTTTTTCTGTCCATACCTTCTTTTGTCACTTGTGTTTTCGTCTGAATGTCCTGAATCTGTCGCTGGACCTCTCTTCCATTTATATTCTTCTAACACATTGCATCATATTAACCATTTGAAGCCTGGGTAGAATCATTTGATTTCTTTAAAAAAAAAAAAAAAAACTGGGATAGGGCAATCAGCAACTGAGCAAATAATGACCCCAAAATCAGCAAGAGAATTAGTAACACGTTGCAAGAAAATGACTTAAAATTAGCTAAAAAAAAAAAAAAAAATCAATAATAATAATAATAATAATAATAAAAAAGAAGAAAGAAAAGAACAGAATGTTTTTTCAAAATTTTTCTATATAATAATAAACATAGTTTTCTGGATATTTTACCCTAGTTTCCATTCTATCTCTTTCTCTCTTTTTTTTTTTTTTTTTTTTTTTTTTAGCTAATTTCCAAGTCACTTTCTTGTAACCTTTTACTAATTTACTAACTAAGTTGCTCATTGCCTTTTCCACTATGTCTCTAGAGGAAATCATGCCAATTTGTTCCGGTTTCGAAGGGTTAAATATTTGTGAGAAGGCCTTTCACAAGTATTTAAGTGCAAGACATCTGACTTTGATCCTGGTTTCAAAGGGTTAAAGCAATTTCTTGCCCTCCTGATAAGCTTCATTAGAGGCACTATCACTTTTAATCAGTGTAAATATCATCATTACACTCCAAAACATAATCAAATGAACTCAAGCAAATAAAAAAATGAATACAAGAAGACAATTCCAATTGTTTGTTCCAAAGTTTTTTTTATTTTTATTTTCTTTCTTTCTTTCTTTTTTATTGATGGCTTGATTTCTGTCACAAAGCATTCCCGAACAGAGAACACACAGTTGGTTTACAGATAACACAAGATGCAAGCAGCTGATACAGATGATCAAGGCTTCATTTCAGGAAATGCGGTCATGCATGGACACGGTTGTCATTCATCGACCGGCGAGCTGACGGCATTCCCAAACCCACCGACAGCGATGAATGTGAACCGGAAGCCTGCACTGGGAGAGACTGCATGGCATCCAGGAGCCTTGTGTCGCCATTTTGAGGAAGATTTCAGTTGGAAACAGGTGAATAATGGGGCCGGTGACATGCCCTCGCTGTACCTTCAGCCACAAAGCCTTGCGCTGTTCTGCAGCTGCTCTCCAAGTGTCTTTGTTGAGACATTCATCCCTGCTGCCTTTCAAGGAAAAGCTGCAGAGAACTGCAAGAGCTGGGAATGATTGTTGGCCAGATTTTCGGTCGCAAATTCAGGGACATTTGTGATTTGCTGACAAATACAAAACACAGTAAACATGTTCCAGAACCTGAAAGAAGTGATATGCCCTCTGAGATGCCTGGGAGGCGTCTCAGCGCTCACCCACCCCTCACAAGCATTTAAACAAAAGAAATCTGACAGTGATGCAGACGAATTGCAATCATTTAAATAACAATCAATACAGTTTTCCTGTACCTTTTAAAAATATTGTTTGCTCGTTTTCAGGGATTTTTTTTGCCTTTTTTTCTTTTTTCTTTTTTTTTTTACTAACATTCTATAAATTTCTTTTACTCATTTTCAGTTTAAGTTTTTTTTTATTTTTATTTTTGACTTTATTTATTTTTGTTATTTATTAACAAGTGTTCCAGTTATTTTTGCTAATCATCTTTTTTTTTTTCCATGTTTTTGAAAGAATTCAAGTATCCGACTTGGATCCAACATCAACTGATCTGGTATTTGTCTGAAGTCTGCAAGCTGAGGATCTGTCTTCTACTTTTGTGGCAGCTGATTGTGAACAAACAGGAAAGCTGACTCTCGATGACACACACTCTTACAGCGATGCCATATTCCCTCATTTACAAGCAGGATACAATTCTTGAGGTCTTGAGATAAAAATAAATCAAAAGATGTCCCTGTCTTCTGTCTGGAGAGGGAGGGATCTGGGGACATTTCTGGGGACAGCTCCAGCTGGGGACAAACCATTAAACCGGGGGACTGACCCCTGAAAATGGCAACATCTGAAACAAGGAGGCAAAGGAAGCAAATCATGGCCTCATCCTCCTCCCCTAGCCCTGTTCCGTTAACACAAGGTTCACCATCAATCCAAACAAGTTTTTCATGGTATTAGGATATGGCGCATTAAAATTCCTATTAAAACAGCTTTGGAAACTGTATCTCCAACATAGTGTGAAACCACAAGATGATGCAGGTAGAGTAGCAGCAACGGACAGATCACATCATCTCTCAGATTTCATTTGGGTGTTATATTGTTAGCACAGGTTTTCAACACTGATCCAGGCCATTCCACCAACATCTATTCATCAAAACGTTTGCTGGGTGAAAATAGTCTACATTTAGTGTCTAAATGCTGCGTCAGTGCGAGAGGTTTCATGGTGTCTGGATGTATATGTCCATAAATCTGTGTGAGAGGCTGATCTGTGTGTGTGTGTGTGTGTGTGTGTGTGTACTGTATGCCTTTCCTGGTGTGGGTTTCAGACTAATGTGAGCTCAAGTGTCAGGGTACACTCAACACTCGATGGTTTCTCTGACTCACAAACTCACCGACAGCGTTGAATGTTCCCCGGGACTTGAAAAATCCACAGTGACACCAGCGAGCAAACAGCCTCTCCTCACAGACGAGGAGGAGTGGACAGGCATGACAGGAGGCAACAAGCAGGAGGCTAAACAAGAGAAGACAGGGGTTCTGCAGGTGCACACACACTTACATCACCAGCAAACCCCACCTCAACTCGGCTTCAACGTCTCTTTTATTTGCGGTGGGGGGGGCAAACATTTTTTTTTATTATTATCTTATTTATTACAATACCAAACATAATGTAATTCAGATTTATTTCTGAAAATAATCTTATTTTATTGCATTGCTTAAGTGTTTATAGATATGTATATAGGAAAAAAAAATATTGGACCTATTTTTGACTCAATGTAGTGACACATTTCAGACGCTAGGGGGGGCAATGCCCCCCCTGCCCCCCCGCAAGCTCCGCCTATGGGTGGAGAGCATACCCAGGCAAATTTATTCTGTACATCGCACTACATGAAGGTAACATCTTCTAATGGGGACACAACGTGTTGTAAGGTGTCTCCAAATTTCAGAATGGAGACCTTTAAAGGTCTAATGCTACTTGGATTTGGATTTAAGACCAATTTAGAGAGCAGGTATTTTTAAGTGTTGTTTTCCAAAACATTTAACTATCGAGTACAGATTATATCTGCATGTATTTTTCCTGTTATCAGCAATCGGAGAGACAGTTGTAACTTAGGACCGACTTACATTGCCATTTTGGGCCTGCAAAATTTTGCTACACATCATCAAACTCAAACTTTGTTTATTTAACAGCTGGAGTTAATTAAGGCAGATATTTTTTCAGAATGTTAGCTGGGGGGAAGTCCACCTCAATGGCAGGAGGCTAATAGTTAGCATTTGGAGCATCCAGCCAGTATCCAGCACTCAGTAACAATGAGAGGAAGAGAGCACCACTACTGGAGGGGAA
Source organism: Myripristis murdjan (assembly GCF_902150065.1). Classification (NCBI taxonomy): domain Eukaryota; kingdom Metazoa; phylum Chordata; class Actinopteri; order Holocentriformes; family Holocentridae; genus Myripristis; species Myripristis murdjan. Next base: position 2,183,911 of record NC_043987.1, on the reverse strand, counting down.
GTAAAATAATATCACATTTTTCAAAACAGGGGAACCGTCCCTTTAAAGGATATGAAGTGCGGCTGTGTTTTGTAAAGCTGATAAATGCATTGTGTCCATCTAATATTATTCTACATTGATTATAAGAGTGAGCACCTACACCTGCATTTGCATACTCAGTTATAAGTGCTCCAGTAGCCAGATTTCATTTATTTTACTGCTTTCAAGGCCAAATATTTAAGGTTAGATTTACAGTAATTCAGAACTTTAAAGATTTTCCGAGGAGCTGTGGATGATATGAGCTTCCTCTGAACACGTGCTTGATTTTTGTTCTAACTCTAACCCTAACCCTAAGTACAAGAATTACAGAAAATTTTCAAAAATGTCTAAACTAAACTATATAAACATCTCCTAAAAGGCATTTAAAAGCCTCTCACAAGTATTTCAGTTAAATAATAAGTTGAAACAAAAATGACAGTGGTGATTTTAGATGGCATGGTCAATTGGTCATGGACGTTTTTGTCCACAATTTTGTCTTTTGTACGTGCAGTAGATTCATAAAATATGAAAAACCTGAACAAATCACCTATAACTAACTGAATAAATAAATAAATAAATATACAGGTACCTGCTACATCACACACACATACATAAAGTTAGCTTAAAAAACCTTTACAGCCATTTTCTTAAAATGATATGTATTGAGTGCATACAACAGCAGCCAAATTTGACATGCCACTTAATAAAAATAAAAATATCTACATATCTATCTCTATGTATGTATGCATCTATCTATCTATCTATCTAGATAGATAGATAGATAGATAGATAGATAGATAGATATTTACATAAAGATATACAAAAAAACAAAAACAACCTAAAACAGTGGAATCACCTCTTACCTTAAAATTCAATCTCTGGATATGGATATTTAGGCTAATGCACAAGTGTGTGTGTGTGTGTGTGTGTGTGTTTGCGTATGTGTGTGGTATGTACACACACTGCCCAAGCTTATAGCGTAAGCGTGGTTCGGTCGATGTGGTGATGGTGGAGGAGGGGAGGAGGGAGTCAAGGGTGAGTGGAGAGAATGAGAAGGGGTGGGGGGAGGAGGGGGGAGGGGGGCGGGGGGGTGTCTGGGTGAGATGGGTGTTGATCGATTCCAGGCTTGGTATTTCCAGACAGGCTGAATGGTAAAGGTCAAAGGTCAGCTACTCTTGTTTCCTATGAAAGAGAGGTTCTGCGTGTGTGTGTGTGTGCGTGTCAATGCGTGGATGCGTGCATGTGTGTGTGTGTGTGTGTGTTTGTGCATGTGTGCGCGCTCTATACATTGTGTTTTAAATGGATAGCAACGCAAAGCCATGCAAGTGAAAGGATCCATACTGAATGCTGCTCTTGGCTGTGTGAGACGAAATATAGCGTGTGTGTGTGTGTGTGTGTGTGTGTGTGTGTGTGTATCCATGAATGAATGCATGCATGAATGAGCGGGTGGGTGATCCCATGTCTTGCTCAATGGCACTTGAGGAAGAACCACGGCTGCTGCTGGAGTCCAACCTGACAGCCTGGCTGAGTGACAGCCATTTACTGTGTGTGTGTGTGTGTGTGAGAGAGAGAGAGAGTGCGTGGGTCTGTGTGTGTGTTTGTGCAAGTGTGTTCCACTTCTACCCAGACTGTGCACAAAGCAACATTGCACCGACAAGGCAATGACACACACACACACAAACACACACACTTGAGTTTTTCTGTCTTTCTGAGGACATTACATTGACTTCCATTCATTCACCACAGCCTTCTAGAGCCTTTCCCTCATTTTAACCATAAGCAGGCTAACCCAGACACTGAGCCTAACCTCAACCTAAAGCTAATTCTAAGCCTAACTAAGCTGAACCTCAAACTTATCTAACCAATAACACACAATTTGACTTTGTATATGCAAGAAGAGACCAAAATGTCCTCTCTTCCCAAAAATGTTGCCATTCTGATGGTTAAAAATGTGTTCTGGTCCTCACTATGTAGCAAATACAGGAACACACACACACACACACACACACACACACACACACACACACAGACCTCCAGACAGGTAGAAATGCTAATTGCAGCCACACAGACAGTGATGAAGTGGAGGCGAGTCTTAACACCCTGCTGTTAGCACAGCGCTCGGGTAACAGCAGCCAAAATAAACATTTAGCACCACTGACCTGCACACACATACACACACACACACACATACACACATATACATAGCAGGCAGACACTTAGTGGTACATGCAAGACATGCAGACAAGCACACACACACACACACACACACGCACCAGGGCATTGGAAGTATTATGTCAAGGTCGCATCCATTGTATGTGTGCTACTTCCTGTTTTTCTGTGTCTGTGTGTGTACATGCGTGTGTGTGTGCGTGCATGTGCATGCATACACGCATGGATGTGCATGTGCGTGTGAATGCATGTGGGCGTGCGCGTTTGCGTGTGTGTCTCTGAAAGAGAAGACAGATTAGTGTTGTGGTGGCTGGACTGTGAGGTAAAGAAAAGGGGAGGGGGGGAGGGGTAAAGGGAGAGCGACACACAGACAGAGAGTGAGGGTGGGTTGGGAGGGGGTGAGGGTGGAGGGACTGACCCCCCCCATACACACACACACACACACACACACACACACACATATACACACACACCCTCCCTCCTCCTTCTCCAGCTTGCTCACTCTCTCCCCCTCCCCCACCTGGGACTTGAACCCGTGACCCCCCGGTGAATGAGTTCAAGGGAGGCACCGGCAGTACTGGGAACTGCTGGTTTGTTTGTGCATGTGTGTGTGTGTGTCTGTGTCTGTGTGTGCGTGCACGTTCGTGTGAGTAAGAGTGTGTTTGGAAGTGACCTGACTTGAGTTCAGATTGTGCCGGTGTGTGTGTGTGTGTGTTTACCCCCCTAGATTATTTTTTTACCCTTGTTTTTTCTGCTTGCAATTTTGAATGATGCCTTGGGTATTGACGAGGCTACAGTACACACACAGTGTGTGTGTGTGTGTTTACATTTGTGTGTGTGATTTCAGAGGTAATGGGAACGGCGATGGCCCTTCCCCCGCCGTTGTGTGTGGGTGACTGCATCTCGCTACCTGGTCCAGACTGGATCAATACTTTAATCTAATTGTCATTCGCTTCCATTGGGACAGCCACACACACACACACACACACACACACACACATAACACGTGCCCACATGCAACATGCATAATAGTACTTCTAAAATGCATGCTTGCAAAAACACACACACACCCTGCCATGACATGCATTTATACAGCAAAAGAAGGGGGAGATAACACCACACACACACACACACACACACACACACACATACACACACACACACACACATGCACCCAATCACTCCCCCATGATCACATGATGAGACATGAATGAAAATCCCATTGTGTAAATTCACTCACTTACTCCCTGTCGCCGCGCTACCATGCATCCTTCATGTTCACTTCTATGCTAAACTCTCTCTCTCTCTCTCTCTCTCTCTCTCCGTCTCTCTCTCTCTGGGCGTTCCTCCCTGCCGTTGCATCATGCATGTACATCAGTGTCGGCAAACATCCGCTGACACACTGTCACATCACATTCCCGTCGGCCGGCAAGCCGCCTCTCCCACAGTGTGACAATACAGCCCAGCTCCACGCAGCCCACAACAAGCTGTGCTCTTAAAATAGAGAGAAAGAGAAAAAAAAAAAAAAAAAAAAAAAAAAAAAAAAAACAGAAATTGACTTACCCCAAAATCCTCTTATGCAGCCTCTCGCTCCGCTCTCCCTCCCTCTTTCTCTGCATTCCTCTCTCTCTCTCCGTTCCTTACTGAAAAGTGGCTTCTCTTCCTCCCCCCCTTTGATCCTCTATTCTCATCTTTCACTCATCATCTCTTTTCTAAATCCCTCCCTTCCTCACTTCCTCCCCTCGCGCCTCTCCCTGTTTTCGCCTCCTCCTCCGCCGCCGCCGCCACCTCCTCTTCTTCCCCGTCTGCCGTTTATCACACTCTTTCTCTTTTTCTTTTCCTTCTTCCTCCTCCCGGCTGGCTCTCCGGTGTCTTCTTCTTCTTCTTCTTCCTGCTACTGTAAACTTAACTGCAGACTGTCTGGTGGAGGTGTAGAGCGAGAGAGCGAGGGAGAGAGAGCGAGAGAGAGAGAGAGGGAGAGGGAGGTAGAGAGGCTGAGAAGGAATGGGAAGTGCAAACCAGGACACAGCCTCTGTCAGTTTGAATGAATATTGTGCACACTCGGCTTGTCTCTCCTCCCCCTCTCTTTCTCTCTCTCTCTCTCTCTCTCTCTCTCACTCTCCCTCTCTCTTCCTGCCTTGGCTTTCCCTCCTCCCCTCCCTCCCTCTCTTCCAGACACCCCTCCTCCACTCCTCTCTCTCGCTCGCCCTCATTCCCCGTCTCCTCCTCCTCCTCCCCTCGCTGCTACCTTCAAACATGTTCACACCAAGAATGACTGACATTATAGTTCTGCACTTACTGACTCTGTCCCCCACCACCCCCCGCACACACACACACACACACACACACACACACACACAGACACGTCTCACTCCCTCAGCCCCAGACGGTTAACCCTTTTGATTCAATTGCACATCCTGTCTGTTTGTATTTATTATCTCCTTTGCTCTGTGTGCTGCTGCACAGGCACTATAGGCCGTGTATTTTTTATTAGATAGATTTCACATCATAATCCTGACATGACTAATATCCTCCTAGTGAATATTTGTTCTTTTTCCTTAGGGCCTTGTGTTCTGAAGGTGTTCTGGAGAGAGAGAGTGAAATGCTGCACAAAACAGCAATCTTAATCTTTAGTTTCCAATACAAAGAAACTCTTGACAAAAGGGGGAAAAGCTAAAAGATGTCTCAAAAAAGATGTTTCTGAAAAAAATAGGGGAGGGGAACAAGCCAGAATTTCACTTGTTTCCAATACAGATTGGCTTGTTCGATTTTTTTTTTACTCTAGTTACAAGATTTGCTTTACTGGTAAGGCACTCTCTAGCTTTTAAAATGTTCCCAAAATACAAAATATCTGTCTTGATGAGTCATATAGTGTCTTAAAATCAGATGTTTCTTAACAAAATGGGAGAAAAGTCACCATTTCTCTTCTTTCAAACACAATCAACTTGGTCCAGTTAAATAAATTTTGCTTTACTGGTAGTTTGCGAGGTCCATCTTTTAAATCTCCCCATGATGCAAAATAATTTAAAGATGCTGTAACTCGTCATTTAGCATCATATTCAGTAGTTGAAATTTGACCCGATGCAGCAGCGATAATGAAGGTATGTTTCACTTTGGCCTCAAATGTGCAAATTGAAGGAATTTGTTTGTTTGGGTTAAAGTGAAAAGCTTGTGCATTTTAGTCTGAAAGAGTAAGCCTCTAGTCTAAGAGCCTTCCTAACGCTGCCCTCTCTCCATTTATTGATAATCCACTCATTTTCAGTTGTTCCATTCCTTTCCCCTCCTCCAGCCATTCCAGCTTACACCCCACTCTCTCCATCATCCTCCCTCCTTCCTTAGTTACATATTGATTAGGTCGCTTGGTGTGTGTGTGTGTGTGTGTGAGAGAGAGAGAGAGAGAGAGAGAGAGAGAGTGTGCGAGCCTGGTGCTGCTGTGGTCAATGAGGTCAACATGGTGGCCAGACAGACATCCCCACCCCCTTCTTTTTCCTGCCTCCTCCATCACCTCCTGCTCTCCCTCTCAGGACTGGACTAACCAAGTGCAGCCTAGGTAAGGAAGCACTGGACAACAATGTCAAGCTCCTCCATGAAGCCCGACGGCTCCGTTCATGCCAGCTGACTGAGTCAGTGAACTTGCTGTTGTTACACAGCAACATCACACCACTGGCTTTATTTACTCAATAACAACAATACAGGAAGAGGCTACATCTGAGTTTCTTTGCGCCACTTGCCACATGCATCACTTTTACACACAGTTGTCAGGCTGATAGTACCAGCTTGGTATAATTCTTTGAAATCCAGGAGCCGTGGACGGGCTTTTATATAAAAAGGTTTTATCTAACCCTCTGAACTTTGTCTCTTTTTAATTTTAGATTCATTTTTATTTTATTTTATTTCATTTTGGCATGTGGGGGAGGGTAATTTTTTAAAAATATTTTTATAGTAATTTTATGGTTTAGTTTTTTACTAATATTTATTATAATTAGAAGTATATCGTTCCTGTCATTTATTATTTTTTGCTAATTTTCTGTTATTTTTCTTTAAAAATCTTTTTATTAATTTTCATGAATTTTTTGGATGAATTTGCTAAATACCTTTTCCCCATGATTTTCAAAGACATTAGGCTCAAGACCACTGAGAGCCTCTACATCACAAAAGTGAAATTGTTTGCATGAGTGTTTCTCTAATTTAACGCCATATTTCCCAAAAACATTTCCTGATGTTGCTATTGTGCAAAATAAACTTTAGCTCATTTGCACTGCAAGAACAGCGCCCTCTTCCTGTTTTGAGATGTAACACAATTACAGATTTTGGATCAAATCTAAGTGCAAACGTTTTTCCCCGCAAGGCCCTACAGGACGCTGGATGTTATCAGTAGCAAAGGTAAAGGTTTTTATGACGTGGCTGCAGGTTGAACCATTATTGTGTTACAGTGATCAGATGGCAAAGTAGCCAAATGGACTTTTATTAATATGAAAATATTACAGAGTATTCCTTTAAAAACATGGGCCTTCCTAGGTCACTGGGTGCCGTTCCTGTGTCAGTACAGCCCAAACCATCCTGGCTGATCTGTGTGTGCAGAGGAAGAAGGGGTGTGTTTTTCTAGCAGATGCGACCACCTGACAGTGACCACCCTCACTGACCCCACAGACCGACAGACTGACTGTCTGCAGGGAGGAGGGGGGAAGGATGGATGGGAGCTAAGGGTCGATAGAGGGCATGAGGCAAAGACGGAGGGAGCCGCAGACAGAGGAAGGCTGAAAGGATGAAACAAAAGCAGGAGAAAACAAGGACAATGCTGGAGCAGCGTGCATGTGCTCAGGCTTTAGTATTTGCTACACTGTGATGTAGTAGTAAATAAAAACATAACCAAACTATGACTTCCAATTGATGATCATCATGAGGCAAACAGCCACCAGTGGAGAAAAATCAAATGCATTTGGATTATTTTGGTCAGAAACTAAAAATACTGATTCATGTAACACATTTTTCTGCTTGGAATCAGAAAACTACTTAGTTAGAAGGAAGAAGGGCTGAGGTTTTAGGCAGTCATGGGAATCATGTGATCATGTTATGTGGATGGAAAACATAAGTTTAATGTAATATTTTACCCCTCTGGGCTCAACTGCCGATGATACCACAAAATACAAAAAGCAGCTCATTTTAGCCCATTCTTTCCTATGCTGTGGTTTAAAAGAAAGGTGAAAAGATCTCCAGTCAAAGACCATTCTAAGGCAAAGAACCATCAGTTGAAACAACTTGTCAGAAAAGCATTAAAGGGACACTTCACCTGTTTAAAAATTACAGCTACAGTGTATTTTTTATATAGCTGAGTGGTGTCTGTGCTGACCTAGAATCAGCTCATACCATCCGCAGTTCCTTGGAAAACACTGAAAGTTCTGAATTACTATAAATCTAAAAACAAACATTTGGCCTTGAAAAGTATTAAAATGAATTAAATCTAGTTATCAGAGGGGTTATTGTTTATCACACAAAGGCAGGTGCTTTGGTGCTCAAGATTTACTTTTAAAATTAATGTAGAGTAATATTATGAAACCATGCATTTATCTGCTTTACAACCACAGCTGCTCTTCATGTCCTTTAAAAGAGAGAGTTCACCAGTTTTGAATATTATTTCACTCCCCCCTTAACCGTTGTGTAGGTGTTCCTCTCATTGTTACTGAGTGCTGGATACTGGCTGAATGCTCCAAATGCTAACTGTTAGCCCCCTGCTACTAAGGTGAACTTTCCCCCAGCTAACATTCTTTAAAAAAACCTTAACCCACTCAAAATGTTAAATAAACATGATTTAACATGTTTACACATCATGTATTTACATGATGTTTAGCAGAATTTAGATTACCATTATACATTAAAGCTAGGCGTGAAGTGAAATATCATTTCCTGAAAAATGGTATTACTGTTCCTTGAAAGGAATATTCCACCCCAAAACACATTGTTTAAAAACATACAATGTCAAATGTCATTTAATTTAGCAGATTTAAACACATATTGCCACATATTGCCAGAGTACTGTTTATGTGTGTATTTGACACACACATAAACCCTGCATTCATGATGTAAACACATATATACATGCCTCTGTAACACAGAGGCAAACAAAAGCATACATTCACACAGCGCTTGATGGCACCAGCCCGGTGACCACTGGCTTAGAGCGAGGCTCACAGCTTCTTTTGAACCTTAGCTCCCTCTGGTGGGGCCATGCTCTCCTGCACAAATGCCACCACATCTCAGGTGGAAACAGCAATTCACCCTGTCCATTTGGCAGTGTTAAAACAGCCAGCTCTCTATTCCAAAAAAAGGTTTAGCCCCTGACCTAAAGCGTTTTCCAGGTGGTAACTCATAGTTCCTGCCAGTGATTCACATCGGTGACATCATACAGTTCCCCTCGATCTCATGAAGGTCACTTTCATCCCCTCCAGAGGTTATCAGCTCAGTTGTCACAGCTGGGATGGGAGTCACCATATGTGACTGGCATGGATAGTCTCATTAAATGTAGAATGCAGTGACTTATCTAACAGTTTCAACGGGAACAGTAGTCACTTCTGCTGCCATTTCTTCTTTATCTGGCTCTTTTCATTGTCCACATCTGTCCTGTATTCACTGTTGTCCCATTTCTGCTGCCATGGCTGTCTTGTCTTGAAAAATGTCTGCAGAGTGAACTGATGCCTTTATGAAGAAGCAATAACATGCACTACCTGCCCTAGAGAGAGATACCTAAGATCAGCATTTAATATTTTAGTGGAGTAACTGAGGGGCACAGTAGCTTGAACAAAGACTTGTTGTCCACTACAAGTTTTGGCACAAAACATATTACTGTTAGGTGCAGTGGCACAAGCTTGTTACTGCTGTAGGATGAATGGAAAAGTAAGAGGTAAGTATGGTGTAATACTACAGATTTGACTGTTCACCACATCATTTGTTGCCGGAATACCAGATCCTACCTTCAGGTAGACGCTTCAGGGCTAGTAGGTATAAAAGTAGCAGGTACAAGTTTTCCTTTATACCTACATCCATATCACTTCTCAACAACAAAAAACAGCACTGTTCCCTCCGTAGTAAGATTATGCACTTTATATTCTTTTATATTCATTTTATACCATTTTTATGCAGATGATGCCTGTACGTTGCCTGTATGGTGGCTGTAGGCTAACATATACATGCTGGCACTGTCATTTCTGTATATTGTTCACTATGTGTATATTCACTGCCACTGTCTTTTTGTATAAGACATTGTGTATTGTTGTGTGTGTTGCGTAGTGTGGTGTATGCAGCTGTTTATCGGCACCCACTCAAGGAGCTCAAGACAAATTTCCTGCAAGGACAATAAAGTTTATTTGATTTGATTTGATTGATTCCCTTTTTTATTTCTCATTTCTATATGTTCTACTGATGACAAAGATGTAGAAACACACATTTGGTTGGGTGAGGGGTATAAATGCGTCCTGATGAGAATGAATGAGGGCCTATGACAAATAAGGTTTTCAAAAGAGGGCAGCTATTCCAAAATGGATTAAAAATTCAATCTGTTCACAACTGGAGACTTTAAATGTCTTGTTTTATAGCCTTAAAAGGGATAGTTCACCTATTTTGAAAAATGTGGTTATTTTGCTTCCCTCTAGCTGTTGTGTAGGACAGTAGTGGTGCTATCTTCCTCTCATTGTTACTGAGTGCTGGATACTGGCTGGATGCTCCAAATGCTAACTGTTAGCCTCCTGCCATTCAGGTGGGCTTCACCCCAGCTAACATTCTGAAAAATAACTGGCGAGTATGTAAGGTTGCAGAACTTTATAAAACCTCCACTGTATTTACTACTAGTAAAACCATAAAAACAGTCATCATGAGAGCCTCAAATGGTTTTATCAAATTACACAAAATACCTTGACATTAATGTTGTAACATGTCATGGGAATAGACACTTCATTGTGTTTTCAAACACCTGCTTTCATACAGGAAAGTCAAAATACAGTAATAAGTGTACATTTTGTAAGGGGTTAGATTCAAATTTCTGATTTAATTTTGTAGTTTAAAATTAAACCATACATTTGCTGGCTGCAACTGCTGATACTGTATGTTTGATTTCATCAAAGCAAAATTCGCTTCTTGTGAAGCACACTTGTTCATTATCTGATATACAACATGTATTTCTTTGGATTTTTGTCTTAAATAAAAGGGTTTGGAAACAAAAGATGCATGTTGTTTCATGTCATTGACCACAGACCCTGCCCTTCATAATGTCATAATCCAAACAACTGTGGTGACTTTACAAAACATTGACAAGACAAAATTTAGAGACAGAGAACCAGGAAAGAGGGGTGCAAAACTGATGCTAAGCAATGGTGGATTAAGATGGGTAAAAAAGAAATTTATCTGAACAGCAAGGATTTGTCCTGCCGACTAAATTAAGGTTCCACAATGACACTGGGTAAGTCAAAGGCAATGCGATAAGTGGAATAATTAGCCAGCTTCGTTAGTGAAAGAAAGATGCCTATTATCTGACCCTGCACTGCTCTAAAGAACTGAGGATTAGCAGTGATAGACTCACCTCACCACAGATAAAACATGCAGCCACATTGTAAGAGTCATTGATCTACTCTTTGCCTGTCATAGCATTAGAGGAGAGGATATGTCATGTTTTGAGACAGCATTCTGGGAAATGCCAGATATCACTAACTGAAGCATATATATCATAGAGCTGCATTAAAACCTCACACTTTTGGCTGAATTTTTAAAATATGTGCCCTGGTACACATTACATGTATTTCATTGTAACTTTAAGCACAAAGCTGGAACACCAGCAAGCTCACAATGGAGACTGTTATTCTGTAGAAAGCCTGATATCAAGTCAGAGGTTTTGCTGCTTGCTCAGAATGAAAGACAATGCTTTCAATTCAAAAATACTCAAAACAAATAATTAGAATGATACATTTGGATATAAGACATTTACTATAGTCATAAAGACTTCACAGCAGCTCTGGCTTTGAGTTTGACTTGTGTCCAGCCGGATAGTGGCAAACTGAGGCTAGAATGACACTCTCCAGTCCACCTCAAGCAAACTGAAAAAAAAATCTGATCTTAACGTGAGTCCATTTTAGTCATTTACTTGGGTCCTGCACTACAACACTGTCCTCCTTTGCATTAGTTACAGTTACTTCTTCCTCCTCCATTTTCAGCGGTAGCCAAGATTCTTTGTGCAACCTCTCATTCTTTTCCACCTCGCCAACGCTGGGTGGCAACGTAGCCTGCATGTGTGCCGGCAGGTGCTTGAACTCGTCTTCGTTGATGTCATAGTCCTTCATCTTGTGGTCGAGGATCCACCAGTGCCCGACGAAGCCCACATCCAGCACACGCTGAGGGAGCTCCCTCCAGGGGAATGACAGGTTGGAGCACTGGGCTTCGTACAGGCTGGTGTCTGGATCGTAGTCTTCGCGGTAGACGACCGAGAGCAACCCCAGACTGATGTGGCGCAGCCGGCCCTCGTTGCGGAGCTTAATCAGGTTCTGCACGTGGCTGTCGGAGGCGCCGCTGCGGATCCACGCCGACAGCAGGCCCAGCTGGTTGGAGCGCTCGAGCAGGGCCTTGTCGAAAGACGAGTCGTCAGGTTTTGACTGGAAACAGGCCCAGGTCCCGCCCAGAAGGGCCACATAAATGGACGCTTTAACTGGCCGCTCCTTGGCACCAACCACCACTTCCCGACATGCCTCTTTGTAGTCAGACAGGAGGCTCCGAAACCACACACCTAAACCAAACATGTACAGATGCAGAGGAATTAAACCTGTGAGGCCCTGCTGGGTTTCCCATGCAAGGAAGGCAAACAGATGTCAGATTTCTTGTGTTTAAATGCTTGTGAAAGGCATCTAAATGCAGCCATATTTAACTGTTTAAAACATGAGCCAAGTCACTTGATTTCTTTCAAAAACATGTGGGAGAAAGTGATGAGGAAATTAGAAAGAAATGGCCCAAAATTAGCAAGAAAATAGCAAAGTTAGAAGTAAAGTCCCAGAAAATTTGTAGAAAATTGCCCAAGAATTAGGAAAAGAAAAAAAGCAGCCGTGGTTTCTTGCGGTTTTTGCACAATTACAGCTTTACTATGGCATTTTATGACGATTACCACAAGAGCCCAGCTAATGTTGATAGATCCTGTTAAGTGCACTAAAATCTCATTTATTTTTCATTCATACGTTTTTTTCCCCACAAAGATTAGTTTTTTTTTTGTTTTGTTTTGTTTTTTGTTTAGCTGATGACATCTATTGAGTTCATCCTTTTTTTAAAAAAAGGTATATTTTGGTTACTATGATTAATTGGTAGTAAAGCAATGTGTAAACCATACTACTACCACAGTTCAGACACCTTGGCTTTTCACTGTTTCCACAGCAGCAGTTTTAACATGAAATAGCAAGATTAACAAAGATGTTAATTACTTTAACTAAGACTGTGTTTGTTCATGCTGGTGCACTTCAATGAGACAGTACTTTAAATTAATGTCATTTGTATCACCACTCATATTAACTGTTACTGTCACTGGTCGACATTTTGCTGTCACTGCAAATTCTTTTGCCTTACAATAGCAGTCACTTTAACGACTGTTGTAGTAGTCACTGCCTTGTTTTGTTTACTGTCAGACACGTTATCCTCATACGATTTATTCACTTCATCTGAAACCCTAACTTCAGAACACAGTGCGGATCGGCCGCCTATTTTTGCACAAACCCGACCCAAGATGAAGTAATCGGTAACCGAGTCTGACCCGGACCAGACAGCTATTCTCTTTTTGTGATCGAACCCGACCCGAGCCCCAGATTTTTGCTTGTCCTCCATCGCCAGGTTACATGTACTGTCTGAAATCAGAGTGCATCCACACTGTCCTTCAGACCTGTTCGCTGTTACTGCCGCTGCACAGTTTTCTGCACTGTGGAACCAGGATTCATGTAACACACAGTTGACGTTGCTATTTCCTGTCAATCTGGCTGCTGTGAAAAATATCTCTTAACCGTAGTCTGCACTTTATTTGACTTCATTTTCATCACATTAATTATCAAGCTCTGCCAGGAAGACATTTGGCTTTCCATTCCAAGCAAACACACCGACATGTGGAACATTTGTAGGTTCAGCTAGTGACAGCTGTCCCGGCCCGGTGTGTCCCGGAGTGCCGCAGCTCTCCGTGTATCTAGCTTCACTAACGGACGGCAGATCAGTTTCTCACCCGCTTTGCTGTTTTTCAGTCTTTCCCATCGGGTGGCTTTGGCCGGAGCTGCTGTTTCTGCCACAGCGGAGAACAACCTCCTCACCACCGACCCCGGAGCCATTTCACTGAGGTTTTCACCCCGGAAGGTCAACCGTACCCGGCAAATACATCCGGCCGGTCGCTAAGGCAAAGCAAGCGGCATGCACGCATGTGGAGCCAAAATGGCGCTGTTGAACAACATCGTGTTCGACACGTCTTGGTCACATGACGTCCGCTTTATATACGTGCTGACGTGTACCGGAAGACGTGCCACTTGGATCTGGACTCGCAGAGACAGGACTCGGGCTGTGTTATTATTCCTTGTCAGTAAAAAGTGTCCGTCCCGCTGTCGACTGGACTGAGAAACAACAACACGTATATCAGAGCAGCCGCGGAACAGGGCGCTGGCGTTCATGCTAGCTAGCTTTAGCTGTCAGTGCGGCACTGTGAGCTAGCAAGGCTCCGTGTTCCTGTCAGAGCAGCAGCAGCAGCAGCAGCAGCAGCAGCAGCACTGCGGCCAGGTTGGTGAGCTCTCTCTGTCTCCTCAGCAGTCTGCCCAGTGGCTCTTTAGCTTGTCTTTAGCTTGGCTCTTTGTTTAACTTGTGACAATGTCAGCTTGTAAGGCGACGACCTGTCTCCTGCTAAATGAGCTCGCTGCTTGGTGACAGCTGTCCTGGTGCTAATGACATGACGCATCGTCACAGCCTTGTTTTTGCTGTAGGGTCCAGGCATAGGAAGAGGACTCTGGGAGAGAAGTTCTCTTGGAAGCGGTTAATTTAGGATAACAACTGGAATAAAACGTGGCTGTTGCCTTATACACTCAGTGTCCACTTTATGAGGTCCACCTGCACAATCTAATAACGTCCAATCCAACTGTTGTGCCATACAGTTTCCTTTCATGCTGCCTATAATGCTCAGCTTTTCTTTTTGTCACAGTAACTGGTTCTACTACTTTGTCCCCCCTCATGTGTATAAACAGGAAGGACAAAAAATGAGAAACACCTCTCATTATAATGTAGTCCAGTACAAGACCTCTACAAACTGTAACCTCAATAATAAACATAGAATTAAATTGACACATGCTTCACAATGTCAACAAAAACTGAAAATTATAGACTGTGTAAAGGTAGTATTTATGGCAGAGCTGTTGACCTTAACTGCATTAGATTGTAGAGGTGGAACTTGTAAAGTGGACACTGAGTGGATATATTGTATACCTAATAATAACGGATGGGGGGGAAATCAATTCACTTATCAAGTATCTCAATTCTTTTTTTTTTTTTTTTTCTTTTTAATGATTTTTAATCATTTTTTATTACTGAATTGATTTAGTAAAAATATTGAAATTATATGAAACTAGCTGACCTAAGGAATCCATTTGTACCAAGCATGTCATTTATTGCTCCAAAGTTCAGGTAAATTTTGGCAAGGGAAAAATTGGGTTAGGGTTAGTGGAGTTCCTTGACCTCTGACCTCCAGCTGTCTTAATGAAAATGGGTTCTCTGGGCAGCCACGGCTCTCCCCTTTGCAGACATGCCCACCTTCTGCTGATCCCATGCAGTTTGGGCCACAAAGCCTGCAGTCCACATGTGTTCTTGTGGCCTGTTGTAAAATGGTGTGTTTGTGCAGACTGGGGCCTAAACAGTCTTGGAGTTGGACTGGAAAGCTGAGACTCTTGTGGATTCAATGAGCCACATTTGATTTGTGTGTGATGATGTTCGCCCCCATAGCAGCCATTTCACAGCATCAGTTGTTATAGTCATATTTTTAAAAAGTAGTTAAAAAGAACAATCTTTCCTTTTTGTTTGTTTTTCTCTTTTCTTTATTTTGTAAATTTTCTATTTAATTTATTTGTTTGTGGTTTCACTTACTTTTGTTCATTTAATTTTATGTATTTCTTATATGTTTGATGTTGAGTGTATTTTGAAGAACTGACTGACAGTTTGTCAATAAAGTTAATAAAAGGAGCTTACTGCCAGCTTGCAGAGTAAATGTGACCTGGACCAACACTTACCTCTTAGCTTTCCTCCTCCTCCAGGTCTCTTGCATGAGCTTGCTGTTTGTCCAGTGCAGCCATGGCCAGTCCAAATGACCTGAAATTCCAAGGTGAGGGTCCCACAATTCAAAGCATACCCTTGTGATAAAATCATGTACTAAAGTGTATTTAAAATGCAATGAAATATTGTTATGAAATACTGTTATAAAATGTGTGCTTCCTTCATGTGTATTGAAAATAAGTTTTATGCTTTCATTAAATATACATGTGTATTTTGACTACACTTAAAATAATGTGTATGTCTAATAAATATATCACTGTAAAATATATTTTAGTAAAATTGTATGTAAAATACATTTTTCAAATGATAGCTGTCAAATACTGCAATGTGGTTTTGATATTTTAGTCAGATTTTATGGGTCATTTCCAAAGGCAAAATTCTAATATACTTTGAATGTAATGGATCAACATCAAAATGATGTGTTTGAAACCTGAACACATTCAACTTGATTTCTTTCCGTAACATGAAAGTGAAAGGTGATAAGCAATTTAGCAAGAAATGACCCGGAAATTAGCAAGACATTTGTAAAAAGTTACAACAAAATTACCAGAAAACGAGCAGAAATTTACAATTAAAGTAATAAATTAAAACACAGAAAATGACACAAAAATGACCACAAAATTACTCCAAAATTTTAAAAAAAGAAATTAAACTAAAAACATATCCCCAATAATTTAAAATATGAAGAAATAAAGTGATTAAAGAAGGTGAACTCCTGTTTTCACAACGACACTTTGTTTATCACTAGGCTATGCAAGCCATTTTGCAGATTATTTTTTGGCCATATCAGGCTATTACGCCATCAAGAATTAATTTTTTTGCTTTGAGTACATGATTAGCTCCCTTCCTTTCCCTGGTTCTCTGTGTAGAGTTTGAGGAAGCAGCAGAGCTGTTGTCGGCAGACCCCGGAGCCTCCACACTCAGCATGTCAGGCTCCAGCACTGCCCCGCCTGTAGGAGGAGGAGGAGGAGGGGGAGGAGGAGGTGAGGACGTCAAACTAGACCTGTCAGAAGACGAGGAGGGTGTTGAGGAGAGTTCAGAGGTGAGCAAATTATTTCTGTGGACTTAACAACAAGTAACATTTACTCTTTTTACTGGAACAAAGTTGTGTTTTGTGTACTTCTACTTTTTTGAGCATTTTTTTTTTTTAAAACTGTAATTTTACTTTTACTGAAGTATGTTTATTTTGAGGTATTTTTGAGGTATTTTACTGTGCTAAATTTTAAATTACCTCCGTTACAGAGTTTTTAAAAAAAAAAGAAAAAAAAAAAAAGTCTCCATGAACTACGCGCCACAAAATAACCTGTTGTTGAACTCCTGTGCCAAACTGCGTCAAAACAGCAGTCAGTTTATGCAACAGATGTATAAGCGCGGTGGTGCAGTGGTTAGCACCGCTGCCTCACAGCAGAAAGGTCCTGTCTGGGTCCTTTCCGGGTCCTTTCTGTGTGGAGTTTGCATGTTCTCCATGTGTCTGTGTGGGTTTCCGCCGGGAGCTCCGTTTCCTCCCACAGTCCAAAGACATGCAGGTCAGGTGAACTGGAGATACTAAATTGCCCCTCGATGTGAATGTGCTTGCTTGTCTGTCTGTCCTGTGATGGACCGGAAACCTGTCCAGGGTGTTGCCTTACCTTACCTTAGGCTCTAGCGCCCCCCGCAACCCTTAGACATAAGCGATTGGAAAATGGATGTATAAGAGCTGTGTAGGAGTATAGAGAATGTGATGTTACATCATGCCACATTTACTGGTGGGAGCCAAGAACACGCTCATAGACCTGCCTATTGAATCTGTAATCAGCCTCCCTGTATCTTGTAGGTTCATAATCTTTGACAGAGGCATAGATTTTTTAGACTTTGCTGCTACAACCAATAAAGGTAAATGTTTTCTCTTAATATCTGAGAAAATGTATTTTGTATCATAGCGTTCATTCACTTCCATGACATTTACCACAATACCCATTAGCCTTGCTCATATTCAGCCAATCAAATAGAGCACTATTACTGACGAATGGTGTCCCATCCTGACGTGACGTCAGCTTCACATCTCTATGGGAATTAACATTTTTAACATGACCTAATCTTTACAGTTATAACCGTGGCTTGACATGTTTGTTATTGAGTGAAGTAGCTAAAGTAATTAATTGTTTTCTTGTTATTTCTTGTTTGTATTCTGAATATAACATGGTAAAAATCTGTCCAAATCCAAAAATGTTACTTATGTGGTGACACATTAGCATGTTTGATTTTTTTTTATTGCAGCTTTTAAATTCTCTTTATGTCATGTTTATTTATTTTTTTGTATTAATGCACTTGATACAGATGCCTGCATGATGCCTGATGTTTTACATTTTCTTAAAAGCCACTGACTTTCAAGATTGAAATATCCATAATAGAAAAACAACTCAAGTCAAAAACTCATGTTTGTGCAAGTGCAAATTCAGAGACAACTGTAGAACTCATCTCCTTCTACTTCCACAAACTTATCAATTACTCATATGTTACACCAAGGCAGCAAGTTCAGAGAGCAGATCAGTTCTTTTGTTTGATCAATCATGCAGTTTGAATAACAGCAGCACTGTGTTGCTCACAGTGTCAACACACAGTGTCACTGTTTTGAGTTGCCAGCAGCTAAGTGTTGACTCTGCTCCCAGCTCTTAGGAGGACCCAAACCAACCAGTGGCTTCTGGACCTTTGAGTACTATCAGTCATTCTTCAATGTGGACACAATGCAGGTATGATGGAGCATCCATACTGTCTGCATCAAGACTCTGTGTATACAACAATAACCCAGCCATGTGGAAATAAATGTAGACAAGAATATTACATGTTCTCATTTTGTTTCTTTTGTTTGGCACTCATGTGACACAGGTACTGGACAGAGTTAAGGGGTCGGTGATGCCATTGCCTGGCAGGAACTTTATCAAACACCACCTTAGGAATAACCCAGATCTATATGGTAAGTTACCAGGCTTACCACCAAATTAACACCAAAAGTGCCAGCTAAAAATGGCAGATTTCTTTGTTTTGTTTCTTGTGTGATTTGGATTCAAAGCTGTATAAGTGTGTTACACTTTGGTGCCCTCAAATGGCAGTGAGAGGCAACTGCATACAGCATGATCATGCTCACTAAGCCAGCCAGTTTGTGTTACACCAAAGAAAACCAAAGGGATGAGAGTCAAAAATTAAATGTTGCTTAGACCAGCCTTCTTTGGACAGAGAGGTCCCGCACTATTTCACTCTAAAATTTGACTTTGACTTTACTATGTTCTAGCCCATTTTAATAAAGGCTTTTAATTTTTTTTTCTTTGTCAGTGCATTGGAACTCTCTCAGTGAGTACGCTTATTTTAGAGCATTGATTGTAAAGTGGTGGGTCACAGTCCAAAAGTGGACCATAGGTCAGTTCCCAGGGGACCATAGATATGTGGGTCCAATTCATTAAAAAAAAGAAAATGAAGTGCAAATGTCCAGCACAGCACTTTTATTTTGAACTACAGTTTTATAGGGTCAGACACTTAAAAAAAAACATTTCTATGAAAAAAAGTAAAAGAAAAAAAAACAAACAAAATTCAAAACTACCTCTTCAGATTACATATAAAGAAAAAAATAAAAGTGGATAATAAAATATTTAAAAGTGTATAAAAAAGGCAATGTAAATGTAAAAAATGTTTTAAAAAAAAGTTAACCTAGCTTTTGAATGCATCATTTAGGGTTCAGAGGCTTCATCATGCATGAAAGTGTTGTGGAGCACTGAAACTTTTGTTTTTGCAAAATCAAACTGGCTCCGGTTCACCTATGTGTGGACAGTGACTTTATGACTTAGGATGAACATGGAACCTGAGGTAACAACAGCTGAGAAACGCTATTTTAGAGCACACCCGCTGTGTTTGTGTCTATGAAGTCATGCAGAACAGATGTCCTTACGGGGACATACAGATTAGAAAACTCCTACAAACTGAAGACATTTTGCAAGCTTTAGTATTTGGGTTGGGTTTATGGTTAAGATCAGGTTAGGGAATGAATATACTCAGTCAATGTTCCTCATATGTTTAGTAATGCAAAAGTGTGTGTGTGTGTGTGTGTGTGTGTGTGTGTGTGCGCGCGGTTGGTGTCTGTAGGTCCATTCTGGATCTGTGTGACTCTGGTGTTCTCAGTGGCAATCAGTGGGAACGTGTCCACCTTCCTGAGGCAGATGGGAAACCCCACGTACCACTACAGACCAGAGTTCCACAGAGGTCAGTCCTGTTCAGAACAACACTTGTAAAAACTGGATCTAGGCTGAACTGTTGTGTTATGTCAATCAGTGATTTCTGTCTTGGCTTCATCATATTATGGAGAAGTGTAAAGTGAAAAGAGGCTTTTATCTCAGAATCGTCGATTGAGTTGCATAGGTCCATAGTATTTTATCAGCCTTTGGATTTTCTAGTTTTGTTTCATTTTTTCCCCTCCAGTGACGATTGCTGCAGCAGTGATCTTCATGTATGCATGGCTGGTACCACTGGGTATATGGGGTTTTCTGACCTGGCGGCAAGGGGCCGAGAGGCAGATTGGGGGATACTCCTTCCTAGAGACAGTGTGTGTCTTCGGTTACTCCCTCTTTGTGTACATCCCCACCTCGGTGAGTCCACTTCTGTACTTTCCAACTTGTCACATTTTCAGTAATTACTTTGACTGACTTACCCTTTGACTGTTAATCCATTGTTGCCAGCAAATATGGTTGAGTTGGTGTCCAGTGGTTAGCAGGGCTAGAAAAGGTTTGAGGTCTGAGGTCCAGATTCATGAACATTTCCATCATCCACAAAATCATTCACTGAAGTTTTCATCTGATTCATTGCCTGACTCTCTTGCATTAAGATATCTGAGCAAGTCAAGCAAGTTGTGGTGCAAACGCAACTGCTATAAAGAGCACTGTGCAACAAATGGTCCCTTCATCACCAATTTTAGCTTCAGCTTGAAGACAAATCTGTCAAGGTTGGCACTGTTGTGCCCTAAAGCCCCTGTATAAAAGGAGTGTTTTCTAATCTGATCTTGTCTGACTTGCTTATGATAGCAAATCACACAGGCCTCTTGCATCTCGTTCTCTTTGTGCAAGTTTTAACAAAACCTTTCAAAAGATGTGCCAGGGCAATTTGGGGGTTGTGTTTTGAAGTGTTCTGTGAACTGGGTGCAGTCTTGATGTGCATGACCTCGCTTACTTAGTCTTTGTCATAGACAGTAGCAGTGTTCTTGTTTCTTTTTAAAATTGAAATGTTCATTTTTTTTACATCACTGAATTACGCTGACCTGGACAGTCTGATACTCTACACATTGTCATTGTTTTAATCAGAAAGAAATACATCTTACTGATTAAACCAAGACTGGAGTTGACATGTTTTTAGTACCTTTGCTTTTGTACGGAAACAGCCATCATCAATTGTTTGGTGTTGGTATTAATTATTTTTACATTTTTCATTTCATTTCAGCGCCAAAACATTTCAAGTATTAAATGTGCCTCCCCAGAATTTTATCTGAACAGCAGATAGGCCATAATGGGACGCAAAATGTCTGTATTGAATCCCAGATGAATCAAATTCCTCGGGGTTAGCAGCTCTTGAAGACAGCGTGACAACTCTGACTGGATTAAGGTTACCATCCAGCCCTGTCCTTTATAGGTTTTGTGGATCATACCATTCGAGTGGCTGCACTGGGTCCTGATCCTGGTTGCCATGGTGATCTCTGGCTCTGTCCTGGTCCTCACCTTCTGGCCCGTGGTCCGTGATGACACCAAGGTGATGGCAGTTGCTACTGTCGTGACCATAGTGGTTTTGCACACACTGCTGGCTATTGGCTGCAAGGTTGGTGATCACTGTGTATCTGTTTATCAGCTGTTCATTTTTAAGTTTGACCACATGTCTGCTAAACACATTTTAACTTCAAGTCCCTGAACAATTAATATCCTGCTCTCCTTTTTATTATTCTGCCCCTTAATAGTTTTGCAACTTTAATTATCTGTGGTCAGTTCTGAAATAGGCTAGTTTCCACCACCTTTAGTCTTTAAAGAGATAATTCACCCATTTTGAAAAATGTGATATGATTTCACTGTTCTGTAGGACAGTAGTGGTGCTATCTTCCTGTCATTGTTACTGAGTGCTGGATACTGGCTGGAATCACATTTTTCAAAATGTTTGAACTGTCCCTTTAAAGTGTTCACTCCCCTGCTGGAAGCTTCAGTTTGTATATGTTAGCATTGTCACTGACTGATGGTGTTACCTTTCCTCTTTTTATTTCAGCTCTACTTTTTCCATACTGAGGACCATAAAACGACTCAGGTCTCTACAACCCCTCCCACTCACACAACACTGACCACCAAACCCCACTGACCAATGGGAACTGGGAGGTGTCTGTTAGTGTGTGTTGGGAGTGGACCCAGAAAAGAAATGAAGGCGTGAAAGGCCGTCCCACTACTTCTGTTATGTCTGATTTGGGATCACATGCAGAATTAAAACACTGCATAAGACAGCGGTTCAGGCAATGCTGATTATTGCCATATTATGTTCTGGCTATATACTAAACTGATAAAACACTGGGATGGGCGTGTGGTAGTTTTTTTTAACTTATGCAGAGGCGGTTTTGCTGTGACTGAAGCCGTACCTGTACTCTGCAATTGATTTCAGTTTTGAGGGTTAATGATCAGGTGAATCTCAGCATGGTTTCCTTGTCACTGTCAATTGTCATTTTCCTCATTTCATCAGTAAGACTGAAACAAAAGATATACATTTAATATAAGAGAAGCATATTATTTACATGAGAAAGGTCTGCAGGTATGACTGTAAGCAGAAGGGTCAGATCTGAAGGGCAAACACAAATTGCAAATACACAAATGCAAAGCAAGTCCAAATTTAATATACATCACACACACACACACATATACACACATGCATGTGTGTGTGTATATATATCTATCTATATCTATATCTATCTACATAGATAGATATAGATATAGATATATAGCAACAGCAGGAAAGCGGTGGGTGGCTGAACAGCTGGTTGCTCCCAAAGGTCCCTTTGAGTAACATGAAATTTTTCGACGTGAAATTTGCAAGGGTGCTTGTTAATAGTTATTTTTCCCAAAAGTGAAGCATTTCATCCTTTAATTGTAGCTCTGTGAAACAGTTTCCTCTGGTGCACAGGTGTAGGGAAGCCAGTCATCCCAGGCTGTTGACCCCCCCTCTGTGATGGGCAGTGCTGGACAATGAATGTGATTGATTTACTCAGTACTGGAACTGGAAATGAGTCCTTGCTCATCTCTTACATTACATCTCACACCTGCAAGACACATGAGGAGCTGAGCCCCTCCTATCCTTCACATACAAAAAGACTTTGGTTGGTTCATGTGTATAGATGAATTGAGGAAAAGTTTATGATTCTAGAACTATTTATTCCTTATTGTGCTGCTACTTGTTTTCTTTTTTGTGAATAAACTTAGTCTTTATCCCTTACTGTATGTCTGCAGTCTGCTTCATAAATATGATTGTGGAGGTTCTGGCTCTACACTCATGATGTGAATGTCAGATGTGGACTATGAGACTTCTAGAACTTATTGCCCATTGAGATCTGTACAAATTCAATCTGTCAGTGACTTGTGGTGACCTGAAATGGGATCCTGTAAAGAAAAAGGGCTATCGTTTTAACTGTTCAACATTACTGAGATTAAACTCACTTTTACCTCCAATTTTACTAAAAGTCACATCAGAGGAATTCATATTTAACTCTATTAATGTGCTTATATAGTATGTTAAATGTTGACACTTTAAAAGTGGAACAATTTAGTATTTCATTTCCTTTTTCATCACCAATCAGTGTGAAAAGTGATGTGATTCTGCCCAGCCCAGGGCTCCCACTCTTGGAGAAATAATTTTTCAGCATTTTTCAAGTACATTGAATATGTGAGCTAAGATGTAGCCTACTTCTATACATGTCACAGAACGCCATGTTAGACTGATTCAAAATGAACAAAGTGGCCAAAAAGTTCAGAAAAAGTTCAGGTTTGAAACACATTTTTGCATTGTAAGCCTACATTTTTATGCATAAAAAAATGAACATCTTAACAACACACAAATATGTTGATTATGCACAAACAGCAAGTTGATCAAAGTGTTTTTTCGTTTGTTTTTGACCTTTTTGGGCTTCCATACACGTGACGCTGCGGCATGTCAAAACATGACAGTTGGGCACTAAAATGGCATCAGTGGAACATTTTAGAATTTTGCAGAATCTCACTAATATTTCCAATGGACCAATGAAGAATCGCACTTATGCCCCTTTAAGTTTTTTGAGACAGAGTGAAGAATTGTGTTATTGTTCTTACTCTTTAAAGTACAGAAGCAGGATTTAAACAGGCCTGCTTGCTCAGTGTGTAAAGCCAAAGAGCCTAAATGACATTTCAAGAGATGTGGCCTTGACTTCACCTAAGACAGAGGGTTTCTTTGACTCTGACCGCCGATCATCTGAAACCCAGGCTTTTACTTAGACAGGTTTTATTAAACCCCCTGACCCCTTTATTTCTTAAAAAACAACAACAAAAAAAAACAACTTTTGTCTACAAAGTTGGACATTTGTTGGAAATTCTCGTCTCGTCTTAAAAAAAAAACAAAACAAAAAAAAAACATAAAAATTCCAACCCCAAAATGATTCTTTTTAACAGGCCAGTAAGAAGTCAAAGAAAAGAGTGGTTCTTTATTTTCACCATTGTATTTTTAGACAACAATTGGCACTTTCCAAAAATAAATAAATAAGAACAATAATAATAATAATCAAAGCAGTGATTGTTTTTTCTTTTTTAATTTGATTAATTTTATTTATTTTTGAGAGGAATTTGTGGTTTCCAAAAACTTTTTTTTTTTTTTTAATGATTCTGATTTTTTTTTTTATCTTTAAATGCTTGATTTTATTTAAAATTCTAATTTCCAATTTTTTATTTCTTTTTAAAGACAAGAATGTTTACTTTCCAAATGTGCACCAAAAAGTCTTCCTAGGTTGAAGTAGTTGTAGTGAGGGTTAAGCAGCTCAACAACAAGCAGTTAATATAGAAAAGAAGTGAAGAGAAGTGAAGGAAAGGCTGGTCAAGGCTGAGATATGTCTTTGTCAGCATTTCTGACCTCACTTGGTTATTGCTCATCTCACAACTTCACCGGCAACCTCATCATTCTTCCTGGAGACTAGAGGTGGAATGCACAGCCTTAAGCAGACAACATGTTCTGAATCACTTCTGGAGAATTTTGGGAAGGATGGAGGCAGAGGAAGGAGGAGTCTCTGAGTCAGCGGTAGGTTACTGCTGAAGCCCACACAGGCACTTGTGCCAACAATATATTGCTTTCTCCTCTGCAGAGACAAGGAGGATTCTAACAAGACTGGAAAAGATCATCAGGGAATGGAAATTCACTTGGCGGGCAGAAACAGTGTTGAGCAACAGAAGAATCTGTCAGAAGTGGTTGGGTGTCTTTCTGATGACAGGCAAAAGGCTGTTAGTCACCACCATGAGAGAAATGTTAGCAGCTCCCTTTTCTTTCAGTTGGCTAAAAGGTGTGAGAGGAGAGGCAAATGCAATCCCTCTCTAAGAAAATGTGGTATAATGTGTTGCTGGGAGACTGCAGGATGAGGATGAAGAACTGAGCTGGACCCTGTGCAATGTTAGGGTTCAACTTGGCATCAACTTTCTCTCAGTTGAGTCAATATTTTCTGCTTGACCATATAACCTGTCCAAAGGAAATATTCAGCTTAGCATCAATGGACTATCAATAGACTTTGAACTTAGTATTTGCTGTGTAACAGTTAGATTGATATTTAATATAATAGTATTATTATTATTATTATTATTGTGATGATTATGATTAATAATAATAATAAAAATCCTAATAATAATAATAAGATAAAAAATTAAAAAATTAAATATTTTCAACCTACCCACATCGCTGTGATGTGGATAGAATGAAAATGTCCATGTTAATATGCACACAGCATGCACCTGAGTTTCCTTTCTGCCCTCACCTGTTCTGTTTCAACTTTCGATTTTTGTGTGCATTTTTCATTTATTTCATACTCACAGCAGAGGGCTTGGATCAGACCTGAAACGTTAAGGTTTAATGGTGTGCCCACTACCAGTTGAGCCTCCAGGACACCTCCAACTGTACTGATTTGATATTGATATTGTCAGTCGTCATCTTTGATGTTCCAAAAGAATCAGAGGTAAGTTACGATGCCAACTTTCAAGCTTCACTGCTCTGCAATGGCAAACATGCTGCAGTCACTCCCAGTGTGAAGCTTCCATTGTGGGAAATGCTAAATGCACCTACTGGATGTGCATATCCACTGGGACAACCCAACCTGGAGACCTCCCTGATTTGGACCACACATGTACAGGGGTTAGATTAGAGGGATCCCATAATGCACCCATAATGCATATTTTTTTGTATCAAGTACTCACCGTGTGCTACCTTCAATATCTGAAGAAGAAAGTTTTATTCGCAAGCCTTCATGGTAAATTTGTATTTCAAAAACATAAGAGTAAGAGTTGGTTCGTGTGGTCCAAACTGGGCAGGGACACCCATGATATGCACACCCACAGGGTGCGTTTATTATCTTACAGTTTGAGCCGTTCACATCAACATGAAAACGACAATGGTGACGTCCGTGCCAAGGGATCTGTGCTGTGTAGATTCATTCTGAAACCTGCTGAACAATCTGAATCTTTGTCTTGGGTGAGAAATTGAAAGGTTATTTAAAGAAACATTTTTCTTTTTACATGGGCTGTTTCTATGGTGCAACAATCCGCTGAGTGATTCTTTCACAGGCTGTTTTATCTGGTTATGCAGATGATCTCCCGTGACAATTTTACAATATTGAGGGTGCTGGATGTAAAGGCATTGGAACAATCTTTCTCAGCGGTAACTGAGGTCAAAGTAATGCACTAGTCAGGGTTGCAACACAATTACCAGGGCCTCATGGTCAAACAGATCTTTCACCTTATGCATACACACTCCAGGACACTCCAGCGAAATGCTGTTGAAATAGATACCGCGAGCAATATTTTAGCCCAGAGCAAGAGAATCCCTGTTCTGTTTGATGTGATGATGATCCATGGCAACAGTGGCACATAAACATGCAGCAGCTGGTGGCTCCCTCAATTTTAGCATAAAGAGGAGCGATTCTCTCGTTTTTATTGCTGAGAATCGTGTCACTTGTGGGTGTATTACTTATGACAGTAATACACTCGTCAATATCAGAAGAGGAAGTGCAAAAATTGGATTGAGTGCCGCGGACCTTGAGACGATCTCTGCTCTCGGTATCTCAAGATCCGACGACCAAAACATTCGGACCAGACGTCATCGCAAGCGGTGTGGCCGACCCAGGAAGAGAGGGAAACGAGCCGCGGTAAGACTCAGGCTAAGAAGGCTTGGACCCAAGGCTGTCCCACTAATCAAACAGACCTCAGAACTGTTTTGCCTAGATTCCACCAGCACGTCCACATCCCCACCAGAGGAAACAACACACTGGACCATGTCTACACCAATGTTCCTGGCAGCTACAGAGCCCTCTCTCGTCCTCATTTTGGCCAGTCAGACCACATCTTCCTGCTTCTCCTGCCTACCTACATCCAGCTGACAAAAAGGGTCAAACCAACTGTAAAAACAGTTAAAGTGTGGACAGATGAAGCTACAGCAGCTCTACAGGACTGTTTTGAATGCACAGACTGGCAGATGTTCAGGGATGCTGCTACCCAGGAGAATCATATTGACCTTGAAGAATACGCATCATCAGTGACATCATACATCAGCAAATGTGCTGATGATGTGGTAAAAATAAGGACAGTTAAATCATTCCCTAATGAGAAAGCCTGGATGAATGGAGAGGTGAGAGCTCTATGTAGAGCCAAAAAAGCTGCCTTTAAGTCAGGTGACTAAAAACATGTGCCAACCAGCTAGTAGATGTCATTACTGACATCTTCAACATATCACTGTCACAGGAGAGTGTTCCCACCTGCTTCAAGACAGCCACCATCATCCCTGTGCCTAAAAAGTCTGCAGTGTCTGATCTAAATGACTACCGCCCTGTGGCACTCACCCCCATCCTGATGAAGTGCTTTGAGAAACTGGTTCTCCAGCACATAAAGAACAACATCCCTGCCAGTCTGGACCCTCAGCAGTTTGCATTCAGAACCAACAGATCCACAGAGGATGCCATCTCCACTGCTCTCCACTCAGTCTTCACTCACCTGGAGAAAAGCAGCACCTACATCAGAATGCTGTTTGTTGACTTCAGCTCAGCTTTCAACACAATCTCCCCCATGAAGCTGATTGGAAAACTGAACACTCTGGGCATCAGTACTACCCTCTGCAACTGGATACTGGACTTCCTCACAAACAGACCCCAGTCAGTTCGGATTGGCAGTCTCTCCTCCTCCACTCTAGTGCTCAACACCGGAGCGCCCCAGGGCTGTGTGCTCAGCCCCCTCCTGTTCATGCTGTACACCCACGACTGCAACCCCCGACATGGAGAGAACTCTATTGTGAAGTTCGCGGATGACACCACCATCATTGGCCAGATCTCGGGGAGGTGAGGTGCCTGCGCAGAGCCAAAAGGATCCTAAAAGACAACACCCACCCCAGCCACAGCCTGTACACCCTGCTGCCATCAGGCAAAAGATACAGAAGTATCCGCTGCCGCACCACCAGACTACAGAGCAGCTTCTTCCCTCAGGCTGTGAGACTACTAAATGCACCATCTGCACTCCTCCATGTTTAATAATTTTATTTTTTATACAATCAATTAATCAATCAAGAGGGAACCACATTTTAATTTCATTATACAACCTGTTGTATAATGACCAATAAACTTCCTTGTATTCTTGTATCCTTGTATGTCATTATGGACAAACCCATTGAACCTAATGGCTTCTATTGATTTTTTTCCCCCAGTCTTTCAGCTGTTCGCTTGCTCTCCTATCTTGTCTGGATGCAGTGTCAGACTCTACTATAAACTATAGCCCAGGGAAACTATAAGTAACTATAAGTTAAGCTTGCATGGCAGACTGCACTGACCTTCCTGAGACTGTTGGATGGGTTCACCAAGGAAGTTCTATTCAAGACTGGTTCCCGCTGCCACATGGAGAGGGCTTTCCTGCAGGTATCTCAAGAGCTTCAGTGCTGACAGGAATTGGGAAGCTACTGTCTTTTACCAGACAGAGCCAGGGCATGTTGAGCAGACAGGCAATAAAACACTTCATATAGCCTGTGACAACACAAGGAATCTCAGGGCCTTACAGGACACTGGTGGCAGTAGGGAAACAGTTCTGCAGGGTTCCCTGGCCACACCAGCCATCTAGCACAGGTTGAGCTCCCCTTAGTTACTTATGGTTGACCTTACTACTTCTGCCAGTGGTGTTTGACAAGGGTGGTGTTTTCACCCCATTCTGTTTATCTGTTTGTTACCAAGTGTGGATTGGGCCACATATTTTTGTTCGCACCCGACCCAAGCCTGAGAGCATAGTAACTGAGCCCAACCCGAACCTGACAGGCATTTTTTTTTTTTTTTGGTGGCCAAATCCGACCCAAGCCTAAGCCCGAGATTTTGCTCGCCCTCCAGCGTTAGGTTACGCCACCTGAAATAGCCTACATGGTGCCTTCAGCATTGTCATGTGAACACCAGCACTATTCAGGAAGTTGCCCAGGACAGACAGTAGCTCCATCGTTTTTATTCTTTTTACACTAGAGTATCACTAAAATAACACCAATGGGACCAAACCCAACCCAAGCCCAAACATTATTCCAAAAGTTCTGGAGACCTGAACCTGTCCTGAGAAGCTCAGATTGGGTATCCACACTCTAGTTTGTTACCTGGAACATCTCAAAACCTTATCAACCAATTTGCATGAAACTTGGTGTAAAGGTTGATCAAGAGTCAAGGAAGAACTGATTCAGTTTTTACACTGATTGGTCAAAGTGGGGCATGACAGTGTCTGGGGTGAACTTTTGGTGAATATCAAACATGGAAATGACATCTTAACTGCATCGTGTTGGTGGAGGCATGCACTCTACTGCTTTCTAGCTGAGGAGTGAAGTTCTTTTCTTGAATTGACACCATTCTGTGCTCTCACATATCTAAAAATGCTCAGCCCTTATTGACTGGACTCTGTACACTTCCAGGGGTGCGCAGGGATTTTTGTCGACTTGAAATTCTATATTCATAGGAAATTACTTCTATTACATTTAAGTGTTTTTTTTTTTTTTAATTTTGGGTCCCCAGTGAAAAGCTCTCGTACAATGCATATGCTGTCAACCTGTTTTTCTTTTTAGTCACAAGCAAGTATTTTTTTAATTAGATCTTCATATTCTATTCATACACTGGAAAACTGCACTCATTCCAAATCTGTCAAGACTTGAGCTGTTTTTGTGTCTTTAAGTATCCCTGAGCCCGGCACTTTTTTTTTTTGATCCATTTGCATCAATAAAAAACAAAAATGCAGAAATGAAAAAGTAGAGTAGTTGGCCGTTTTAGCTTCCAGTCAAGTGTTTAACAGTTTGATATTAATATGGTTTGCTGATAGTGTCAGCTACTGCAGCTGGTTATGGAGCCACTGCCATACATTTTTCATTCACCAGCACAAAATGAGCTTATGGCAGTACTTTTTCTACTTTGGAAAAAAAAAAAAAAGAGGAAAAGTGAAACAGTGCAAGTTCTAATCCTAGAGATTCATGGCAGACCAAATCCACAGATTCTCTTGTATACACTTGACAAGAATTTCCCTGATGTGTGGATGGATTTCCTCAAAAAATCTTAATGAATAACCTCTATAACTTTGAAAACATTGCCGCCACAGACTTTCATACTCCATAGAGGGCCATGATAGCCATTGCTTGCCTATGAGTCACAGCCTAATTTGTTTCCCTAAGAGTGTTGACTTGATAAGCTTCCCACAAGCATCTGATGTAAGTACAGTTCTAATCTTATGGAAATTTTTTTTTGGGGGGGGGATCCAAACTGAGAAAGTATAAGGTTCCCTGTTTTGAACAGTTCTGTTTTTGTGCTGGGATCCAACAGCAAGCAACCAGCAAAAGGAATTTCAAGTTGGAGGATGGAGCATGAAAAGACTGGTACTACTGTGTGACTAATAACACAGTTAATGTCAACTAGGACCACTAAGAAAAACAGGAGTGGGTTTCTGATGTTGCAAAAATCATAAGTGTTTTGACATGTATTCAGTGAGGTTGTAATGAACTCGATCTAGGTTAAAAATGATAAACTATTTAGCTGCATGGTCACCACAACCTCTCTGGTCCAATTCCAAAGTGTCATTCCTTGCCACTTTTGAGCTACTTACCCACTGCTTCCAGGTTTGCCAGTGAAAGCCAATTTTGAGATACAAACCTCGGCTGATAAAGTGAACAAAGAATCACTGCCGCTGCATACATCCTGCTTGTGTCTTGCCAAACTGTCTGTGGTGTCAGTTCAACATTTACATGCAACGACCGAAAACTCCTTCCTTCAACCAATCAGAGCATTTCAGCAGATCCTAGAGCTCACTGGTGCTTTCCCAGCAAATAGCGGGCTGGAAATGGCATGAAAAATAAATTCAAAGAAAAGCACAGAGGAAAGTGAAGACAAAAAGAGCTGGTTTTTACTACATCAGCATCAAGAGGGGCAAGAGGGGAGGTCACTGGTGTAATAACACTAAAATGACAAAGAAAAAAAAAACTGGCCAGTTTTGCTGCACTTGCAGTTAAGAAAATGTTACATAACCTAGGATTTCTATAGAAGCTGAGAGCGGCTGTAGTTGCAATCATTTTTTAAAAGTTATCTTGAGAAAACCAAAGGCTGATATGTCTAGATAGGAAGATGGTGTAAGAATAAGTCACCATTAAAAAACACACAGTCGTTTTCCCTAACAATGCAATTTCTGCCTGAGTTAGATCCTGATTTAAACTGGTGCATTAATCAGTAACAAGTGGCATTTTCATCTTTAAACATCCTGATTTCTAATATGTTTGTTTAAACGAGATATTGAGATACTTAAAGCAACTTCTTTTCTAGTGACCATGATTTAATCATCTTGTTACTTTGAGGAAACCTTTTGTTTTCTCATGCTAACATGTCTCATGATTGAGAAATTGGCCTTTGATTTTCTTGGTAATTAAATAATTATCCCTTTATAACGAGAAAAGCTTTGTTATCCTGAGATGATGGCATAATTAATTCACGACCTTGAGATAACAGCATTAAAAAAATACCTGCCATCACAGCCCCTCTCAGCTTTCTAAGATTTCAAACTAGTTGGTACCTAATAGATGACTTAGGTACCACACAACAGGAGCAGAATCCTGCTTGATTTATATTCTGGTCTAAAGCACACTTTGAATGTCTGTGCTTTTATTCTAATTTTTTTTTTCTTGGAGGTGCATTTCCTTTTGCAATGCTGCTCTCATCTTTAGCCTCATTGCTCATCATGTTAGTACAAACTAGTCCTCCAGACAGGCATGATCAGGCGTTCCCAAGCTTTTACAGTAAAATGGCTTTGCAACACCTTTGCTGTTCCCCGTGGCTGTAAGAAGATGCTAGATTGGTCACTGTTTGGAAATGAAGTCACTAGTGCCTTGACAGATTCTTGATTCAGAGACTATAAAACTGTGGGTGTGGTGTCTCTTTCCACACTGGGGTTCAGAGTGGATTCCTCTTCCTCATCGAGTACACAATCCTCTTTCTATTTAAAAATAATAATAATAATGATGGGGGGAAAAAAACGTGACGTAATGATAATGTAACTCTTTGTACCTACTGAGCTCCTACTAGTGCCATTCACATGCACTCTGGATTTGAAGAAGAAAACGGCCTAATTACAGCCTTAGCAACTAGCGGGGAAAATGCTTCTCTGCTAAGTGACAAACAAAAATGACCAGAATCTGTTGTATTGACCAAGTTAGTGTGCACATGCAAAGACTTGGAAGTGAAGTCATAGCTAAAGAAATGCTCTAATTGGCAGAATGGCTTGCTCTCCAACATGTCAGCAATGTTGACTTCAGGCCACCAGCAACTTGGCAAATCTGTATGTACCTCTGCAGACTAGCGGAGCTGCTTTGTGCACGACACGAAGCAAAGGGCAAGTTGATTTAAAGAGATAGTTCACCTGTTTTGAAAAATGAGATCCCTGAAAAATAAGATTTCTCTCCCTCTCCCAGCTGTTCTATAGGACAGCAGTGGTGCTATCTTCCTCTCATTGTTACTGAGTGCTGGATACTGGCTGGATGCTCCAAATGCTAACTGTTAGCCTCCTGCCACTGAGGTGGTCCCCAGCTAACATTCTTAAAGTAACCATCAAACTCAGTTGACTTTGATGATGATGTGTAGCAGAATTTTTAGCAGAATTTACCTTTTTCAAAAACATTTTATCAGTGGTGTACCTATTTTCTTGTGCGGAATCAGCTCCCCGCGCTGAACTTCAGTTGCTACGGAGGAAAAGAAGAAGCCAGCCACAACATGACCTGCCAGCTGTCTTTTAGTACTCTGGAGAAAGTTGTTATTTTTGTCCTTCAACATGTGCACGTGTTCAATGAAGAAAACTAATGATAGCAAATTCAATCTCCCTCCGTCTTTGCGGTGGCTGCTGCTGCTCTGACTAAATGATAAAGGTCCATTGTCCATGCACAATCTGTAACTCTATGTGCATTTTAGTTTTGCAAATCTTGTGCGGTGATGATCAGCCTTCTTTGAGTGGATTAAGATGATTATTTTTAACAATGTTAGCTGTGGGGGAACACTGGTGAGAGGAATATAGCAACACCACAGTCCTACACATCAGCTAGGTGAGAAATGAATTCTGACATGTTTTAAAATGGGTGAACTATCCTTTCAAACTCCGAATTGATTAGTTGCCAAAGCACTTTGGTTCTGGATTGAGAAAATGAATCTTGTCCTTCCCTAGCGCCCATGTGAAACAATAAGGGACTGAGGGACGTTCTCTAGCTTCCTCTGGAGCAGAAGAGTCAATGTCAAACAGTGAGAGAAGTGTTATTACTGGCAGATATAAACACACAGACACGACACAACATGAGACATGGTCTTCCTCATACACTTTCCATAATAAAAGTGGATGCCACTAGTGACTACACAGAGCAACGATTTCATGACAAAAGAGACAAGAGCGCTATAGCTAGCTACCACATGATTAACATCCGGTGCGTTAACGAGTCTATTTAACAAAGTATGAACAAATTAAAGTACTACAACAAGACGTGATTCCAGAATGGTTTTTTGGAACATCTCCACCACATTTAATTTGCTCCTTTTTCTTTCTTTTTTTTTTTTTTTTAAGATTGTTTGTTGTTTTTTGTGAAAGGAAAACAAAAACAAAAGACAAAAATGATTAACCCTACAAAGAGACATTTTTTCACGGCTGTCTTAAAACTTGCTAAATCATAAACTGAAAATGAACCGAGTCCAATAATTGTGAGACTGGAAGCAATGCATACATGTTGAAGTCTTTCTCTCCTTGACTGATAAAGGGGGGGAGGGTGGGGTATGATATGTTGGAAATCATACATGGTGAATGATGAGGAGGAAGGCGGGAGAGGCTCTGGCCCTCTCTCCCATGCCTCAACCTTTAAGTCTCTTCGTGACAGTCTCACAGTCTCAAAAAGGAGGTTGGGATGAAGAGGGGAGGGAAGCGGGTATGTAAACTAGCACGCTGCCAATTCGACACAGTTTTCCTCATTCCACTGACCAGCAGGCCGATACTTGGGTCATTGGTCCTTACTGTCTGTCCTCCAGAGGCTCCTTCTTCGGCGTTGCTGGCCCGGTCTGGCTGACCACTATGAATAGCTGACTAGCAGGGGAGGAGCTGCTGCCGTGTCCTGTCAGCTAAAAAAAAAAATGGGCTATTGGCTAAAGAGGATGACAATGGGTCTAACCAAAGGTATGGGTCATGTTTACAACTTTGGGAGGATTCAGAAATGTTGTAGCTTCAAGAAATGCACCAAGTTCCAGGCAAATTATCCCTGTCACAACCTGATCCATACATCCTACGTGAGCGGTGCTGCGCATGTGAAACTCGTGGCGTGATGTCTCACTCGTTTAACGCTGAATGTCATTCATTACATCTTTTTAAAAAATGTAAAATCTTCTGGGTGCAGTCTGATGAGGCTTGTTGTTTGAAAGCCTGGTAAAATCAGACTATAGTTAAAAACAAAAGTTTTAATGTGAAACTGTTTCTGTTTATGTATGAAAAGGGTTATTTCAGTAATTTAAGTTGTGTGCTGCATTTAGTCCTCAAACTTTTCAGGATTTGCTTTCCCTATTGACAATGTACAGTATTTTTCAAGCACCATCTGTCATTGAATTTAGAGACAGCATTGTGTCCAAGGTAGCCTATGAGTAGATAGCTTGACCGGAACTGCAGCTCAAGATTTTTCTGGGATTTTAAAAACCAACCTTCATCAGACTGCACCCAGTCACACACATCATGTTTTCCAGAGTTGATGAACTATCAAGTGATTCATCTGACTTTGAGACATCCTGCCTCCTCTCCATCTCTGCAGACACTTGCACATGCGCAGTATCGATCGGGCAGGAAGGATGGATGGGGCAGCGACAGTCCCACTGGTCACCTTAGCTGTTCAGTGATGGAACTGCAGACAGCAGGATCATCTACGTTGGCCCCAGTGCTGCACGCTAACACTAGCTTACTATCACTCAAGAGAGTGTATGCTCAAGTGTTAGCATGGAGCACTGGAGCCAAAGATCTAAAAAGGAAGATGGGCCATTTTCCCAAGACTTGATTAATTCTTCCAACTTTTCCTTCACCTAAACATCAAGACACCTACTTTTCATTAAGAAATTAAAGGAAAAAACCTACATAACGGAAAACCATACCTAACGGCAATAGGCAGGACATGAAGGAACCGTCTTGTCTGGCTTGAGTCAGTCTCTAATAGATGGAAAAGAACCTTGAAGACGTGATATGAAAAACCGAGATGGCAGCCCCGAGGGTTGACGATGATTGAGATTATGGCAATGTCTATAGTGTCCTACTGTACAAATGAAGATCATTTCAGCATAGGTCGGGTATAGAGGTGTACAGGACCATGGGGACAGAGTGGTGCTGGTAGCTGGCAACAAGTTAATTTTCAGGGGATGAAGACGGTTTCAGGAAACAGGTTTGGTGTGTCATGACACTTCGAAAACAGGGAGGAAGGAAGGGGGGAGTCTGAAGCATGGACAGAAACGATGAGGGAGGAGAGGTGGGAGGTGACAACCGCAATACAGTTGTGCAGCTTGTCTTTGACAGGCTGTTTCTCCATGTGCATATGTATTACAGTCCCGATGAATTCAAGGAGGAAGAGGAGGTCTAGCAAGACAAGAGTCTGGACGGATACAAGAGCTTAAGACCGGTAATAAAGTGATGGACAGAATAGAGCAGAGTGAGGACAACGAGGAGGGGAGAGGGAGTGCCTCAGTAGCACTGGTTTTGGTATACTGGTTTTGGCTGCGGTTGGTCAGTCAGGGTCAAGGGACGGGGAGCAGACTGAGGGGCTCCACTGGGAGGCGTGGGGGGGGGCTCTTGTCATGCGGGGTCAGGGGGTGTTGAGGAGATCTCAGCGAAGTCTTCTTTTAACTGCCATAATGCATGGTGTTGCTGGGGATAGCCATGGGTGAGGCCATGGAGATGGCAGCACCTCCCATGGTGAACTGGTTGGTGACTGGGTAGTGAGTGCTGCTGCTGCTGGGGCCTGACTGGCCTGTAGTAGCTCCTGGAAGAAGGAAAATAGCAGAGTTTTACCATCAAAAATTGCCTTAAAGTAACACTTCCCTTGTCCACCTGGTTGAGACCTGCTATACTGACTAGCCAAGAAAAGGCCCTTCTCTCTATGGTCCTTCTCAAGATATCATCCCTTACACCCATTATCTTTGTGTTTTGGGGAGGTTTTTCTTGCCTAAGAGTCAGGGGGGTTCAAGTCAGAGGGTGCCATCCTGTTTGGTTTGATGTAAACTTGTGCATTCACAAGTACACTGCTAACTTCATCCAACTAACCCTGCACTGAGCTATCTCTTAAAGAGCTATGCTACGTCTATCTCAATAAGGCTGTATCAGAGTTACCTTAGATAAAAAGTGGTCAAACCATCAAAAACTCATGGTGCCAAAAACATGTAGATATTGAGAGCCATTTGTTTTCATTTCATGAGCTGGCACTATTTGAATAAATAAATAAATAAATAACTACACATGAAACTTGCTGAAGAGCAACAGCAACCTCGAATTGTGTAGCCCAAGCAGAAAAAGCAAAGCAGAGCTTTAACAAGACTGCTTTACCAAAGCATAGCAGAACTAAGTAGCGCAGACAGACTGTTCTGTTGAATCATGTGTTCACTGTAGAGCAAGGCTAACATGGAATTTGCTTCATTTAGCTGTTGTGGGAAGAATTTCCTCTGATGTCAACATATTCCCACTGCTACAAACGTAGTCTTCAGCCCAACTGACCTTATACTTTTGTCAGCCATTTTGAAAACTTGTGGTGAGAAACATGATTGTACCTAGATGGTTCCCCTGGATTTTCAAAATTTTTGTATGCCCTAACTTGATTCAACACTGTAGCACTTGACTCTGTCCTAACCTTGACCCTCTAACTCAGTGAGTACTTTTACATGCACACCTTATTCCTGTATTATTCGGAATATTCACAATATTCCGGTTGCGCACGAGTCATGTAAACACGCACTGAACCCGATTAAGGTCATATTCCAGTTGGAGAGAATTCCGAATAAGACCCCTGGCATATGCCTGTTCCAACTGGAATATTGAGGCATGTAAACACCTTAGTCGGAAAATGCCCCGAACTGGAATATTCAGTCACGACTGCGCATGCTCGATTCGCAAGGAATTCTGGGGTGTCTTTGTTGCTATGGTTAGTGCAAGCGGGGAAAACGACATGGCAAAAAGCAGCAAGAGCCAGGAGACTGCAGTCTGCCTTCAGCTGATGAAAGACTTAAATATCATTGAGTATATTGAGGGAGAAAACATAGAAATAGCGACAGAAGAAGAAGAAGAAGACTTCTTCTTCAGTATTTCCAGCAGACCAGACGCCTATACGCGTACTGCTGCCCCCTGCGGCTGAGTGTCGCATTACATAAGAGAGTGGAATACGCCTAAACACGGGAACATGCCAAGTAACATGTTAACGGAATATTCCAGTTGCCGCAGCGCAGTTACCTTAACTGGAATATTGACCCGAACCAGAATATGGTGTGCATGTAAACGTAGTCAATGTTTCCCCAACCCAGTCCTCAAGGACCCCCTGTCCTGCAGGTTTTTGTTTCAGCTCTGTTCTTTCACACCTGATCCATTTAAGGGCTTCATGCTGATTGGTTGAAGCAGATCTACCTGAACAGGGCATGCAGGAAGATGCATGGGCCTTAATTGGGTCAGGTGTGCAAGAGCAGAGCTGAAACCAAAACCTGCAGGACAGGCAGTCCTTGAGGACTGGCTTGGGGAACACTGCTCTAACTAACCCCTAACTGCACTCGTGAGAGTTCAAACCTAGAGTTGCGAGAGTTCTGCAAATCTAGGGTTACCATCTAGACAGGAAACAACACAACCTGAAGATCAAGTCTTGCTGCATCATATTAACTAGTGGATCTAAGAATCCCAAGGGCCATCGCTTCACATTTTCAATGATTTGGCCCATTAGTGAACTGGCCCATTAGTGAATTGAATCTTGAATCTAGTGCTAGGTAGAGACTAGCCACCTTGGCAACTTTAGCTAGTTTACTAACAAAATTACTTGTAAATTAATGGATTAATGGATAGTAAGCACCAACGTACATACTAGTGACTGTTAGACTCTAGTCATACAAGAGGGAAAAAAAGCCAGAGGTTTAACTGACTGGTGGACATACCCTGGACAATTCCTGTGCTCATGATGGAGCCCATCCTGGAGTGGGTGTGATTCACAATCCCAGTGTTGACTGTGACAATGAGTCAGAGAGAAAGGGACAGTCAAGTATACATACACCACAGAAACACGTAAAGGCTATAGAATGATGCAATGTGGGTGCCTGCCTTTACAAATTTAAACCAAAATTGCAATTAAGTGTCTTACATCAAAGCCATATGCAGCTGCAATAAAAAAATAAAAATAAAAGATCTCTCTTTCACAGTATTAACTAAACCAACATGATATGCTTAAGCCACAGAACTTGAATGAAGCAGAACAGACTTTCCCATTTAAATCAACATGGGATGGTCAGAGCAGCTGCCAACGATACACCTAAATTGTACCAGAATAACTTGTGTGTCAGCCATCTTGCCAAGGTGAGAGGTTTTGCAGCAATGATCAATGACCAATGACCATGAGCAGTGGAGTCTGGAGGTATGTTGTGCTGTTGGAGGGGAACTGAGGATTGTTGGAGCAGTTGATGGTAACTGTTCATGCACAACATATCCTTTCACAGCACAACATATCTTTTCAGCTCTCAAGCAAGTGTGTCACACTTCACTGCCCTACTGATGTGTGTCACCATAGCAGCAAACCAGCAATCACCATTTTATTCTGTACCAAATGACCACAGCAAACATTTCAATGACTGTTCTACTCCACTGAAGTTCTGTGAATAACACCAATCTGCTGACTGGCTTCTGCAGGAGGTTTACAGTCTGCAATGTCATGCACTGGTCCCGACAGCTCAGATTGGGTTCAGACAAAAATTTAGAAATTATGTTTGGGTTCGGGTCAGGTTTAGTCGTGTTGGCAACTGTCTGTTCTGGGCAATGTCCTATATAGTGCTGGAGTTTACGTGATGGCACTGAAGGTAACATGTAGGCTATTTCAGGCAGCAGATGTAACCTAGCGATGGCGGACAAAAAAAACCTGGGCTTGGGTCGGGTTTGGACACCAGCTAAAGGAATGCCTGTCGGGTTTGGGCATAACTCGGTTACCATGCTGCCATCTCAGCTCAGGTTTGACAAAAATATGCAGCCCAATCTGCCCTCTACTGCACTGTGACAATTGTTGTCATGGTTGTTGGCCCCTTGGTATCAGAACCCAAGAGGGAAGTGTCTATATGTGCATTCACACCTTGAGTGACATGATCACCAAGTCACTGAAAGGCCATTCAATCCTACAGAGGTGAAACTCAGAAAATGAGTTCATAGCCAGCAAATGGCTGTACGTTTCACAGTAATCATCCCTCAACAGCCAATCCGATTTCTTTGTTTACATACTGATGTGTTTTTGATCTGCCTTGTGAGTGCAAAATGGACATGCTGATTGAAGCCATTCAAAAGGTTCCACACTCTCTATATCATTTATGGGAAAGATCACAGAATAATTGCCTTCAGTTGATTTTCAAATAACCTTGCCTGATCAGCACTTGCCAGCTAGCTTTTGAAACAGCAGAACAATGTAACACTATGAAAGTCAATACCAAATCAGTGGAAATTACAATTTTCCTGTTCAAAACTTTGTACCAGCCAGCCTTTAAAGACACAGTTAGAGTGTCTTGCACTACTGGTAATTGGTCATAGCTGAGCAACACATTAGCCAAGTTGCTCAGACTGTGGACAAGCCATACCAATCACGCTGTCAACCAGTCAGACACCAGAGAGACTGTCTAGCAGAGTGGAGCGCTAGAGAGCACTGAGAGTTGGAGGAGAGAAGCAGCTTAGTGAGGAAATGACACAGTGAAGGAGGATTTGGCCTGAAAAAGACTGTAGCAGGCAAGGCCCTATAGACGAGGACAAACAAGACAAAGCAACAAGTAGGAGTGCAAGCAGGCCAATGCCTTGTAAAAGCATTTTCCTTTTAAAAAATTATTTTGCAATAGAATGACTGATAATATTGCATGATTAAAAGGTCTTACAGTTACAAATATCTTATGCTATTTATGATCGGTCTGATCAGGAGTATTATTTAGCAGTTCTCCAGTAGTTTTAGTGTGGTGACGAGTTAAGGGTTCAACTTCATGTGATAATTCAAACTGCAATCACAATATACTGCAAGTCGTCTCAATAGGATATTTTCCCATACCATGCAGACCTATGCACTCAATAGAAACCTGTCCAGGAACAGCGCATAAGGTTGCATAAGGTTTGTCTTTATAATCTCCTGTTTTTGACGCCTTGTGGACATTTTTTGGGGCTCTCCATTATGCATAACTGTAAGATGAGAAGAAGCCAAGTTGAGTGTGATTCGTACCCAGGGGGATTAGGTTGTTGTGAGACACTGTCGAGCCGCTGCCAATGACTGTGCTGAGGTCGTACGCTGCTGGCATCCCTGGAGGAAAGTGATAACAAACAAAGCAATCAAAAATTTAACAGTCCACAAAAAGAATCTATGGGTACCATGGGTAGAATATACTGTTTGTCTTCACAGACGATTTACAAAGTGCCAAAGAGTGACAACGGCCCCTGACAGAAAGCGTTGTGAGCCAGCACACAGCAGAAAAGTCATGAGAAAATTAAAAGATAACAGATAACAATGAAGCACTGTCACTAAAAGTGTTTCGGTGGAGTTAAAGTTTCCGGTAATATTTTATTAATTTTCCAGTATTTTCATTTTATTTTTTGAATTATTGTTCTAGTACTTTTTCTTTAAAATACTTTCTTGTTCATTTTCTATCACTTTGTCTATCACAACGAGATGTTCCGAATGAATTCACAAAACACCACAAGACTTTGTGGATAGCTTGGTCATGGGGCAATGAAGAGCTGATTAACCTTTCACGCTGATTGGCCAAAAGGGAGTCTGTGGTGGGTGTGGCCTATCACGAAAAGGTGCAGAACTCCAGCAAAAGAGCACACACACACACGTAACTGTAAAATATCTGAATATATTAAACCAAAAACATCACCCTCTATTAAGAGCATTAAAAGTAAGAACTGACAATTGTCATCTTTCTTGTTAATGTTTTTTGGTGTAAAAATCATCTAATGCAGATGGAAAATTTATTCTGCTATACTGAAGTAAGTAATCTGCTAAATTTCATGATATTCCCTGACATCTCCAGAAAATTCATCTAATTCCCTGAGTCTGCCTGCCTGGAGTGCACACCTCTAAAATTCCATGGTATTTGCTGACAGGCAGGAGAGCTGCGACTGATGCTGGAAAACACATTTGTTTTGTGTGTGTGTGTGTGTGTGTGTGTGTGTGTGTGTGTGTGTGTGTGTGTGTGCTCACCTGATACGGCCATCCCCTGACTCATGCTGTAGGCCCCCCCTGTGTTCCACATGTTCTCGGATGGGGAGCTGTAGTGTGAGCCAGGAGGGGGCGTGGGGGAGGTGCCTGTGTACCTACAGATATCCACACACACAAAAACACAAGAGATTTTTTTTTTTTAATCTCAAGCAATTTTTGCCTGGTAAAATAAAGGTTTAATAACACACACACATTAGAAACAGTGAGGGCTGAACAATACTGTTAAAATAATACTAATAGTGATAGTGATACTAATACTAATATTAATACTAATACTACTTATAACAATAATAATAATACTAATAATGTCGTGATTACTTTTACTGATATTGTGATAGCAATATAAGTCACAATTCTAGTGATAATGATCATTTTTACATTTTCACTGATTCATTTTCAAAGCTATTAAAATGCTGGTGACATTTTTGCTGAGATCTATGCAAAATAAACATGTTTTCTTACATCTGTAAAATACAATTTACAACTAAGGGCATCTCTGTAGCACCATAGTACTTTATTTACGATGCTTGCCACACATTAAACCTTATCAATCGATCAGTCAATCAATCAATCAATTAAAAAAAAATGCAACTTAAGTGATTTTCAAATAGCACAGGTGTGCTTACAGCAACTCACCTGAAGAAGGGGTTTTTTAAGTCCAGCAGGTTGCTGGACTTTGAGCCTGTCTGGTCCACCTGGGCAACAATACTGATGTCGTAGCTTTGTCTGGGGGCACAAAGACATTACATTCATGAAAATATTATTACTATTACACTAGTGCATTTTATTTGGATTGCACTTTTCAGGGCACTG
The DNA here is from genome assembly GCF_902150065.1 of Myripristis murdjan. Lineage (NCBI taxonomy): Eukaryota > Metazoa > Chordata > Actinopteri > Holocentriformes > Holocentridae > Myripristis > Myripristis murdjan. Next base: position 2,141,398 of record NC_043987.1, on the reverse strand, counting down.
AGAGATCTTACAACAGGCACCAAAGCATGAAATCAAAACAACATAACAATACAACTGCAGTGATCAACACTGAGGAATTCAACTGATGCAATACTGCCACTTTACTGATTTGCTCCAAATGTTGCACATCCTACAAATGTCAAGACAAGTTAGTGCCCCAGGTTTGGTGTCACACAAGGGCATTACGTGAGCATATCATGCACAGCAGTCATGTTTGTTGACGCGTGGCCACCTAGCTGTTCCTCTAATAACTTTTCATTCTCATAACCAAGATACTTCATGTAAAGTTTTGTCCAAATCTAATAACTAATAACTGACTGTCACAAAAAGCAGAAATATGACAAATAACAAAAAAAAAAAAGGGACAGTTAACACCATAAGTTCAAGAAGCAATGCTGCCCATGTCAACGTGGTGCACTCTCTGGAAAAGCCTGAAAGTCTGCATTTGCTGGAAAAGCCTGAGAGGCTGCATTCTCTGGAAAAGTCAATGCATCTGAAGGCCTGAGTACTACTAATACAGTACATACTACTCACCAAGGATTCTATACACATGACATTTCATGGCCATACCCTCTTTCTAATTCTAAATGCTGCTGCAATTTCATTGGCACGTTACTTGTCATTAACTGAGCATTGAGGAGCTGTTGTATAAAAGCTATGTACATAGTTTCACTCAAATGGCAGCGATTGTTGCCAAGGGCCTCGGTGAAGTATGGCAAGCATGTGGACCAACTTTGGTGTCAATCTGGGTTAAAGGATCACTTCCCCTCAAACTGCAAGCCAGAGGAATTTTCTGCTGCCAATCATTTCTGCAATTTTTGAAAATTCCAAAATGTTGTTAATTATTTATCATTAAGGCCTACAGATGCTGTATATCAAGTTTTGTAGAGATACTGTAAGTGACACGGTTTAAGGGGAGTTTGCAAAAGCAGGTTTGGCAGCAAAGCTATAAACATGGTAGCACTAAAAGCATGGATCCATGGACATAAAATCTGCTGTGTGTGCATATGGCCAAGGCCTCTCTTTGGCTGCAAAGTTTCAAAAGAAAAAAAGTTACACATAGGAAGTGGGTGAACCCTAAAAAAAAGATACTGACTGCAGATCCAGACAACAATGCAAGCATGGACAAGTCAACTGTTAGACCACCTGACACCTCGGTAAAAGGCATGTGTTTGGGGGCTGCCACAAAGCAGAATGCTCTAATCTTGCTGTGTGGATAGTGGAAAAAAAAAAACAACATAGTTTTTCTATGACACTAAAGTCAAAAGAACTCCCCGTTCAAAAAGACAGGGCTCTGGTCTGATTGGTTGGGATTCCACTGCCTGGCGGTGTTTCAAAGATGGCGCCAGAGTGTGCCATCTCTTTTGAAAACCACAGTGTCTCTGGTAAAGCCAGGAAGTTTTCGCTTGTCACTGTAGATATGATGCATTTACACATCATATCTACTGTGTTCTTCAGGTTCTCCCTCATTGCAACTGTTACTTCTACAATGGTTACACCTAAGTCATACAAAATTCAAAATGACATTTCTAATATGTGTACATATTACTGATACAACGTATGCATATTCATACATACCATGTTAGCAATATCTCTGCAAAATGTGATACATGTAAGTGCTCAGTAGTGTAGGGTATGGTGTTGGACATGCATTATAACTCTAAACTAATCGACTGGGACCGATTTTAAACTCATCTTATTTTAGAGCTGAGTATGTGGACTAATAGTTCTGGTGCATGAGACAGGGCACACAAATCAATAATGCAGGTAAACTTATGCCTTTTAACTAACCATCATTACAGGGAAAATTTGTCGTCATCTGATAAGACTCACTTGAATAAAGATAAAAGGAAGTTGCCTGCATTAAAAACAAATTAGTGCAAAAAAGAGAAAGAATAGCCAGCTATAAAACAGTGACCTGCTGTCTGGCCAGCAGCCAGTGCAGACAGGACGCTCTGTTTTCAGCTCTTATTTCTTCTCACTGTGGTGCAGCACTTTGCACAGCTTCAGGATGAGATGCAGCAATCATACCTTTCTGAAATATTTTGCACACACGATTCAATTCACTTGATGTTTGCATTTTCACTAGCACACTGGCATTGGCTGAGTGGTCCCCTGTGACCACAAAACTTTACATCTTGAATGGTTCACTACTGGAAGCAGGATACTACAGCATTTGTAGATGGCATCTTGTAATATTGTACTCCATTGTCTACACTCATATTTTTTGAGGATCCACAGATTATATGACCAGTAAACGGTCAGCTGATGGCGGTTGAATCCTGTGCTTGTAGCTTAGTCAGCAAAATGTTGACTTTATAATCAAGCGGGTGGACTGAGCCTTTGGGATAGTTTGTTCCATTCAATAAGCTGTCACATTCTGGATTTTACATCAGAGACATTAAACTTCACTTCCAGAGGTCTGTGCTGCTTTCAGTGTAAAGCTGCACCACTGATATTACTCTTTGTCATTCTGCACTGCCACTGGTCCACTCTCTCTGTAGTGCTTGTTTTATTATTATGTTGCAGAGATGTCATGATACCAGAATTTTGATGGTCAATGTCAGTACCAATGCGAAGCCACAAATCAATACCAATTTCAATACCATGGAAAATATGACATCCAATCTACTTTAGTATAAATTTGAGCAAAAATAAGAGTTACAGTGAAGTGGTTGGTTTCGTTTGAGGTGTTTTCACCCTTCATCTGGAAAATGCCTGAGCACTGTTTGCATGCTGACTTTGGCTTGTCTATGCTGCCTTGTCCATCTGCCATTCAGGCAAAATACTTCCATATGTGGCTTTTGTATTGTGCTCTTTCCAAATGTTTTTGTTAGTTTGAGGGTGAGGAGGAGTCCTGCTGCCATCTTTGTTGTTTTTCTGTGTTCTGCTATGCTCTCATGTTGGTAGCGGGTGCGCCGTTACTCATAAATGTAGTACCAGTAGGTACTACCGCTACTGTATAAACACTAGTACTGCTAAGTTTCTTGAAGTTTGGCATTGATGTGGTATTAGTTCTTGTGACATTCCTGATGCAGATTAGTTTCCAGACACTCCCATATTTGTTTTCATAGTAACTGTTTATCTACTTTGCTGTGATTGGCTGCCGTGTGAGCATGAATATCAGACAGCCTGTCTAAAATAAATGAATAAATAAATGCCACAGCTGGGCAGCGGTGCGAAGACTTCGCATGATTTGTGGCTGCATTTTGAAAAGCAAGATGAAAAAAAAAATATCACTTGCGCCTAATGTTACTGTCAAAGGAACCTAACATTAGCATCTTCAAATTTTTAATGAAAAACAACCTATTGTTACTAAAAAAAAATAGATCTTTGAAAAACAAATCATTCTTTTTAATATAAAGAATAAAAACAGATGTTCACTATGTTGTTCACTATAAAGTGCTACATTTCTTGATGTTTTCACTTTGCATCGATGTTACTGGATCATTGATGATTTAATCAATACATCGATCCAGATCGCTGGATCGTTATTCCCCTCGTCACAAATAAGACTCATTAATGCCCATTAATGTGGTTGATAGAGCCATTTACAAATTCACTTGTTCCAGAAAAACATTATTTGTAAAAACAACAAAGTTCATCTGTGTTCAAGACCAATGCTGTGGCTCCTCCCTGTGGCAAATATTAAAACTGCAGCTGAACAGTGTCTTCTGATGACTTGACAGTACTGTACATATAATAAAAATATTAATAAATGATCAATAATTTCATTCCAATGTATTGATTTTTCAAAACTGCATATTGTCCAAGCCTTAGGGAGCTCTAGAGCTTTCACAAGCAGTGTGTTTGTTCAGGTGTAGTTTTCAGCACAAACAGCAAATGACGCCTTGATCAGGCAATTCTGTTTTTGCCATGTCAATACCAAATATAAAAGAACTGGTCAATAATTGTTGCATCAGGAGTGTTGACAAGAATATCTCTACAGATGCAGCAGCAGGCATGTGATGATCACATATCCATAGTATCCATATCGGGCTTAGTCCGGGGGATACAATTATGAAACAAGTGAGAGGCTGTTTGTTTCAGTGTGAAAGCAGAAACTGCCTTGGGCTGAAAATGAGGAATCAGTGCAGAACCGTTCAAACCATCTGTGGTTATTTCAGTTTTGCCTGCTGGGCCATGGAAACATACATAGAGCAAGTGCAACTCTGACCTAATAGCCCCAACAAGCACATGGAAGAAATTCTTACAGCTGAACACTGGATTTTAGTATTTACTGCCCCTAAATTATATACCACAGCTCCTGTATTTATAAAAGAAAGATAAATAAATAAATAAACAAACAAATAATAAAATAAAAAGTTATAAAAGGACATGGCATTGATTAGGAAGTCTGCAAACAGATTTGCCACTGTGGAACAAGTTGTCTTATGCACATCTGTCAACATCATTATGGGCATTATGGGCATAAACTGCTTACCCTAACATGACCATACAATATGTCAAAAGTATAAAAAATATATAAATATTAAATACAATCAACATGTCAATTTACATCACAAAATGTAGCCTCCTCTTCTTTAACGCATTACCATTCTGACAGCCTGCCAGCGGGCCCAACAAACTTACTGTCTTTCCGAGGATGTAGCAGACACAATTTCAAAGCTACAATGAAGATACAGGTAAGCTGAGCAGGCTAAATATTGCTGCTAAGTTTGGCTAAATTTTGGCAAGAGAAAAACTAGCATGGTCATTTTCAGTGGGGTCCCTTGACCTCTGACCTCCAGCTGTCTGAATGAAAATGGGTTCTCTGGGCAGTCACGGCTCTCCCCTTTGCAGACATGCCCACCATCTGCTAATCCCATGCAGTTTGGCCCACAAACCCTGCAGTCCACATGTGTTCTTGTGGCCTGTTGTAAAATGGTGTGTTTGTGCAGACTGGGGCCTAAACAGTCTTGGAGTTGGACTGGAAAGCTGAGACTCTTGTGGATTCAATGAGCCACATCTGATTCATGTGTGATGATGTTGGCTCCCATAGCAGCCATTTCATTGTAGTGAGGCCATATTTTTGAAACTGGATGTCGCTGTATAAAATGACCTATAGTGACCTCTAGGAGAATCACAGCCTCATCAAACTTTATAACCACAAACTAGAGAGCGAGGCTGTTCACTGGATGTCTGGTTTTCCAGGTAGACATAAGACAATAAGGCCCAGCAATTTCCACAACAGAATGCTCACCATCCAATCACTGAAAAATGCAATTCTTACAGAAATCTTCAAATGTCAAAACATCTTGACACCAAATCAGAGGAATTGTTCTAAGGTATTCTTCAATGTCTTGGTGTTCCAATGTTGTATTTTGGAGGGGTTTTTGACCATTTTTAGTTATTCTCAAGTGGTCAAAAATGGTTAAACTTTGCACCAAATCTGTGTAACAAATGGTATCAACAAAAAAATTGCTGTAACAACTTGTTCAGGGGAATGGCCACCATATGTTCCTAAAATGTTCTAACCATTGTGTACTTTAAATAAAACAAATAAATAAATCTGTGCCTAACCAAAACAAAATGTTTATTACAGATTTATGCCTAAGGTAACTTGACACACAGAGCTAAGCGGCATCTCAAATCAATCTTCAGGTTCCCAGCTTTCAGATGACATTCACCACTTCTGTGTTGCATCTACTGTCAACCTTTTATTTCCCCTGGAAATCCCCTGCTCCCTCACCAAATATGGTCTTTAAAAGGGCTGGAAGGTTAAGGGGTTAATTGTCAACACAGCTAGTGTGTGTGACTGAACGAGTTATTTCATATTTTTACCTTGTGTCACAGCTGCAGCCAGCTAATATCAAGATGAGCAGAAACAAGTAGAAAAAAATGAAAGAAAACTATCCTGCGTCTCAAATCTAAAATCTGTTGCATCCATTTTCAATGTGGATCCAGTTTGCACTGATAATTTTCGAAGACGATGTTTCACGTGGACTGTCAGGTACCATGAGAACGATGCTGTGCAGATTAGACCATCTCTCAATCTCATCTAGCAACATGCCTTACTACACAACACTCACTGGACTGGATATGTGTCAGAAATTTGGGAGATTAACAGGAGAGCAGGAGAAAGGGTTAAAACAAGGGAAACTTCCGAAAAAAAGCGCTGACAGATGTGTTTACAAGCTCAGGCCTGCCAAGTCAGCACCATAGTAGTTTACATACTGCAGACACACGTATGTACGCACGAACATGCACACACAAGGGCTGTCCTACCTCTTGTTGGCCACTAGCAGTGCAGTGCCGGACAGTGTGTCCCCAGCCTTGGTGAAAAGGGGTGACTGCAGCAGACAGCGGACCTGGTACCAGTGGGTGAGGGGCTCCGTGGGTGCTGTGGACAGCCATACTGTCATCCTGGAATGAGGTTGGAGGTTGGAGAGAGGAGAAAGACAGTCGTGTTGCTAAAAGCGAAAACCCCATAAGGAGCTAAATTGTATATTTGTAGAAGTTTATATACTCCGTGATCACTTGGCTGAGAGCTGAGATTTTTGCCTTTCAGAATTTACCGTTTTGGAACTCCAAGCAATCAAGTTTCAAGATGCATGTCAGTAACTTACACTGATCCCATGAACGCCACATCAAACCAGAAAGCGAGGCCGTGCACCAGACCCGAGTGCATCATGTGGAACTTAAAGGGAATCTCTATCCTGGGACCCAACAGACACAGCAGAGATAAGGAGACTAATTAATGACAAAAGATACAACATTTATAGGATTGATTGCAAAGAAGTGTATACACACACCTGTAAAGATCCTCTTCTTTGGCCTCCAGGAAGTTGACTGTGTACTTGACCGACTTGGCCATCAGAATACGGATGTCAAACGTGTCCTGTAGAGAGAGGAGAACATCATATAGCACAAAAACAAGTCCTTGATTGTATAAGGGCGGCAGGACAGCCTAGTGGTTAATCTGAAGTAACTGCTAAAAAGTTACATCAGAATTATATTTAGGTCCTGATTTCAGACAAGAGTACACGCAGGAGCTATGGACAACTGCAGTCAAGAGTTCATTTTGATGACTAAAACTATGACTAAAGTATTCATCAACACTTTTTGAATCCCACTCGCTCTTTGCCAGAAATCAGCCTTTTGACAGATTTCCAAAAGAACACAAATTAAAATAGCAAAATACAAAATTACTACTAAAGGTCTCTCTCTCTCTCACAAACATACACACAATAAAGACCTGTGAAGATTCGACAAATAGTCTGCTGGCATATGAAACAATGACCGCTGACTTACATGTCATTTTTTTGTAGTCCAGAAGCATCAGACTACGCAAACTATTTTAACCCCTGCTGTGACACTTAAACAGTGTTTTTCCTTGTGTCTGCTTCATGTTCTGTTGACTTCGTTGTCACCAGTGTTTTTTCACCCATGATCGGAGTGAACACGGTCACGTTGGATTAAAAAACAAAACAAAACAACGGAGCTATACAGTGAATGAAACTAGGGAGTTGCACAGCGACCCAGAAGTACACAAACAAAGTGAGAGGAAAAGTGGTGGTGGACAAGCAAACTAGACAATGAATCAAAGTGAGAGACCCGCATATAGCAACCCGGTAGGGACAGGGCAACAGTGGTCAAGTGAGCCAAACAGTGAATGAAGAGAGAAAGTTGCCGTAGCAAAAACAAACATTTTGCAAAGGTTTTGAATCATTGCAACCACAAGAAGATAATCATTATATAGGCGTAACACGCAAGAAAATTTAGGCTGAGTAGTTTGCATCCAAAATGCACATAAGTACTGTACACTTTCAGACTATATAAGTTTGTAAAATAAAAGTCCTATACTCTTGTATCCCATGATTAGGCCCGTTTCCACCAAGAAGTTCCTAGTAGTATTTGGGGGGCAGGAGCTACTACAGGAACGTCCTCTCGCTCGGCTCTCTCAACTGCCGTGTCTCCACTGAGAGGGCCGAGGAGGAGGAAGGTTCCTGTAAAGTTACCGGGCTCTGGATGTGACGTAATCGTTGTGCGACCATATTGACCAGGGCATCAAAATGCATGTTGTTAATGTTAGCTAACATTCGTTAAAGCTAACGTTAATGTTCGCCTAAAGCTAACGTTAGTGTCCCTAAAATTGCCGGCTAAAAAGCGTGTTGTTAGCATTAGCTAACGTTAGCTAGCAAGTTAGCGTTAGCTTAGTAGTGTTGGCAGTGTTGCTGGGGATGCCAACGTTAGCTAATGTTAGCTAAAGCTAACACTAGCGTCCCTAAAAATGCCGGCTGTTTTGTCGCTTTCTGTTGACACCACATTGTGCCGTGAGTATATCCAATCAGCACCAGGTAAACCCCAAGTGCCACCCAGGAGTTTTTCGGGGCCGTTCAGAGTACCTACCCCAAGGCAGGGACTTGTTTAGACCCTGTAAAAATTCCGGAACTCTGTCCTTCGGGGGCGGTTCCGGCGGTGGAGACACGCAACAACGGCCCCGGCCCCGTAAAATTACCCCAAAGTTCCTGCGGTGGAACCGGGCCTACTGTATGTATGTGTGTGTGTGTGTGTGTGTGTGTGTGTGTGTGTGTGGAAGATTACGCACCACAATGGGTTGGCGGAAATACTCGTCCACTGCTGCCCCCCGCAGGGCAGACAGGTCTACACCATGGAAGGATGGCTGGTACCTGAAGGTAAAGATTGGGAGGGGAAGGGTCAGATTTCCAACTAGTGTTAACACATTACTATGTGCACCTCTCTTCCACTTTTTAACCATTTCAGCACACCAGATAAACCGCATGCACCTCCTCTGGACCAAAACAGTTCTGGTTCTTCAACCGGTTACGTTCAGGATTCTTCTTCAGGAACCAAGCTGCTAACTAGCAAACTTGCCCACATGTGCAGCAGTTTGGAGTGGGACCATTGCAATGAAGGTATCACCAGGTCGCTGACCACTGACTCCATTATTGTTGTGGCTGAGTTCAGCCCCACTCTGCTGGTGTCCTGCTCTAGGACCCTGCACACCACCGCCGGGTTCGTCCAGCATATCACCCTGGACGAACTGGACCACTTTTCATTTGGTTCTTTTTGGAGTCACTGTTCTCCTTCAATTTTTTTTTTTTTTAACTTGTTGATACTTTGGTCCTGAGTTCCCACAACCCAGCCTTTGCCATCTCTTCAGCAATTCTGAGATACAATTTACTTATTCTAGTACTCCCTTCTCTCTTTTCCTAAAATTCAGGAGGTGTCCCAATTGAAAGCAATAGTTTTGTTATCTCCAGATATCCCTGTAGAATTATAGATGTCCACTGTTGTTGCCGTCACAGTTCCCACCTGAGTGCCTATTTTCTGGTTCCAGCTAGGAACCACCTTTTCTGGCTCTAAACCAATTTATTTTTGGCTGAAACACTCAGAAAGGTTCAGAATTAGATTTGTGAACTGGAACAGAGACAGTTGCTTGATGAGGCTTGACAGTGGACAAAGCGCAGAGGTTCATGGCACTCTTTTTTCACTTCAGAGCAGGTGAACACAATACCATAGTAAACTTAGGTGTCTCTGATGGTCCAAGACAAACAGTAAAGACTGGAGTGAAAACAATCTCATTCTCATCGTACTGTTTTGGCTCGGTGTTGCAGTGCAGAGTTATTGCTATCTTTACCCTGTCAAGTGCATGATCTCCAAATTTTACTTTTACTGAAACTGTGTGTGCCTCTGTGACAGCAAATATTAAATAAGTCAAAATAAGTCTTTGAAAAGGACCATACCAGTGATTTTGAAGGTTTGACCTGTTAACTACAATTTCCCTCATATTTTACATTGCAACAAACCATTTTGCATGTAAGGGTACTAAATATTTCTCAGCATATAATCAAAACCCCTTGATTTTGATTTGGAAATTTGAATTTTTGGTAGTCATACCCACCTTATGTTCTGCTTCTGCTGCTAACAAAGTTGTCATCATTCATAATCCACAGAATTGATAATTGGCTGTGTAAAGCAAACGTCAGGGACTATTTTCTGGCAGAGAGACTGTTTCACTCCACCTAATTTCAAGTCATAAAAACAACAGTGGCCAGATAAAAGGTAGGGAAAATGGTATGGGGAAAAGATTAGCAGGAAATATATTCAGTTTGTAGGTATTATGCTAAATATGCAAAATCACTGGTATGGTCCTGTAACTGTTTGATACTTTTTTCAGTCTGTTAAGTCTTGCAAGCTATGCTCCAGCTAAGTCAAAGCTCACTTGTCAAGTCTCATATGAGAAGCAAACCAATATCAGATGATGGCTTCTACTTCACGGACCAAATCACACTTTAAACTTTAAATAGTAGTCATTCCCCTAGGCAATTAAACAAACAAACATGATTTTTGTTCTGATGGATGACCTCTAGGAACTTTGGAATCTTGTTAAATATTATACAAAGAAGCCCTGGATGCCTCCCTCCTTTTCTTACCAAAAGTTGGCCTTGGTGAACTGCTCCATGTAGAGCTGTTCATCTGTGAAGGGGGCGAGGTGGACATCACCAATAGTGGGAAACATTTTACCTGAAACACACACAGAAACAGGGAAGAGGAAGGTTAAAAACACTGACAAGCACTGGCGGCTATTTACAATATGCATGGAGCTTTGATTCAGCTCAATACTCCTTCACAACTCAAACCTTCCTCTTTCTTTCAGGTGCTGACATACTACCAGTAAAGCTGAACATGCCCAAGAAAGCAATTCAACAGAAACTGAGAACAGAGTCAAAGAATGACAAAAGACGGCTGAAGGAAAATGAGGCCTGAGAGAAGCTGCTTAATCAAGGTGAATGTCTAGATATCTTTAAATGAGTTCTGAGAGCCAAGCCTCCAAGTCATTAATTTAATTTAGTCTGCAATGTTACCACGGAGATGGAAACAAAGGCAATGAAAGGGAAAAGGAAATGGAGATGCTTTTCCACAAAGCAACATGACTACTCAGGTGATGTTCTCAAACGCCTACAGACAGCTGCAGCGGAGGCTGGTGTGTGAGGAACTCCACTGGTTTAATCTGGCTACTGTGATTTCTCTGATCAAGTGCGAGTCCAAAATAGAGGTGTACACAACAGATTGTTGGTGATACATGATCCTCTGATTAATAAGAAAATTTAGTTGCTGTTACTGCTCTGATTATGGAATTTCACCTAATAATTATATCTGATAAAGTGAAGCCTGTTACGTTTTAGTCCCTCAGGAAACATCTACTAAACCTAAGCTGTTAAACTCTGTGCAGTCTTCTTTTCTCAGGTACAAACTTGTGCCTGCTTGTATTTGTGGCCATAACTGCAGTCTTTATATATTCTAGATCATATATTTTATGTCTTTATATATATTTATTATAGTCAACCCAAACTTTCGAGCTCTTTTGTAATGCCATGTTGCTGCTTTGCAATGACGTGCCACAGACAGACATGAGGTATGTGCAGGTAACCATTAGTTTTAAAACTATTGAAGAGCTCTGCAGTGCTTTCCACAATGTTTCAATATCGGCACCGCCACAAATTCAGGGTTTCCCATTAATGTAATAAACTATGGCAAGTTTAATTTCTACCGCCACAGTTTCACTCTGCTGAGGAAAAGAATATTGGTTATAAATTTTTAATAAACTACTTTGGTAAAAACTATTTTGGCAAAACCTCCCAAACTGGTCTGGGGATGCGCCCAGGTGGGTGCTACCAACATTCTAGTTATTACTGTTGTGATCATTAGCGCAGTCTTGAGTATTTCACAGCATTTCCTTGTGTGTGCCAGACTGCCACATAAACACATGCACCAGTTAGGGCTGGGCAATATGGACAAATGGTGCTTTTCCACTAGTACCTACTCGGCTCAACTTGGCTCAACTCTACTCAGTCTGTAAGCCTTTCCATTAGGTGGTAGTACCTGGTACCAGGTACTATTTTAGTACCTACTCGGCCGGGGTTCCAAGCAAGCTGAGTCAAGCTGAGTTGAGCCGAAATGTGACGTAAACGTTGTGCAGGCCACTGATTGGACAAGGAGTGACGACACATGAGAGCGACTCCTTCACGAAAACCAAACCCGGCATTTTTAAAAGAAAACGGCAACAGCGACCGTGCGCATTGATCATCGCTGAAGGGGGCAAAGTTGGAAAATGGCAAGCAAACCAGTACCGTGATCAAATCAAGAGGTGGAGACTTCTCTGTGCTTGGCGGTGTGGCCGCCTTGCTATGACGGCGAGGTGGTACTCAATTGTAATAGAAAACCACCGAAACCGAGGCGAGCCGAGTCGAGCCGAGTAGGTACTAGTGGAAAAACGCCACAACATTTTTGATAGAATACCTAGAAATTGGTACTACAATATTGTAGGTACGATTATTGGTGCTTTCAAAAACCATTTACATTGTGATATTTTTGACAGCAATTATCAATGTGGATATGATGACCAGGCACGTAGAGGCAAATAACAGAACAACTACAACAGTCAATAAGTAAAGAAAATTACATTCCTTTACTATAATGCCGCCTTTAAAACCAGGACAAGACAACATCTATGCTGTATACCAATGTTATAATATCAAAAATTCCAGATGATATCAATTCATACATTCAGTGGCCACTTTATTAGGTCAACCTGTACAATCTAACCCAGTTCAATGCAACACCTCTGCCATTAATTCTACCTTTTATGAAAGTTTATAATATTCAGTTTTTGTTGACTTTGTGGAGAATGTGTCCATTTATTAGAGGTTACAGTTTGCAGAGGTCATGTACTGCACTACATTATATTGAGAGGTGTTTCTAATTTTTTGTCCTTCCTATTTACATACATGAGGGGGACAGAATATTAGAAAAAGCTCTAAATAAAATGCAGTCCAGTCCAACAGCAGCACTAACTATGAGCTCAATGCCAAACATAGAAGTGAATGAACGCCTCTGTTACTGTGACAACAAGACAAGCTGATCATTATAGGCATCACAGTAAGTAATAGAGTAACATGGTAGTACTAAGTAAACTTTATGGCACAACAGTTAGTTTGGATTGTATTAGATTGGACAGGTGAACCTAATAAAGTGGCCACTGAGTGTTTATCACAATATTGATATATTGCCCAGCCCTTGTCCCAATGCGTGTCCCATGTATAGATTCTAAAATTGGTTGGAATCAGTCTCTCACATTTCATTATTTGAGAGATTTTTAAAACTGCCCAAATTCAGATGAGACACTTCAAAAGGCCATACTTCCCTTCTAACAAGTAGGAAGGTAGTTTTCAGTTGATGCCATAAAAGAACCAACACCTGGTCCTCATCCCTGCCTTTTCATGTTTATGCTTTTGGTGGTCTTTCACCCTCCCTTCTCCCGTCCATCTCTGCCCCACCCCTCCTCACTCACCGTTGGGCTTGAGGAACTTCTTGGCATGCAGGTAGCTCTCCAGCATACGTTCATTAAACAGCATGTAGCCCATGGGCTCTGAGATGATGATGTCCACCTGCTCGGGCAGCGTCACCTCCTCCACCTTCCCAGGGATGACCACAACGCGCTCCCCAAGACGATTACTGTTCACCAGCACCTGGGGTTTAAACACATTATGATGCTGAGCCTGTGCAAACTTTATTCATTTTAACAGCTGATGCATAGGGATTGATTTTTTTCGGGTCCAATACAGATACTGATAATTAGCAATCTAGTACACCAATAACAGATATTTAGGGCCAATATTCATTTGCAGCTAATTTGAAAATTGCATTGTCACAATTAACAGGGTTAGAAATGGCAAAACAAATCTTGCTTTGAATTAACAGTGTCTTTTAAATAGAGTCAAACTGAAATGAAAACTGACAAAAAGGAGTTTATTTCTGATGGATCTTCCTATACCTTTGTGTTAGACAGAAGGATAAATGTTTTCAGTGGTTACAGTTCCACCATCTGACTTCTCCTAAAACCACTCTTGCTTTTTTAAAACTCTAAGACATGTCTTTCAAATACACATGATACACTGTAGAAGAGGCAGCTTCAGAGTTGCTGTACGGTTTGCTGAGAGAAATCAAGTGACTATGCTCTGGTTTCAAAGGGTTAAGCCTGATAAAACAATGGTATCGCAGAAGTCTCTACAACACACTGTATGCCTGAGAACTGCGTAAGTGGCAGCATTTCAGCATTTTCAAATGCAACCAGGAGTATTTTTCACTGATGTCGCCATGACAACATCGCCTCCAGCACCAGGTTCCACGGTCGAGTGATAAGAACTAGGACGAAATGAATGAAGTATCTCAAGAATACTGTTCAGTATCGGCATCCCATTCGGGGCACTGATGCTGGGTAGTAATGATTTCCAAAGATCCCCTGCCCTGTGTCATGTGTCAGTAATTACCATGCCCATTATTGCTTATTATCCCTTCACTTCCCTGTGAGCATGTCTCTATGTGTGCCTGTGTGTGTGTGTGTACCTCAGCGTGCTGTGCCATGGTGCTGGCCTCCACAGCATAGACCTTCCTGGCTCCAGCTTGGGCTGCGAAGAAGGACAGGATCCCAGAGCCACAGCCAACATCCAGCACCACCTGAAGGGCCGCAGGGGACGACAGGACAGAAAAAGGCTGCAGTGAACATATCGTCACTCCACAAATGATGCTGTCCAACTCCTGACCAATCAGCACAATATACAGCCAGGTCCCCAGCCAAATGTTTATTAAAGAAATAATTTTCCAGGTTTTTTCAAGGACATATTCAATGATTTATGAACATATGAGCTGCTGCTGGTGGAAGGTCATCTTCCAGTGTTTCCCAATTCTCAAATGATACCTTGTATGTGCATTGCACATGATGTTTAAGTGTAAGAAAAAAAGTTAGGTTAACAACACCCTAACAATGTGCAAATACGTTAACAATATGCAAACAAGTTGTTGTGGCACAAACACACGACACAGCACTTGCCAAAATACAAAACTTTATCATTTTACAGCATCTGTGTAATCATTCACAGAGTACAAGGACTTACAAGATGTGAAGCTGCATGAATCCAACACATAAGCAACTATTCTCTGAAGCGCATGGTAGTCTACAAACCCTTAAAAGCTCTTTATAAGATACTGCATGTTCTTCTCACACTGTAAATCTTATCAAAATGCTGTTAGAGATGTAAACCATGTAAAATACGCTAATTCTTCATATGCCACTCATCAGTTCTATGTAAAATAGACGCACTTGTTTATTGAGGTTCTTCAAGATTACTGGCTATGTCTTGGTAATGGTGTGCTCAGCTGATCTTAAAGGAATGCTTCACCCATAATGCATAATTTTTGTGCCCAAAAATAAAACCATGGTTCATTTTCATAAGGGACAAGTTGTGAGCTATTTCTTTTACTGCTTGTCTCACTTTGACTGTGTTGGACATTCATTTTATCTTTACATTTTGGAGCCAATTTTTTATTAGATCAGCATTTTTGGAATATAAGTTTACCACAAAGGTTTGCAAGTAAAGCCTTCTTCGTCAGGTATTGAAGGCAGCACACAGCGAGCACCTGATATAAGATTTATGCATCGGGGTGAAGTACCTGTGTAAGACTACCTCGTGGAAATAAGTCCAAATTTTCATCCAAATATAGTTATTACAAGGTTGGTATGGTGCTACAAAAGGTTTTCCCTGAGCCAGCATAGGCTCTGCTTGGATGATCATCAGTGAATGTCATATACAGAGTGTCCACTTCCACTACGTTGGAAGTGTGACTGATTGGTGCACCTGAACAACAGCAGACAGAACGCAGGGTTACCTTGTCCTTGAAGTCAGTGTGGTTCTGGAGGATAGCTCGCTGGTAGGTCCCGGTCCGAACATAGTCCTGCATCATATTCTGTTGCTGGGAGAGGTAGCCATAAAACTGGGCAAGGAGAGGGGGGTGAGAAACAATCAACTTGTATTTAGACGTGGATTTTATATCTTAAAGTCAATATTGTACAAGGTATTGGCAAGGTATCTGCGTGTTTCTGAAAGCCAATTTTAAGAATTTTTTTAGTCCTTTGAGAGGTTGCATGGAACTGTATGTAAGACCATTTTAAAGGCCAAAATAAAAAAAAGAAACCTGAAAATCAGTCTGTTTCCAACTGAACATAGATTATTAGGGAATTAGGGAAGTTAGGGAAGACTGGGTTTATTAAAACCCAGGACCAAGCTGATCAAATAGAAGGAGTGCAGAGACTCCCATAAGGACCTGGTGAAAACTGGTGCTGGACAGGGTATTATGGAGGCGTATTATGAACTCCTGGACAGTTTGCTGGGTCCAGGAATAGCAAACCACCAGATTGGGGTATACCCAGCACATGCCCACCATTAACGATGTAATGGTGCCGCTCCAAACCAGTGCAAATGCAGGCTGGTTTGCTAGTTAGCACCTTGGTTCCAAGAATCCCTCACAGCATCAATTCAAGGACCAGAAATGTTCTGGTTGAAAAGAGGTTACTTTAGGAAGAATGGATGGGTGTGTGTGCGTGTGTGTTCCTCTCACCTGGAAGTACTGTACAGCGGAAGACTCCTCTGTCCTCTCACTGAAGACTGAGCGCTCGCCGCTATGGCCGCGACAGTTCTTCAGGAGGTTATAAAACGACGAGAAGTCTGCGGCAGAAAAGGAAGCAGTCATGCATTAACAACGACAGGCAATGTACTCTGTGCTGGAGCCTGCATAACAGTCAGTCCAGTGATGTTTTATAGCAAAGATACCAAAGAAACAAGAGATGCTCAAGATATAATGCTGGTGAGGCACATCATTTTTGTATCCAGTACTCCACTAAAAAGAACCTGGTGCTAGACCCAGTTCTTAACTGGTTCCAACAAAGAACCGGTTTGCTTTGCCATCGGCCAAGAGCCAAGCGGAGCCAAGTCAGAACCACGTCATTACGTCAGCGTAAAATGTGATCACGTGGCTGTGGGTGTACGAGACACTCGCTCGGAATCACAATAACCGACATGGACGACAAATGGAAGACCCATCGTAACGATGCAAATACTGCTCGTGTCTTTACAAGCCTACATTGCAATCCAGAGGCGAAAAACCCAATTATTGCTGGCAACCCGTCGTATTCGTCGTCGGAATGAACGACAGCTACATTTAGCTATACGTTTATAGCATTCCCTGTTCCCGCTTGGGTCTGTAACCCCGCCCACTAATGACGTGGTGGGTCGCGTCATTGGTTCTTTCTCTGGCTCCTGTTTAGCCCCTGCTCGAAGTTGGTGCTTGCCTGGAACCGATTCGGAACCAGTTTGGCCTGTGCTTGGGCGGTGGAAAAACAAAGAACTGGTGCCAAGTCAGGCACTGGCTCCGAACCAGCCCTGAAACCGCTTTGGTGGAAAAGGGGTAACTGTGCACTGCTTTCAATCCCCAACAAAAAAGTTATACTTGTAAGCCTTCATGGTAAATTCATATTTCAAAAACACAAGCGATCTCTGATCCAATGGGAAAAACTCTGTCCATAACTTTAGGATTTTACAACATCAAAACGCGGTCAAAAGTTCAGTTTAAAAAGCTCCCACTCATCATGCTCTATGATCAAATTCTCTGGTATCCAGCTGCATGCTCAGTACTTGCCAAACAAGTATTCCCACTGAAGAGCACTTCTGCAAAAACCTCTCATGCACAGTCATGAAACGTGCATGCACAAGTTTACAATGAAGACTTGCAAGTAAAAGTTTTTTTGTTCATTTGGAACTGAAGACACAGTGAGTACTGGATACAAAACGTATGCATTATGGGTGAAATATTCAATGCAACTCTTCCTGTGTGGAGATGATGTTCTGCCAGTCTCCATGCACGACATGAGAATTTCATTTGGCCAAATCAATTGAATCTACAATATCCACAGCACTGCTTGGTGATTCAAGCTGATAAGATGAGTTTATTTTTACATAAAAAGGCTTAAATAGGTTAAGTGAAAGAGAAGGGAAAGACAGGCAGCAAAGACATTAGGCTACCACGGGACAGGAGAGCCACAGAGAAAACAAAGTCATTTTCCTATTCAGTTGATAGTGGCCCTAAAAGAACTGATTCAATCCAGGCAAAAAAAACCAAACAAACCCTAAAGCTAACCTAAAGTATGCAAAAACAAATAAACTTTATCAGACTAAAAACATGAAGTGATTGTGGGTGTTTTTCAGAACTAGACAATAAACCACCTGCTTGTGTATAATGGGGTAAATCTAGGCCATTTGAGAGATTTTTTTGAAAATTGCGTGCCATTTTTGGAAACTTAACAACCAGACAATATTTACTGGAACTACAGGAGGCTACAAAGCCACGGCAAACAGGAAAAGTGACAGCTAGACAGCTTTAGAGCAACTTTTGCAATAGGGGTGTTTGGCACCTGGGGCTGGGTGTCCATTTCTGCCAGCTCTGGAAGTCAAATGTTTCTATATTTGGCTCTTGGCAGTGGTTTTCTAAATGAGTTGAAATGGACCGAGATCCAGTTTCAAAACATGGTGGACTGTTTCACTTCGCTGTCACGATCCAGACTGCAGTTTTGTCTTTCCAAATCTTATAACTATTCCAATCCAGACGCTGACACGCACATTTCTGGCCCAACATATTTTGATTCAAGTATTTAGTGTTGAAATTATATGAACTTGTAAGTATGAAATTCAATACTGAATTCAATCATCTACGCCAGTGATTCTGAATGTTTGGGCCAATACCTACAATTTACCCACATTTTAAATGTCAACAAACAATTATGCAATCATGCAGGGGTCCTAGAGATTCCACAACATTATCAAATTCCTTTGATTTTCAAATTTGACTTTTGGTTGAAACACTTATAATGCTCTCCTTCCGTGGCTAAAAAAGCTAATCATAAACCACATGACTGATAATTAGTTGTGTAAAGCAAATGTTTCCCTAGGGCTATTTCCACAGGAGAGACTGCCCAATTTAGTAATCAAAACACAACAATTGACAAAATCGTGGCAGAGTGAATGGAAACCAATACCTAGAAGTAGGAAAGCAAGAAAAATGCTATGAGAGTTCTTAAATATGATGGCTTGCTTTGGTAAAAGATTAGCAGAAATATGAAGTATATACATTTTGTAGATTATACACTAAAAGGTGCAAAATCATTGGTATGGTCCTTGAAATAGCATTATATATATATATGACCGAATTTTCATTTTGGGGTGAAGTGTTCCTTTAAGCTCAGAACTAAGAAGGTGCTCACTGCATATCCCTAATGTGGAAGAATGAGACAGAATGGACAGAAGGGTCAGTGTGTGTGTGTGTGTGTGTGTGTGTGTGTGTGTGTGTGTGTGTTTGGTGTGTACCTGCAGGTGAGGAGAACTGCAGCAGGACGCTGTTGCAGCCCAGTGTGATGATGAACGACTGCTTCCCCACCCGGCTGCACTCCGTCTCCCTGGAAACTGAACACTTGAACACACACGTCTCCTCTCCTGGAAGAACAGAGGGATGAGATGTTTGGACGGATGAAAGCGTGACACACAGCAAATGTTTTGCTGGATATATCAATAATGATCTTCTCCCACCACACTGGACGGGAACTTTGAGATGCTAACATTTAAATCTTTGACCTTTGTCTCTTCTTGAATTCTGTTCCTAGCATCTAATGTTCCAGGATGGTTAACCAGCCTAATGTTAATCTCACTTTAAGGCCAAGACAAAAACAAACAAATACATGAAATAAAAAAGATCGACTGTATGAATGAGGAAGAACTCTACATCTGTCTTTATTAAACACTTCACAGAGATGACTTCATTTGTTGGCATTTGATTATTCCACACCCATGTATAATACCTGTTCCTTTAATGTTTCAGAATTTACATGCTCTGTTAATTTAAGAGAGCATCAACCAGCACACACAGGCGATGTGATTCTGATCACAGCTCTGGTCAGAAACTTTCCAAAAGTCAAGGAAAATCAACTCTCCACGAAAATTTTGGGGGGGAAAAGTTCAAACCACAAAGAGTTTTACACTGAAAATTTTATATGATCTGGGACATTATACTGATGAATATGGTGTGTTTGCATTTTTTCTTGCTAATTCAACTCGACTGCCTTGTCCAGATTCGTGAACATCAATCACTTCTTGGGCTTTCATTACAACAGCTTTAATTTTGCAACAGTTACACTTTACAGATTAGCAAAAAGCGGAGTAAGCAACTTAGGCTACAGAGGCGTGTTGATAGCAACATCTAAGAACTGTGCTAAAGGACAGCCAGGAGAAGGGACAGCCCCACTGACGGAAATGTCTCTGAGTAACTTACCATGCTCACCACCCTGATTAAAGGAATAGTTCACCCATTTTGAAAAATCTGCATCCAGCACTCAAATAGCCCCACTATGGTCCTACATAACAATAGGTGAACTAAAGCCTTAAGAGGAGAGCTTACTCAAAAGAGTCACAAGAGTGGACAGTGGTCCAACGAAGCTGTCCACCCACAGAGGAAGCACGTCATGCTGTCAGTAGTGACAACAGAGGATGCTGGTTAGGGAGACAGATGGCTGGTGGAGTGAGCCAAAGTTAATAGTGCACAGACGAAGTTGGATTATTAAATAGCATCCAATGTCGGACTTTTTTCAACCTCTGAGGAAACAAATGCTTTAAACGTCATTCTCATAATTCTTTCCACCATCAAATAAGCAAAAAACGCCTGCTTTAAATTGGACATTGTCATGTTGGTCTCTGCATCAAATTAGCAAAGAAGGAAGATGGGTGTTGAGCTGGCTGGGAGGACAAAACCAGGCCAGCCAACCATTAATTCTCATTTATCTTGCCTTGTTATCTCTGCCAGGCACAATGCCGTGGGTGGAAATATACGATACAACTTTATTGTCAGTGGTACTGAAACTGGTTGTACGACACAGCACCTGTATGCAGACATATTCACTAGGGGTGTCACGATTTCGATTTTTGAAATCGATCGAAATTACGTCATGGTCTCGAAATCAAAGAGAGGATCGACAATGATTCCTTGCAATGAAATTCAGAGCAATCTGGCATTTATTTTTATAATTGGAGGATGAGAAATGACAAATGAACACACGCTTTCTGTCAAGTTATGTATTTTTTATATCTTGCCATAATCAGGTCATAACTCAGGAGTTCTGTTGAGCCCAGGATATTGTAAAACACTATTATTTGTTTTAAGCCCTTAAAACCTTTTTAAAAATGTCTGAGCTCCTGGGTTTAAACAAAATTAAATTAAATTTTTGAAAAACATTTTTGGGAGTATTTTTCTTGAAATTTAATTTAGTATATAATAAGTATAAATATCGTTTTCTTGTCATTTTTAACTAATTTTGGGTGAAATTTCCATTTCTTGTCAATTTGCTCCCCATCTTTTCTTCTCTTGTCATGTTTTTGAAAGAAATTGAGTGAATTTGTTCAGGTTTCAAAGGGTTAAGATGCATTTTGTTGGGACACCGACATCCCTTTATGTAAGAAATCATATGAACAGTGACTGTAACATGACAGAATGGTTCCAGCTGTAATACCTACAGGTGACAAAATAAATACACCTTACAGGAACTCAGACATGCATCTGTGCAAATGAAACTGAAAACTCGAATATCAATACTTGGCACAGTTGTAATGTCTCACAAGAGTGAGTTTCGCGATATATGACATTATTGATTTATTGTCCAACAACTAATTCACAATAGCCCTAAGTGTTCATTTGAACATGATTAGCAACCTGAAACAGGCCAATGAATTCATCTTTTATGATTCCTATACACATCATCACGTCTCCACTGCCCTGCTTCTTGATTGGTCCAACAGTTTAATTGTAAAGCTATATAAGCATTTTTACTACTCTGTGCAAAGCACTTTGAGCTGCATTGTGCATAAAAAGTGCTATGAATAAATAAATAAATAATATCTACTATTGTTATTTCCAGTTCCTCACAGTATGCGACAGTAGGTGGAAATATGGTGGGTGGAGATATGGTGAAGTCCTGCTGCTCTGAACATTTGTGAACTGGAACTATGGTGAATTCCTGGCTGTTTCTCCCTTGACTTCAGCATCATCTTGCCAAGTCAGCTTTCTAATGAAAGCTCTCACCTTTTAATGCTTTGAATTAAAGCCTCTGATGCACAAAAGTCAAGGCATAATGTTTTGTGCTATTTTCAGCATTGTGTTGCCTTTACTAATGTATTTTACCACACTCAGCGTTGGGCAAGTCTTTTTTTTTTCTTGCTCACTGTGTCTGTGTAATCAGTTTTGATAGCTTGGAAAAACATTTGCATAATAGGGCATTAACATAAAGGTCGACCCGTCGACGTCAGTTAATGACATTGAAGTCAAGGGTCAAGGGTGTGTCGAAAGTTGAAGACTCCTCCCCACACACCGCTACCGGTGTTGACGGGTCGGCGTAACATCGACGACATTGCTTGAAACGTCGACTTGAAAAAGTCTGGCGTCGTTAATGCCCTATTGCATAATAAGTTGGCACATCTAAATTCACAACTGTAAGGGTTCCCATTAAACACCTTAAAATTAAGGTTGATTCATTTGTTATAGTTGAAAACATAACTTTGTGTAAGTATTGTTAAGGTGTCTTTAGTGAGAAGAGAGCTGAATTTCTGGAGCGGTACACGTAAGTAGAACCATAAATGAGCCATAACTTAAGCAGGCAATCAAATGTGTTTTCACACTGAATTTCATCAAACTGTGAGGAAGCCAGTCAGCAGCTGCTCAATGGGATAGCAAACTGGCTCCATACCACAAGTTTGGTGAATTGAACCATCCCTTCAAGCTGCATTGCATACAAGTTTCTCACCTGTTCAAAGGCCTTCTCTGCAGCAGTAGACATTTATACACCAACAATGCAACCTATGATCTGTTTAACCATCTTTAACAGTCAGCTTTTCCTTCCATCCAAACATCTATGATTTCCTATACTTCCCCTTAAACTCACTGTCAGCAGAATGTGCTGATGGTGTTTGAACCCTGATGACTGCCGCTTCCAGCAGAATTTATCATTTGATTTTTCTTCTGCAGTATACAATGTCCAAACTAACAGCTGCCCTAAAACCACAGCCTTGTTACTGCTGTTAATACGTAGTTTAAATTTCCCTAACTAATGTTTACAATGTATGACATTTTTTTTAAACACTAAATTTCAAAATAGGTGAAAGTGTAGTGTCCAACCTATCTAGAAATTAACTGCTGTCACAGCCAATAAATCTACCCTGAGCAAGGGTTAGGGTTAAGGTTAGGTAAAGACTGGAGACTTCCTGTGGGTGTCAGAGGATTGGCAGTAACCAAAGCAGGGTATGGTGCACGATGATATGAAAACAGTCTTTGCTCTGTGCCTGGGGAGGAAAAAGTCCTATTTGTGCAGTGTGGTCAGTGTAGGCCCATAAACCAGCCTGCACTAATCCAACATCTGTTATGGGATTAAGAGCAGCACTTTCGATTTAGCCAGACGCATCCATCCAAAGAAGGGCGGCCACACGCCTCAGCTCCCATCAGATCTCCTGTCAACCGGTTACACTATGGAGAGGGCAAGTCGCAAGGCCGTCTGAAATGGCGGGAGAAAATGTGTCAACATACGTACATGTGCACCTGACTCTTGCGCTTTTGCTTCCTAGGGATCAACTGACACTGTGGAGCCCTTACTTTATCCCTACACATCACAACATGTTGGGCACAACCCAGTCCTCAGGTTCTCATAGCAGCTCTACTCTTCCACACTTGATAAAGTTACATGCCTATCCTGTTGAGTCCTTGATTGCCCCTGGAGACTTTTCAGACAGCTCACATTACACTACTTGTCCAGTAGATGGCGCAACACATTGGACTGCAATAGAAGGTCATGTAAATAGTCTATGAAATACTAGTAGACCCACGCCCAGAAACTGTGGTGAATGTCTAAAATGTAACTGGACATCCCCCTGGCAAACTTTCTTAAAAAATATCCACCTTAATCCAGTCAACTTGTCAAATTAACAAAGTTTAGAAGACGTTATACAGCCCAGAATAATAAAAATGTAGACTGTTTTCAAAAAACAAAGTAAAATTAAAAAAACACCCATGGTAAAATGATTTCCTTGTGTGGTCTAAGCTGTCTGTGTTGGTCCTCAGTTTCTACGGTAGCTGGCAGGAGCCTGAAAGGTACATGAAATGTGTGATAGAGGAGAGTGGAGGAAAAGAATAAGCTAGCCACAATGGTACTTGACAGCTACCTTTTAGTACTCTAGAGAAAGTTGTTTTCTTTGACCGCCAACACGTGTACATGTGTTCAATGAAGAAAACAAGCGATAGCAACCACAAACAATCTAATTGTGTCTCTGTGATGGCAACTGCTGCTCTGCCGCGGACTGATACAGGAAGTGCAGAAGTTACAGGATCTTTCTGGATGTTAATAATATCATGTTTAATATCACATTTTTCAAAATGGGTGAACTATCCCTTTAACGGCTCAACCAATCAGTCACAAAGGGAAAAATATCTAGGCTGTAGGGATGTCATGAGAACCAGTACTTCAGTACAATGTCAATACCAATAGTCCAAAATTTGACAGTTCCTGTTTTTCTATGGCACCATGGGTATCAGATGTATTTATTTAGATTAAGTATTTATTCAGATTTAGCCTTCAGTGGGCTGTATAATATTCTTCCAGGACTGACAGGGGCAGTATACATACCATGTACGTTTGTTCAAGCGTGCGCCGAAGACAAACACACGCAGCCAAAGACTGCTCTTCCAGGTGCACCTGGAGCGGCTGTTCCGCCTCGGCTTGTCCAAAAGAAACACAGCAAGAGTCGTGTAGGAAGGGTTTTGGGTTTGAGGCCGATGCTCGGGATGATAATAAATCCAAGTTTCCCATTAAACAGTTGTTTCTTTTTGCGAATTATGCATAAACCTACTCATCATTTCCATATACTTCTCAGGTCTCTGCTGGATATTGCAATTGAAATTCTGTGCAATCTAAAAAGTTATTTATTTAGTTATTTAAGCACAGTTGACTTATTGTGTGTTTTAAATACTTGAAGGTTTAAATACTTGAATGTTCAACCGAATTTAATAAAAGAAGTGTATGCTGAAGTAAATGGAATATTTTCCCTATTTTTATTTATTTATTTTTTGTTTACCATGGTATTGAAACAGGTATCAAGAATCTTAGAATTTCACTGGTCCTGGTATCGACTACTAAATTTCTGGCATCATGACAACCATACTAGGCTGTACATGTCTCAGACAGCACAGTAACAAAAAATTACAGTCCACAGTCCTATTTCTAAGATTTTGAAAAGTTGATCTCAGAGTTTTGCGAATGCAGGCTGAGACCCACACAGTCTGGGGCAAAGCTCTCATTTCACCCCCACACCCCCCCATCCCCCACCGGTGCGGCGTGTGCATTTATGCAAATGACGTTGCACTGCATGGCCTATCACTCCTTGTCTCCAGCAGAGACATTCTGTGCTGCTGTGGAGCTGGGAAAAAGAGAAAGAAGACCAAAGGTCCAAAATAAAACGTGAACAATAATAAAATGTGGTGCTTAAAAGTTAATACAGTTCAGAGATGCTCACCCAGTCCGTCTGACCAAAATATTGGCATATCAAAAAGTATTCCTTTGATGGTGGTGTACCGCGACTGCAAGGAAAACTACATTCACTGCTAATTAAGTTAAAATGACCACTGCAATTGCACATCATCCTCTAAAACTAAAATAAGTATTTTCAAAATGCTTTAGGAGTAAAGCATACAATAAAAAAATAGCATTAAAATTTCAACTTGAAACCTAAATATATATCCAGACAGGGAAAATAGGGGACAAAACTAGAACTATCCCTCCAAGCACTGCAGTTGATATCAGTTATTGTAAAATTAATGGCCAAATTTCTGTTACTGGTATCAGATGAAAACATCTCCTGTCAGTTAGGTTCAACTTACTTGTTTATTAAGTTATAAGTACTCTATACTATTTTGCAGTGACTCCCACACTGCAGTCTACCCAAGCACTGATATTGCTGACACCAAACGATTACAGTCTTATAACTGCTTGCTTTAAATAATGTATTATTTTTCTACTCTCATTATTTGTACCGTTTTATTGCCCATTTTCTCATTTCCTTTTGAAACCTATTACTTTTCCTGCTGCAAGGAACTAATTTTCCACAGAGATCAATAAAGCTTCATCTAATTATATCCTGTATACAAGTGAAATGGTGGGATAAACACATTTTCGCCTGCCTCCACCACACTTGAACGTGACTCGCTCAAAGGTTCACCTCCTTCACAACGTGCGCTTTGCTTCAACTTTGGCAGTCCAGGCGCTTGTTTTCAGCGGGAGCTGACAGTAAAGGAGGTCGGCTGAAGAGGAGCAGAGGCACACTCCTGCTGCCTGCACAGGGGTGCAGGAGGTGGCGGGGACCCGGCTATTGTTCCAATGAGAACAAAGATGAATGCATAAGTAATGTGGGCCCGGTCTCGCTAAACTGAGAAATGCGAGAAATTTCTATTAAAAGCACGGCGCCCCAAAGTTGGTTTGATTCCCGTTCTTTCATTGAATGAGTTCACGGTGAAAACATAAAGTTGGACAGCAGCCTCAGACGCCGTGACCGCAGCTCCGAGCGGCGGGTCGCAGTGATGCCCTCTCCTCCAAAACAATTCACAGATGCTAACTCGCTAGCTTAGGAACATTGTTGGGACGTCTTTGGGGCAAATTGGAAAACGTTCATTTACTCCATTGATGAAGCTTTATTGGACCAATGAAGGACTGGGAAGGGCAACGACACGAGAAGCTTGTTGTAGCGCATCATGCTGAAGCAAGGCTAGCGGCATTGTTTAACTAGCCAGTGTTCATTAGCATAAACTACATCAGTTAGCTGTCTTGCTCGTGAGCTAGCTAATAACATTACCACGGCAATGTTACAAATGCTACGCTAGCTATAGCCTTGATTAGCTCTCAACTGATGAACTTCTGTGATGACTGAGAGTCGGACATAAAGAAGCCCCAAAATCCCACCGGACGAGGGAAAATTAGAGCTTTACGGAGCTTCCTCGTGATGAGCAGGGGGAGGCGACGTGGTCTCTCAAAGCTCAACTAGCTACTTGGTGGCTAGCGCTACATATGGCTGCATTAGCTGAACGTATTAGCACGAGTGGCTAAGACAGGCCGAACATCGAAGGATTAGCTGCAGATAAAGGTCAACTCACCATTGGAGAGATTGATCAGCGCAGCGTCTTGCGTGGTTTTCACCTCTAGTCGCAGGGGCTGTTGCTCAGAGTGGCGCTGTATGTCTCCATTCGCATCTCCGATGGAGAGGAGCCGCACGCCGGGGAACACCGACACCGCCATCTTCGATCTGGAGGCAGACACAGCTCGGTGGCGCTCACATCCAAGCCTTCTCTGCTGGAAACACATCAACATGAGCCTCTCCCACACCGCCACCCTGCGTCCTGAAGCGGAACTGCCGCCTCCACAGTACGTCAACACTGGAGGCTGCGTGCTGGAAGTAGAACTCATGAAGTTTGCACGCACTGCACAAACACTGATATTTCAAACAGCCTCAGCTAGTCCCTGTACATATGCCATTATATCAGATGCGATTCAGTTCAATTCAATTCAATTCAATTCAATTTATTTAGCAGACGCAGGTCCATAAATAGACACATAAAACAGGATGTCTGTCCTGTACAGATTGAACAGGACAGACACAGAATATTAAAAAGAAAAACACAGAAACTTATATGATACAAACAGTTTAGCCAATGCACTCTCATTGTAGAGTCATTGTGGCAACAACTCACATTGGGATTTGAGAGAGCTACAATGATACTGTTCATAGATTCATCTAGACGTTGCATAAACTTAAACATTAGGTTTCTTAAAAGTGCCTTAAATGTGCACACCCCTGTGTTAACAAACATTAGACTAGCACTCCCTCCCCTACGGATCTTAAGGAGGATTCGCATTGCATCATTGTAGGCGACTTGTAACTTCTGCATACTGGATTTTTTATAAAATACCCACAGATGGGCAGTGTATAGTGTTGTACAGTAAGCTTTAAACAAGGATACTTTGACTTGAGTGGAACAACAGCTAAATTTACAAGCAATTGTGTTAGCCTGAGCATATAACTTACAACACTGTCTATATATGTCATCATCATCGGTCATATCATCAGTAATGAAGTGACCAAGATATTTCCAATTGGTTCAAGAGAGATAAAATAGGATCTCTCGGTGTAATGTTTCTGTTATATTCATATTTGCTTGTGGTTTTATTACTGACTTAGAGACCACCAAAAAGATTACTCTCAGCACCAAAAGGGAAAAAAATGTACCACACTTTCTCTGGACTATGATAAGCTATGTATTGATGCTGACTGGCCTCTAATCAGTAATAAAACCACAAACAAATGTAATAGACACATTACACTAAGAGTTACAGCACTGTTTCACCTCCACCTGCAATGTGTTTTGTTTGTTTGTTTGTTTTGTTTTTTTGTTTTTTTTTATTGGACATGGATTTGGTTAGTACCCCAATGACCAGTAAGATAAAAATAAGTATCTTTATAAATACAACACAGTTTAAACCAATCTAACCAAATTTAAAATTAATTTAGATAAGAACTGCTCCTCCTGGAAGGTCCTGGGTTCGATTCCCAGCTGGCCAGCCAGGGTCATTTCTGTGTGGAGTTTGCATGTTCTTCCTGTGTCTGCTGGGTTCCGGCCAGGAGCAGACATGTCAGACACAGTCCACAGACATGCAGGTCTGATGAATTGGGGATACTAAAGTGCCCCTAGGTGTGAATGTGTGCATGAATGTGCTTGTTTGTCTGTCTGCCCTGTGATGGACAGGTGACCTGTCCAGGGTGGTCCCCTGCCTTCCCCTGCTTGTCTCTCTTTGTTTACAGTGATGTACACTGATCTTACCTTTGTCTACCTTTTTTTTTTATCCTTTTCATTTGTATAAAAATCTTTTTTTTTTTAAAATGCCATTGAAGCAAAATAAATAAATGTAATAATAATTATCTTCAGACAGACCCATGATGCACCCCAGTATAATAATGTTACAATTACAACATCTATAACTGGGACAATTTCTAGTTAATTAAACTGAATTCAAACTATTCCTTAAGGTGCTGGAGATCCTTTGGAACCCCTTAGACCTTCCCATGGGATACCCAAAAAGCATATTCTGAGGACAAGCCTTAACTTCAGCCTGCTGAATTCTTCATTTACACCTTTCATAACTGTAGGCTTAATTATCATGATAATACACTAGGCCCATCATTCACCTGGCAATTTCCAGCATCAACAGAAACTAGCTTTGGGAAATAATGACCTCAAGGAAGTAGAGGTAATATTTAAATTACAGTAATCCAAGGTAGAAACCTGACAACTTTGCTATGGTGTGTTAATTTCTTGTATGTGTGTAAGTGTCTGCACCATAGTTGTCTAAACTCCCAACAGCTTGATTTGCTGTGGGTTTTTTTATTATTATTATTATCAATGTTAAAAAAAAAGAAAAAAAAAAAAAAAAAAAGAAGTGCAGACCATTTAGGCTTTAACTGACAAAAAGGGGGGTTAAGTATGTTCTAAGTATCTTACTCTGTTTTTGTCTGGTCTGTGTGCTCTCACTCGCTAATCAAACTGTTGCCAATTTTGCATGACGCACCTTTAAGTAGGCTACCTTAGAGAAACTGCAGATGATATGGTAACCATTAATGTTTCATTTAAGACCCCCCTCACCCTCCATGGAAAGACTGGTACAGACCTCTTAGCAATGTTCTCATTTACAGGAATTAATTTCCACAAATTGTGGTAATGATTTATTGATGTTGAAATACTACACTTAGCCCATTAAAAATAATATTCCATAGATGCAAGCAAAGCTAACAGACATATGTAGGTTCATACAGTGATGTAAGGGCTTTACTGTTTGTGGGTTTGATAATAGGCTATGACACAAACTGTATTCATAGTAATGTCATGTACAGTACCTGATGTATTCTTCATATTGCATCAAATACACACAAATTATTTTTTTTCAAGGCACAAATATCATTCACCTCTTCCTTCAAATATATCAGTAATAAAAGAGCTGTACTGATTGTAAGGTTATTTTTGTTCTGCTACTTGCTGTCCTCTTCAGCTTTTTACTCATGCACGCTTCATGCCATCATTATTATGATGCTGTATTCAATTTCTAATCAGAAATAGCACATTTCCACATGGCAGGGTCCTAATTACAACCTCCACATGTTCTCGTGATCCAGCTAACCAAAAACTTGGAGGTCTGCAAGTTCTTCTTTGCTAAATGTATACTGTTCCCACACAGCTAATAATATGTATATAAAATATCTCGCAGGATTAGCTTGCTAATTAGCATAGTTAGCACGTGTAGCCTCACAATTTCAGATATATTTGGTTTAACATTTATTTAATATGTTTAAAAAATAATGCTGTGCTGACTCTCCAGTGTACACTGCCATGATAACATCAGGTATAACTGTACTACCAAAATCAGGGATAAGAAATCTTGAAACTTGGTAACTTGGTGAGCTACTCCAGTGCATTTTTCCAGGTGTTCAGCAGTTCTGACCTGCTGATATTTCTGGAGCATAGTAGCAGTTCTTCTGGAGGGTACATCATGTCAGATGGCTCTCAAGTTGTGGAGTTCACTCATTATGATAGGTTTATGACAGGAAAACCCTTCATCCTACAGTAATATGAGAAACAGTGATTTTTTCATGGTGAATCATTGTCACAGTACATTTCAGACATGTGAATATTTTAAGTAGCAAACCAGTGTGAGATATGGACTTCAGTCTACGCACACACTGCCTGTAACATGATCAACAAACAACCAGTGGTTCATTGATTTCCAACACAGCTGACCGTTCAGAGAACTACTGCCAGTGTGTAGATGGTCAACAATAGTAATCAGCTGTCAACAGTTGATCAGACTGTGGTGCCTCCCTGTTTCCCCACTGATGACATTTTGTTTCATGAAAACTAGTTCTCACTTGTAAGTACCACATGGATAAGAATGTGATTACACCCAGTTTCCCAGTTCTCTAAAGCTTTTATCTGGGTACAGCAATAAATATCTAAATTCAAATACTTAACAATAGGTTGCATTTGTTGTTGGGAGCAATGGGAAAGTTCTTAAGTGTTTATGTTGTCTTGTTTTCTGTATACTGAATAAAGGGATTGTTCAACCATTCTGAATATTGTAATATTAGTTCACTTTCCCCCTTGCTGTTCTGTAGGACAGTAGTGGTGCTATCTTCCTCTCATTACTGAGTGCTGGACACTGGCTGGATGCTTCACACGCTAACAGCCAGGGGTGGGTGGGGGGGGGGGGAGTGGGCTAGGAGGGAAGTGAAATAATGTCAATTATTTCAAAATGGATGAACCATACCTTTAATGCTATGTTGTTAGTGCTCTTGAACTAGCTAGATTTGCTCATAAAAATATGTTATTTAAGACAAAACCAAAGCGCTGAAAAACATAGTTTGATTGTTCTAAACTCTGTAGCTGCAGACTATTACATAGAGGCATTTGGAGCCTCTGGCCCCCCAGTGATTTGTCAGAACAGAGCATCACATCAACCAAAGTGTCAGCACATGCTCAGTTGTACAGCAGCTTTGCAAGTGCAAAAACACATTTTATCTAAATATTCAAAATATATATTAACTAGATTTTTGGTGACTTCATTATTTAGCTGCTCCAGTGACAGACATTTGTTTGTGTGTGTGCTGAGTGTGTAGTCCTGGCTTCTTTAGTGTTTCCAGGCAATGGGACACATGACAGAAATCCAGATTGGAATGATCAGAAGTGTGTTTGTGTTTTCCTGCAGGCCCTAAAAGAGACAGAAAATAAATTTAGCTTGAAGGCATATGTCCCGTGCTCTCAGAGACAACAAGCTCATTGTTTACAGGGTATGGAAGGTGAAGAAAAAAGGTCTAAGATTGAGGGACAAACACAAAAATATGAGATGCATTAAACATTACTAAGAAATTCAAACAAACAGAACTGAGTAGAACTCGTACCTCAGATGAGGACACAGGACTTGGGAGGTCTGAATGGGTTGTCGCTAGACGGAACTCCCATGAGGAGAGGGTCTTTGTGGGCATTTTGCAAACAGAAGGTTTTCAGATCTGCAGCAGCCTGAGAAACCTGCATTCACACAAGAGATGAAGACACTACTCATTGCTGGTCAATACTTCTCCCGGGACTGGTACCTGGAATTCAGTATTGGCACTATTATGATACTTTTTTTTTTTTTTTTTTTTTTTGGTACCTTAGGTGTTTTTTTGTTTTGTTTTGTTTTTTGGCTACAAGGTTTGCTAAAAGATTTGACAAAATATCTCAATTTTGCATGTTGTGACTTTGCATATTTATTTCTATTAAATATTTGTATACAAACAGCTATATATATATGCAATATTTTGTTCAAAGCTATCTCTCTCTCTCTCTCTCTACATGTGCATATGTATGTATACATCCACACACACATATATACCTCACATTCTCATGGAAAAAGACTATGACATTGCAAATAGTCTTCATCCAAGCACAGGAAGTGTAGCCAAATTTTTGAGCATTCTGGTGACACTTGTCCATGGTTTTCCCTGCCGGCACCTCTGAGGTGGTTAAAGGCATGCGTGCTGCAAGTCAAACAGAGCAGGTACCTAAATGCAGCACCACACTTACAGTGACTTACGTACTCAGTCGTATAATCTTAATTCAGCCTGTGTTTCTGTACACAGCCCTGTTACTGGGTTTACTGCAGGAAAGTGTATTAAAGGACCATAACAGTGATTTAAATGTTTGGCCCATTTATTAGCATTTCCTTGGGCGTCCCAGTAGCTCACATGATAACAGCGCGCACCAATTGCTAAGTCCTGATCGCAGCGTCCTGGGTTCAAATCTGACCTCAGGCCATTTGCTGCATGTCATCCCCTCTCTCTCTGCCCTGCCTTTTCCATTTCTCTCTACTGTGACTGTCAAAGCAGAAATGTCAAAAAATAAATAAATAAACAACAATAATCATATCATCATCAACATCATAACCATCATAATCAACATCATAAAAAAATTCCCCACATTTTATATTGCAGCAAATCATGCAGGGGGATTCCACAACATACAATAAAAAACACTGATTTTAAAATATGATTTTTTGGTTGTGACAACCGCCTCATAATGTTCAAAGTCATTAAGATTCATAAACTGCAGAACTAATGATTGGCTGCAGAAAGCAAAAGTTTCCCCAGGGACTGTTTCACTGTACAATGTACTTCCTCTCATTTTTGTCTGTTATTTTTATTGTCTGAAATAAAGAATTTATTATTTTTATTATTTACAGCGGAGGCCGTTTGACTCCAGATTTCAAAAAGTCATCAAAACACAACAGTGCTGCTGCTTTTAGGAAAATTAATGTGGATGACATTATTTGTGGTGATGAAATACTGGTGTGAAGAAAGTCTGAAGTCTCTAAAAGTTTATTTTCATATTATAATGGAATAAATGGAATTTGGATAAAAGGAAGGAAAAATTATAAAATAGTTACAAAACTTCTAAAATACGACTGCTTGCTTTGGGAAAAGTTTAGCAGAAACTTGAAGTTTCTACATTTTGTAGCTCTTCTTTGGATCTAATCAGAGAATGTTGTTGCTGTGGGCTTTGTCTTGCTTGCATTGCTGCCTTCATTGCAGTACAATCACAATTTTGATATACTACTGACTCAACCATCATCTGGGGAGATGCTGAGATTTCTGGGGCAGTTTCAAGACAGTCTTGATGCACTCTCACCTACTGGCATTTTCAACTGCTGTTAGGCATGTGATTTTGATTATTGTGGCAATATAATTCTACTCGTTTACATCCATGTTGTTCCAAAACATACTAGGTTTCATTGCATTTCAAAGCACAACTCGACTAGATGAGCTTTCACTGACAGCTTGCTCGGGCACTTGAAAGTAGTGTGCTCTCTGTTCTGAGCCTCCCGACAATCACACCAGTCACACGCCGACACAATCAACAAAGCTACTACTGTGCTGCAGCAGCACACACACAATCTGCTGGCTTCTGCACACTCCACAGCAAGGCAGGAAATAACATGAAGACTTTTAAGTGACTCATTTAGAGAGCATGAGAATAAATGACTTGGGAAAAAAATCGTGGAGTGGTGAGACAGGATGTGATGCAACATTTTCTAATTCAGTGCTAGATATATTGAATAAGAGCTGATTTCAGTACGAGATAGTTTGAATAAGATGGATTGGACTAGTCAGTCAACAAATCCAGATGTTGATAAATCCATATTATCATCCTAAACGAATATACAAAACTTTTGCTGGTTACTGTTTAAGAGCTAAGATTCGCTTACTTTTCTACATTTCATATCATTATAAAATGATATTTTGTGACTAAATAAGTAACCTCAAGACATCACTTAGGCTTTAGTAATTTGTTATGGGCATCTGTCATTATTTTTACAATTACAAATTCTTCTTCTTATTATTATTATTATTATCATTATTATTAACATAGTTACAAACTACGAGTTAGAAAATAATAATTATGATTGAATGATTAATCAATAATGAATATTATCATTCAGTGGAGTGTTTCGAAAATGTTGTTGGGGAGATAGTGGATGAACTCTGAATTCTGTTTCCCACTTTTTATTTTGTGAAATAGCTTTTAACATTTTAACCAGACCTAAATATTTCACGTTAATTCATATTATTGCTGAAATCATAATAAGAAAATATTTTTAACATAAGTTTGATATAAACTAAGTTTGAAACTAGTATCAAACTGAGTTATACGAGGTTATAAAAGCAAATATCAATACTTCTGACTGCTATTTTTGTTTGTTTGTTTGTTTGTTTGTTTGTTTGTTTTGCTCTGACTATCAGGACTGCAGTGATGGATAAATCCATCCACCTTGAATTTATCACTTTTTTATTTGGGTAAAAATAATTTTTTTTAATAAAAATCTTATTTCTTGAGGCATGAATATTTTATGCAAATTCACACTGTGTCTCAGTTAATGTCTGACATCAGAACAAATACATTCATCTCACAATTATTACCAAAAAAGCATGTATACATCATAGAAAAATGGTTTCAAACTGATGTAAATTTTACGATCACTTTTTTCACAAAACAAAAGCATTAATGCATGGTCAAATATAGCTGATTTTATGTTCACCTTTTTTTTTAACCAGACCAAAATACACATAAATGGATATTACAGCCAACATCATAATATGAAATATTTTTCATGCATTTGACAAAAACACTCCAACTGATGTCAAGTTATATGTGGATATTTTTTTAAGGAATGGAAGCATACATCACTAATTTTCTGAACATATTTGTGCTTTTAGCAGTTGCTTTGCCCTATAGTGAAGGCTGACTCACCTTTATATGTTGTTACGTGAATTTTAAATTTTTATTACAACCACGATTTAATGGTGGGTAAATCCTCATATCTTTTCATTTGGAGGAAAAAAAAGTTTTACTTCTTGGGGCTTAAGCATTTTACATAAATTCATAATGTATCTCAGTTAATGTCTGAAAGTAAGAGAAATGCATTAATCTCATAAATATTACCAAAAAAATCGTGAATCTTGAAAAGTAAAAATGTATGTATTTCATGAGGAATCTGACGTAACATAACATACACTTGCTTTTTTATTATATTTTATGTCCTTTACACCACTTACAAGCCACTGATGAAACAATACAAAATGTCCCTTGCAAAAGCAGCGATTATCATCATCATCGTCATCATTATTGTTGTTATTAGTATTAGTATTATTATTGCAAATTTAATTAAATTTAGCATTTTTTGCTTTATTTAGGTAATTATTATAAGATTTTTCCAAATGTTTTAATATTTCTACTGTTTCACCTTGCTAATTGGTCTACTTGTCATGTAATTTTTATTTATTTATTTATTTATTTATTATTTTTTACTTTTTTGTTACTATTTTGATAATATTAGAGAAATGATCAGTGGGAATTAAATTAAAAATATATTTCCTGTTAACCAATTTTAATAATTTTTTCCCTTTCTTTTGGTAATCAGTAAATATTCATCATTGCTACATCAAAACAACAGCGTAGATCCGTGTGTGTGTGAGGGCAGGGCTGCGCTGTGCTGCTGCTGTTCACCGCCACACAGCACCACACAGGCACAACGCCCACAATGCAAAGCGAAGTTCTCCGAGACTAATTAGCCACAGCTGGCTTCTCATTAGGGAGCGTGACCCTGGAAGCCCCACACAGTCACACCCAGCGAACAAGTTTGCTAAAAGTCTGCTAAAGTCTTTCAAAGCTGTCTCATATACCTTTATGCGGCGGACACTGGCCTCCAGGCGAAGCTGCTTCACTGCCTTCTGGGCAATGACTAAACTGCTGCTGTTGACGCTGTTATTCGACATGCCTGCGCTCCTTTACAGCGAGAGTGACGGAAAGTTAACGGTCAGTCACACCAAGTGTCAAGCAGCATTATCTTTCCCCCCACCCGCATTCTACGAAGACCCGCCCCTGCTCCGTCTCTGACTGGCTAGCCCTAACCTTAACCAACGACGGCAGCGATTACTAGCCAATCACAGGCAGGGCGTAAGGCGGGACTTTCCGGAATGCGGGTGGGGAAAATAAGGACGTCAAATACTCAGGAATTAAAAAAAAAAAAAAAAAAAAAAAAAAACTTTTTCCGGTTACAGCCTTCAAAATAATAGTTGTTACATGAACTTAAATTTATATTGCTACCAGGATTTAACGGTGGATAAATCCTCACATCGAGTTTATTGCCTTTTCATTGGGAGTAAAATAAAACCTTTTACTTTTTGGGGCATACGTATTTTACATAAATTCATCAGCTGTGTCTCAGTTCATACCTAACATTATTATTATCAAATATGTTTTTTTGGTGGAAATTACAACCTGAGCCATCGTTATACAATTGCTTAGCCATGTGTGCCAGTATTACTACCAATTAATCATAGTTACCATAAAATAATAATTTAAAAAAAAAAAAAAAAAACACCTGGTTATACGTTTAATTATGTTAATAATATCTTTAAAAATTGCCTGATTTTAATGTTTAATATTTATTGAAAATTTTATTAAATTATAAATTTTAGTAATCATTAAAAGATAAATTATCAATGCAACTGAATTCTTCATAGTTTTACGAATACATTAATATCTTTACCATTTCCTATTGCTGATTAAATTAAAAGAAATTAAATTTTTATCAATTTTTTATCTTTTATTATTTTAAATTGTATGCAATATTTCTTCTTAGTTGCTTTTCTTCCTTTCTTTCTGTCTTTTTTTTTTCTTTTTTTTTTTTTTTTGCTGTAGCATATTTCGGGTACTATGGTTAGGTTTATAGTAATCATAGCAACTATAACATGGTGCTTTATAGTACCATATTAAAACTGTTGTTACTACATTGTAACCACAGGAAACCATAAGACACAGGAAGCTGGGCTGACTTTTCCCAACCTCAAGAGACTCCACATTGAACTGATGGAGCTGAAAATTCTCCAGAAAAAGAGCGTCCTCTGCAGACAAGCGCTGGCCACCCAGTTTGAGGCAGAGACGAAAATGAGGGAGGATCTCTGTCAGGCAGTGGAGAAGTGAAACTTACAGACTAACTGTTTCTGTATTAACAAATCAAAACTTTAAAAGAGAAAAATGTTGTATGTTGCTGTATGTCAGTCTTTTGCATCAACAGTTATTTATTTTTATGCGCAAAATCAAAGTGTAATCAGATGCCAAAACTGAAAGTGAAAGCATGTCAATGGGATGCAACGCCACTGAAGCTGTACTTTCACTTTACTGTAAATCAGCTGGTGGGCTGATGTGAGACAGCAGCAAATAATTATCAGCCTGCTGGGTGAGTAAACATTTGAAAACTGCTTAAATACTGCCTGTAAAGTATTGTCAGTTACTGAGTATCAGTAGCATGAGAAATATTTTATAGACCTCTTCATGTTTTGTTTGTCCTAGGTATTCATGAACCACTAACAATATAATGGAGATAACTTGTCTGTAAGTATAATCTTATCTTTTTTCATATGATGGGAATGTGAGGGGACATTTTCAGAATCAGAATTAGAATCAGCTTTATTCACCAAGTATGTATGCACATACAAGGAATTTGACTCCAGTTACTTCTATTGCTCTCATGTACTTGCACAGAATTAGACATACAAGCAACAGTAAACAAACATTTAACCACTATGTACAGATGTTTTCATACTTAAAACATCTGTACATATTTTGAGATGTTAACTGATATCTATATAACATTTGCGATAGAAGAAAATACAAGGTTTTAGCTTCAAAGGTACAGTAAGTTCAAGGATCAAGGAAATCTTTACCATTCGTTAAACCAATGTTTTAGCTCATGTATAACACTGTTAGTATTTAGCTACATGAATTTTTCTCCAAGTAATCAAAGTGGTTTGAAAACTGCTCCTTCTGATTCCTCCCCCTCTGTGTCCATGTTGTTTCTCTGCGTCTACATTGCAGTTTTCATGTGGGGCAGGAGGAGAGTAACAAAGGTTGATTTGTCCTCTTCAATTATTCACTAACAAGGTTTATATTTACAGTATGCTTGTGGTTTCTTTATCTCTCCCCAGAGTCATGCCTCAAACTGAAACATCTGGTGAGGACCCTACTTTAATGTTTTCTACATCGACAACATACTCATTTCCTTCACATGTTACTATGTTTCTACAGACGTTTCACTTTAAGTATTGCAGATTTAAGTTAGGATGAAGTGCATTGTTAAGTTTGGGGATCCTGGACTGCTGTAGAGGCAGAATTTTTAGGATTCAACAGGGGACAAACCAGCAAAATAGAATATAACCCAGAAATATAAATACCTTTGACAGCAATGATCAGGTTCTAAAAGTGTGGGGAGAAATGTCCTGCCTGATTGTCCTGCAAGGCAACAATTAAAAAATGAGTTTAAACTAGTTTGAATGTAATAAATGACAGATGGAGGTCCAACAAAAACTGCATGCAGACAATGTGTCTGTGTGAGGTGTGTGTGCATGTGTGCGTATGTGTGTGTACAACATAGTGTTCTTTGTCATACAGAGGACAGTGTGTCCTACATTATTAGTCTCTTAGCATTTGTGAAGCTATAAACAGCAAATGCTTGGTATTGATTTATTCATCATCAAAATTAGAACATTGCGTGCTGAACCTGGTCACAAGCCATGTTGAGTTGTTACCACTAAGAGGCTTTGGTGGGTTACTTCTGCTCTGTCCCTAGAGATGTTCAGTGCTGCCACTCAGAGGGACCACTATCTTATGTCAGGAATAAGTCAGACAAGTCACTTTTCAAGGCTTTCTGCGATTAATCACTAATTGTTCCAGCTCTACTGTAGTGATAATAGTAAGACAAACAAGAAAAGGAATACTTCTAACAAGTAACAAGTCAACAAGTCACATTAACAATTCAAAAAGCAAAACAAATAACCTGAATATGGTATTGCAAAAAGTTGTGATTTACAATATTAAGTTCCAATTTAAATTTAGACTCAATAATATAAAATAATCTATAATATTACTAATTGTGCTTATTCAGGGGCCTCAACTTATTCAGGGAGGTTTCAGTTCATTTGAGCTGAAGGTGAGGCTGTGTGAAATGATTGCTAGATGAATGATGACTTGAACCCAGGACCAAATTATCAACAAGTACAAAGACTCCAAAACAGACCAGGTGAAAAGTGGTTCTGGATGGTCTTTGTCAGTGACGTGTCAGGACGCATTAACGCAGAATTGACTTACAGATGAATGGTGACTTGTATACATTTCTATCTCAGTAGGACCAATCAACAAGTTCCACCCCATTATGGTTGGGAAAACTCTGGGGGCTGAAATTGCCTTCATTGAGGAGCTGAAAGCAACTGGCCAGATTGAGATGACCTCACCTGAACTCTGTGACTTCTTCCTGGTTTTCTGTCCTATCGAGTCACGAGTTGGAACTGACATCAGTGGAGCCATGCAGAACATCCCAGGTAGGAAATCCTCCTGAAAGAACTGTTTGGTGATTGATGTATAAATCCAACCATCCATCCATCCCTCTAGGGATGGGCTGGCACTAGAAAACAATCCTGGCCTTTGCCCCAGACCACCTCACAGAAATGCAATCCTGCTTTTTCATTTGCCTCTCAGATGTGTTCTCTCTGTGCTTGCAGGCGGTAAACAGGTGATCCTGGTGGTGATGCATCACACCATGAGACCTGATGATTTTGCAGGTGACAGCAGGAGACACGTGACAAGGCCGGACATCGTCCTCACTGTGGACTGTCTGTTCTTTGAGGGCAGATTCCTGGACTGTGACCGCAATAAATTTGCATTCAGAGACATCAAGAAGAAAATTGGAGGTCCCTCTCCACAGGTACCGACCAAATTTAGCGACCTAACATATTAGCCCGATATAATGATATATGGGAGTGGTATTGGTAAAATTTTGTCTAAATTCACCAAAACATAGCTGAAAATTGTGTAATATCATGAGTGAACACAAAATACAAGGATTGCATTGGTATAATATACCATATGTATTGACTGTCGTGATACCTATGACACATTATCTGTCAGCTATTTTTGCAACTGTCTTGACCCTGGCATCATTAGATTCAGCAGAAAAGGCTGAACAGTTTTACATATAACATGACCATGTTTGCTTAAAAATGTGCTGGTACAGCAAGACATTTCTGCGAGGATCTGGGATCTGCTAACAAAATCTGTGTTGAACATGATGTCGCTGTCTTCCAAGGGTCATAGAGTCAAAAGTTGAGGTCAGATTGCTTCAACCTTGGTACTATTGGATTCAGCAGACAACACTGGTCATTTTTGGTACATAATATGTGTTTTGTTTGAATTGTGGGGGGGAAAAAACAGGACAATACAGTAGTGCATGTTTAAAACTGGGGCATTTTTGTTTTTTGCAGATATTTGTCAAGACTCAGGACACCCAGCCTCAAACCGAGATAATCTCAGACAAACCAGAGGCCTGTACCATAAAGCTGGATTAAGTCGGGCTTTCTCTTACTTATCTGGCTTCACTTAACGAGACATCAGCACTCAGGATTTTCGGTACCATAAAGCCGGCTATCAACTCACTAATTCAACCCAGGCTTTCCAATCTAGATCTGTGCGCGCTCACATAAAAAGGGCGGAGTTTGCTGCATGCGACCAATCGCAGACATGGAAAAATCTACCCGAGCCGCATACGTCACAACCGAGGAGTAGACAATAATCATTAATAAATACGAGGAATATAAATCAATAATCCAGGCAAAAAGCAACACAGTTGCAGCTGCCAAAAGCCGCAAGGAATGGTGGCAAAAAATCGCCATCTGTGTCAATGCATAAATTAGTGCAATTATAATATTACTTCCCCACCATGACGGCACGAGTAGAACTGACTACAGTAACGTGTGTGTTCAATAAATGAATGTGTCTCCCACTCAGCTATACACTCCCGCAGAGGAACTGGCCCTCTCTCACAGTGAGGGGCGACCCTCGCTGGACCGCTGCCCTCAGTTTGAGTTTCGTCAGAATCGTCACTTTGATTCAACTGGTTTTGATATTTCATTTTATAAAGCATCTGACGCCTCGTGATTATTCTGCTGGTTAAAATATTATTTCACTGTCACTTAAAGACTGTGAAACATTTAGCATCAACTCCCATGTGGACTTTTCAGGGCAGACTCCCTAAATACTAAATATGAGCAAACTAATGGAAACCTAAAGGAGCCCAGAGGCTGGCGTGTATTTTATCAGACTTTTATTTAACCCTCTGAATTAAATTCCCCTAATTTATTTTCATAAACATTAAAAAAAAATCATTAGGCTACATCAGTCTACAAGATCAATTTTTGGTTGGACAGTGCAGTCATGAGTAACAAAAAAAAAATACAAGAAGAATTGTAAAATGTATTCATTTTAATTTTATAAAAGAAGAAGAAAGGGAAAATGGGCAGGCCATTTTCCAAGAGAGCTGACTGGTCAGTAGGTGGGGCTTTTCTACCTGCTGAGCTCTTATCCTGAACTTAACCTGCTCCGGAGCAGGTTAGGTGTTCAGCATACGTTACCACGGCAACGTAGCCCGATAAAAAGTAACCCTGCGTTCCAAATCGCATACTTATACTTTTTACTTTTAGTATGTACTGCAGCTGCCCTTACAAAGTATGTAGTTTAGTATGTATTGGGACATACTAATAATTTTTTCCCCTACTAAATATTATAGTAGTATGAGTATTGGAACGCAGGGCAGGCCACCTTTATGGTACAGAAAAGCCAGGGTTAAGCCTGAAGTTAGCTCGCTAAGCCGAAATCCAGCTTTATGGTACAGGCCTCAGGACATGTGGTCACAGTAGGCTGGCCCTTTCTCCAAGCTGCCTGGATTCAGCTCTGAACCAGGCCCTTTGCTGCTGTCATATCCTCTCTCTGCCACTCTCTGTGCCTGTCTTGTAAAGCAGAGATTCTGAGAAAAATAATCATAAAGAAAAACAAATCCTCTGCAGTGAAAGTCTACGCTGGAAGATATCAAATAGGCCTGCTTTAAAACTTTGCATTCCAGCTACAAGTTACATGTCCAAATGATGCTCTGGACACATTTTCCA
This sequence comes from Myripristis murdjan, assembly GCF_902150065.1. Classification (NCBI taxonomy): domain Eukaryota; kingdom Metazoa; phylum Chordata; class Actinopteri; order Holocentriformes; family Holocentridae; genus Myripristis; species Myripristis murdjan. The sequence goes on along the minus strand of NC_043987.1, from coordinate 2,098,841 downwards.
CAGTTTAGCTTAGTACAGTTTGACTTATAGAAGAGTTGTGGTGGTTTATTTTGTGGTGATTTATTAATTCACTAGAACTACTATCTTATTGCTTTGCTTCAGTGCAATATTAAATTAAGGAGCTATTAGGAAACTACAAAAAGTGTTGAAAAAATGACTGCATTGCTGACAGTTTTATGTTTATTTCTGATTGTAATACATGATTATTAACTTATGCCTTGCTGCGTGAATTTCTCACCTTTGACATTAGACATACTTTGAATAATTTGTTTCGCTTGCTAAGTTGCACTGGTGTCATTTTGCACAAGGTCATAGTGTGGTCATTCTATCTTTATTTATTTTCAGGGGCCCAACACTGCTGGAACAGATGGGGATTCCACGTGGGATCGTAGGTTTTTCTGTAATCATGAATTTAAAACATACTTATACATTTAGAACCTGGCAATAGTTTGCTAACTTGGATGGGATTTCATGAAATTCTCATGCATGAAAAGGGCTTGGATGCACCCAACATTCATGTTGGATAGCTGATAACACTTGTAGACTTTGGTGACTCTATGAACTTCATTCTAGCAGCACCAGCACGCCCAACAGGACATCTGCATTAGGAATAACTTGTGCTTTAACGATATGTTTGAGTCAGAGGCCAGCTGCTGGCCAATGAGAGCTCCTGACTGCACTGTGGGTGGGACATGGTTTATCTTACCTGATGACACTTTTTGACCAACAAGAAATTGATTTTGTTCCGGTTCACAAACCAAATTTTGATCCACTGTGAGCATTTCAACCCAAAATAAATTAGTTCAGAACCCGAAACGTTGGTTCCCAGTTGGAACAAAAAGTTGTGTTACTTTGTTATTTGTTACTTGTTACTTATTTGAACCCAGGACCAAATTATCAACAAGTACAAAGACTCCAAAACAGACCAGGTGAAAAGTGGTTCTGGATGGTCTTTGTCAGTGACGTGTCAGGACGCATTAGCATGGAATTGACTTACAGATGAATGGTGTCTTATATACATTTCTTTCTCAGTAGGACCAATGAACAAGTTCCACCCCATTACGGTTGGGAAAACTCTGGGGGCTGAAATTGCCTTCATTGAGAAGCTGAAAGCAACTGGCCAGATTGAAGTGACCTCACCTGAAATCTGTGACTACCTCCTGGTTTTCTGTCCTATCGAGTCACGAGTTGGAACTGACATCAGTGGAGCCATGCAGAACATCCCAGGTAGGAAATCCTCCTGAAAGAACTGTTTGGTGATTGATGTATGAATCCAACCATCCATCCCTCTAAGGATGGCCTTTGCCCCAGACCACCTCACAGAAATGCAATCCTGTTTTTTCATTTGCCTCTCAGATGTGTTCTCCTTGTGCTTGCAGGCGGTAAACAGGTGATCCTGGTGGTGATGCATCACACCATGAGACCTGATAATTTTGCAGGTGACAGCAAGAGACACGTGACAAGGCCGGACATCGTCCTCACTGTGGACTGTCTGTTCTTTGAGGGCAGATTCCTGGACTGTGACCGCAATAAAATTGCATTCAGAGACATCAAGAAGAAAATTGGAGGTCCCTGTCCACAGGTACCGACTAAATTTAGTGACCTAACATATTAGCCGGATATAATTATATATGGGAGTGGTATTGGTAAAGTTTTGTCTAAATTCACCAAATCATAGCTGAAAATTGTGTAATAACATGACCTCAAAATACAAGGATTGCATTGGTGTAATATACCATATGTATTGACTGCCATGATGCCTATGACACATGATCTGCCAGCTATTTTGCAGCTGTCTTGACCCTGGCATCATTAGATTCAGCAGAAAGGGCTGAACAGTTTTACATATAACATGACCATGTTTGCTTAAAAATGTGCTGGTACAGCAAGACATTTCTGTGAGGATCTGGGATCTGCTAACAAAATCTGTGTTGAACATGATGTTGCTGTCTTCCAAGGGTCATAGAGTCAAAAGTTGAGGTCAGATTGCTTCGACCTTGGTAGTATTGGATTCAGCAGACAACGCTGGTCATTTTTGGTACATAATATGTGTTCTGTTTGAATTGTGGGTGTGGATTGTGGGGAGAAAAAAACAGGACAATACGGTAGTGCATATTGAACACTGGGGCATTTTTGTTTTTTGCAGATATTTGTCAAGACTCAGGACACCCAGCCTCAAACCGAGATAATCTCAGACAAACCAGGACATGTGGTCACAGTAGGCTGGCCTTTTCTTCAAGCTGCCTGGGTTCAGCTCTGAACCAGGCCCTTTGCTGCTGTCATACCCTCTCTCTGCCACTCTCTGTGCCTGTCTAGTAAAGCAGAGATTCTGAGAGAAATAATCATAAAGAAAAACAAATCCTCTGCAGTGAAAGCCTACGCTGGAAGATATCAAATAGGCCTGCTTTAAAACTTTGCGTTCCAGCTACAAGTTACATGTCCAAATGATGCTCTGGACACAGTTTAGCTCAGTACAGTTTGACTTACAGAAGAGTTGTGGTGGTTTATTTTGTGGGGATTTATTAATTCACTAGAACTACTATATTATTGCTTTGTTTCATTGCAATGTTAAATTAAGGAGCTATTAGGAAACTACAAAAAGTGTTGAGAAAATGACTGCATTGCTGACAGTATTGTGTTTATTTCTGATTGTAATACATGATTTTTAACTTATGCCTTGCTGCGTGAATTTCTCACCCTTGGCATTAGACATACTTTGAATAATTTGTTTCGCTTGCTAAGTTGCACTGGTGTTATTTTGCACAAGGTCATAGTGTGGTCATTCTTTCTTTCTTTATTTTCAGGGGCCCAACTCTGCTGGAACAGTTGGGGATTCCACGTGGGATCGTAAGTTTGTCTGTAATCATGAATTTAAAACATACTTATATGTTTAGAACCTGGCAATAGTTTACTAACTTGGATGGGATTTCATGAAATTCTCATGCATGAAAAGGGCTTGGATGCTCCCAACACTCATGTTGGGTAGCTGATAACACTTGTCGACTTTGGTGACTCCATGAATTTCATTCTAGCAGCACCAGCACGGCCAACAGGACATCTGCATTAGGAATAACTTGTGTTTGAACGATATGTTTGAGTCAGAGGCCAGCTGCTGGCCAATGAGAGATTCTGACTGCACTGTGGGTGGGACGTAGTTTATCTTACCTGATGACACTTTTTGACCAACAAGAAATTGATTTTGTTCCGGTTCACAAACCAAATTTTGATCCACTGTGAGCATTTCAACCCAAAATAAATTAGTTCAGAACCCAAAACGTTGGTTCCCAGTTGGAACAAAACGTTGTAGTACTTTGTTACTTGTTACTTGTTACTTACTTGAACCCAGGACCAAATTATCAACAAGTACCAAGACTCCAAAACAGACCAGGTAAAAAGTGGTTCTGGATGGTCTTTGTCAGTGACGTGTCAGGACGCATTAGCGCAGAATTGACTTACAGATGAATGGTGACTTATATACATTTCTATCTCAGTAGGACCAATGAACAAGTTCCACCCCATTACGGTTGGGAAAACTCTGGGGGCTGAAATTGCCTTCATTGAGAAGCTGAAAGCAACTGGCCAGATTGAGATGACCTCACCTGAACTCTGTGACTACTTCCTGGTTTTCTGTCCTATCGAGTCACGAGTTGGAACTGACATTAGTGGAGCCATGCAGAACATCCCAGGTAGGAAATCCTCCTGAAAGAACTGTTTGGTGATTGATATATGAATCCAACCATCCATCCATCCATCCATCCATCCATCCATCCATCCATCCATCCATCTCTAGGGATGGGCTGGCACTAGAAAACAATCCTGGCCTTTGCCCCAGACCGCCTCACAGAAATGCAATCCTGTTTTTTCATTTGCCTCTCAGATGTGTTCTCCTTGTGCTTGCAGGCGGTAAACAGGTGATCCTGGTGGTGATGCATCACACCATGAGACCTGATGATTTTGCAGGTGACAGCAGGAGACACGTGACAAGGCCGGACATCGTCCTCACTGTGGACTGTCTGTTCTTTGAGGGCAGATTCCTGGACTGTGACCGCAATAAATTTGCATTCAGAGACATCAAGAAGAAAATTGGAGGTCCCTGTCCACAGGTACCGACCAAATTTAGTGACCTAACATATTAACCCGATATAATGATATATGGGAGTGGTATTGGTAATATTTTGTCTAAATTCACCAAAACATAGCTGAAAATTGTGTAATATCATGAGTGAACACAAAATACAAGGATTGCATTGGTATAATATACCATATGTATTGACTGTCGTGTTACCTATGACACATTATCTGCCAGCTATTTTTGCAACTGTCTTGACCCTGGCATCATTAGATTCAGCAGAAAAGACTGAAAATTTTTACGTATAACATGACCATGTTTGCTTAAAAATGTGCTGGTACAGCAAGACATTTCTGTGAGGATCTGGGATCTGCTAACAAAATCTGTGTTGAACATGATGTCACTGTCTTCCAAGGGTCATAGAGTCAAAAGTTGAGGTCAGATTGCTTCGACCTTGGCAGTATTGGATTCGGCAGACAACATTGGTCATTTTTGGTACATAATATGTGTTCTGTTTGAATTGTGGGGGGGAAAAAACAGGACAATACAGTAGTGCATGTTTAAAACTGGGGTCTTTTTGTTTTTTGCAGATATTTGTCAAGACTCAGGACACCCAGCCTCAAACCGAGATAATCTCAGACAAACCAGGACATGTGGTCACAGTAGGCTGGCCTTTTCTTCAAGCTGCCTGGGTTCAGCTCTGAACCAGGCCCTTTGCTGCTGTCATACCCTCTCTCTGCCACTCTCTGTGCCTGTCTAGTAAAGCAGAGATTCTGAGAAAAATAATCATAAAGAAAAACAAATCCTCTGCAGTGAAAGCCTACGCTGGCAGATATCAAATAGGCCTGCTTTAAAATTTTGCATTCCAGCTACAAGTTACATGTCCAAATGATGCTCTGGACACATTTTCCACAGTTTAGCTCAGTACAGTTTGACTTACAGAAGAGTTGTGGTGGTTTATTTTGTGGGGATTTATTAATTCACTAGAACTACTATATTATTGCTTTGTTTCATTGCAATGTTAAATTAAGGAGCTATTAGGAAACTACAAAAAGTGTTGAGAAAATGACTGCATTGCTGACAGTATTGTGTTTATTTCTGATTGTAATACATGATTTTTAACTTATGCCTTGCTGCGTGAATTTCTCACCCTTGGCATTAGACATACTTTGAATAATTTGTTTCGCTTGCTAAGTTGCACTGGTGTTATTTTGCACAAGGTCATAGTGTGGTCATTCTTTCTTTCTTTATTTTCAGGGGCCCAACTCTGCTGGAACAGTTGGGGATTCCACGTGGGATCGTAAGTTTGTCTGTAATCATGAATTTAAAACATACTTATATGTTTAGAACCTGGCAATAGTTTACTAACTTGGATGGGATTTCATGAAATTCTCATGCATGAAAAGGGCTTGGATGCTCCCAACACTCATGTTGGGTAGCTGATAACACTTGTCGACTTTGGTGACTCTATGAACTTGCTGCTGGCCAATGAGAGATCCTGACTGGACTGTGGGTGGGACATAGTTTATCTTACCTGATGACACTTTTTGACCAACAAGAAATTGATTTTGTTCCGGTTCACAAACCAAATTTTGATCCACTGTGAGCATTTCAACCCAAAATAAATTAGTTCAGAACCCAAAATGTTGGTTCCCAGTTGGAACAAAAAGTTGTAGTACTTTGTTACTTGTTACTTGTTACTTACTTGAACCCAGGACCAAATTATCAACAAGTACCAAGACTCCAAAACAGACCAGGTGAAAAGTGGTTCTGGATGGTCTTTGTCAGTGACGTGTCAGGACGCATTAGCGCAGAATTGACTTACAGATGAATGGTGACTTATATACATTTCTATCTCAGTAGGACCAATGAACAAGTTCCACCCCATTACGGTTGGGAAAACTCTGGGGGCTGAAATTGCCTTCATTGAGAAACTGAAAGCATTTGGCCAGATTGAAGTGACCTCACCTGAACTCTGTGACTACTTCCTGGTTTTCTGTCCTATCGAGTCACGAGTTGGAACTGACATCAGTGGAGCCATGCAGAACATCCCAGGTAGGAAATCCTCCTGAAAGAACTGTTTGGTGATTGATGTATGAATCCAACCATCCATCCCTCTAAGGATGGCCTTTGCCCCAGACCACCTCACAGAAATGCAATCCTGTTTTTTCATTTGCCTCTCAGATGTGTTCTCCTTGTGCTTGCAGGCGGTAAACAGGTGATCCTGGTGGTGATGCATCACACCATGAGACCTGATGATTTTGCAGGTGACAGCAGGAGACACGTGACAAGGCCGGACATCGTCCTCACTGTGGACTGTCTGTTCTTTGAGGGCAGATTCCTGGACTGTGACCGCAATAAAATTGCATTCAGAGACATCAAGAAGACAGTTGGAGGTCCCCGTCCACAGGTACCGGCTAAATTTAGCGACCTAACATATTAGCCGGATATAATGATATATGGGAGTGGTATTGTCCTTTTTTAAAGAATTTTTAGCATTTTTGCTTAATGTGGATAATCACAGTGGAGAGCAACAGAAAAGACAGGACAGAGAAAGAAGTTGACATTCAGCAAAGAGCCCAGGTTGAACTTGAATCCAAGCCACGGAGACAAGAACTGGTGCACTGAAGTCGAATAGAGTACAGTAGTCATTGTTCTGTTTACCGTGGTTATTTGGCTGATCATGGTTATTTGCTATGGTAACAAAACAAATGAGAAACACCTATGAGTGTGTCTCACTGTCCTGAGAATTGTGGAGATTTGTTGTACTGTGACTAACTAAAGTAATGTGTCCTGTGTCCTGCTTTGTTACACAAGTGGTAGAGAGAATTAACTGAAATTTGACACTGGTGACAACTCAGTAACTTCAGTTCTTTCAAGTATACTACTGGTGCTTTAAAAAGGATATATGGCATAAAACTGAGGACAAGACCAGGGTAGGATATCCAAAAATGAAAAGTAAAACATTTTGATCATGGAACTTTCCTAAGCATTAAAAATGTTCATCTACACTTTCTCCATCCTCAAATTAAACACGGCACAGTTGATCCGTATGATTGGGAGTGCTGCACAGTGTGGTTTAATTATTAAAAGTTACTTTGGCTGCTGTTAGCACATCTGTCTGTCAGTTATCTTTGGGTTTCAGCAGGAAAGCATCCATACATTGGCTTGGCACATCTGTTTTTGAGCCACATGTTTCTTGGGAAAATATGGTTTAGAGATATTAATACAAACGGAGCTATCTCTATTTTCCAAATGAACGTTTCAAATGGTGGAAAACCACAGTATTGCTGACTATTTCATGTTTGTTTCTGACTGTAATGCTTGATTTTTAATTTATGCATGTATTTCTCACCGTTGACATCAGACACACTTTGAATATTTTTGTTTTGCTTGCTAAGTTATATTGGTATTATTTTGTACAAGGTCATAGTGTGATCATTCTTTTTTTATTTACTCCAAGCATCCCCATTTGCATCTCTATAGTCTTTCATATTACTGAATCAATACACATTTTCTTTATTTATTTACAGGGCCCCAACACTACTGGAACAGATGGCAATTCCATATTGGACCGTAAGTTTTTCTGTTATTGTGAATTTAGAACATACTTGTATTTAGAACTTGGCAATAGTTTGCTAACTTGGATGGGATATCATAAGATTCTCATGCATGAAAAGGGGTTGGATGAACCCAACATTAATGTTGTGTAGCTCATAATATTACAGTTTTTCTCAGTTGCTTTAGTGCATTTCTCAGATCAGAATTGAAAATCTCAAAACTTCTCATTAAACCTCCACAACATTAAATCACTTGTGCACATCACAGTAGCGATTTCTCATTGCTTTGGACAAAGAGCGAATGCTTTTGTACATCATGCAGTTTTGTCAGTGCAATTCTCTGTTGTTTTGTAGCATTATCATCTACTTCATCTACCCCATGCCATCACAACACACTATACTGGTTGAATAGTCATCCCTATAAAACTAACAGTCCTTATTTCATTGCTTGAATCATTACATGCAAAATTGTTGAACTAGTTGTCAAAATCTTTCAGGCATCTATATATATACATATCTTTATATACATGTCTATCATGTTTTTCTCTGGAGATGTCTGCAGTAATTTTCTCAGGTGTATCTCAGCTTTCACTAATGAGGAGGAATGGTTAAAGAATTAGGCTAGTTGTAACCAATGATCAAGCACTTCTCCCTTACAGTTGTGCACAGCTTTGCCCAAGGGGTGTTTCTTGTGTTTGTTGTATGTAAATTACTGTCATTTTTCCTTTGCACAATACTGTAAAAGGCTTTTTTTGTTATAGCCTACTGTAACAATGTCTGTAAACAAGTTGCAATTGAAAAGAGCACAATAAAAGTGTGAATCATACTGTATACAGTGCCTTGTATACTGTAATCAATCACTTCACAAAATACAAAAATATTTAACTTTTAGTTAGACTGTGTAACTCTAGGCCTATAGTTTTCAAAAAGCTGGGCTACACAAATACTGTATAGTGCTGTTATGAGCACTGTCATCTCAGTCACCAAGATCTGATATCGGAAAACAATAACGTTATAACAATAACAACAATAATAAAGCAATGATAAGATGACAAAGGCATTTGACTATCTTGTTCATACACAGTGGTTTAAGGACTTGTCATTTTGATGACACTGACAGTTTCACTAGGTGTCCAACAAGTTGCCACTAGGTGTCCAACAGGTTTTGCAGTTTGCACTAATTGTGTCGTGAAATGCACTAAATCTTGTGCAAATGTTAATAATGATCTGAGAAATGCACTAAAGCAACTGAGAAAAACTGTGATGAACTTTGGTGGCTCCATGACCTTTCCTCTAGTGCCACCAGCAGTTGTAATGTTGTAATGTAATGTAAATTTTGAGTTTTCATGAATTTCTGTTTTTTTGTGTCACTTTTTAGAAAACAATCAACCTAAACATGAAGGAAGCAATAAACAATTTTTGTCATTTCTAACATTGTGTTACAGAATGAGTCCTGTCAAATGTTATAAACTTTCATGTTGCAAGACATTGTTGTTGTTTCTTTGCTCTGTATTTGATGTAACAATTAAATTCAGCTTCTAATCCTTCTATTTTAGAATTGTGCAACTTGTTACCGCGTCCTTTCCAGCGTCTTCTTCGGGGAGATGGAACATCACAGATGAAACAAGAAGGAACCGAAAGAAGAAACAAGGTGAAAAAAGAGAATAAAACAGCCATTTTCAACCGAAAGGAACATCATCGTCCCAGGCGATTTTGAGGTGTACCAGCCACTATGGCAACCAAGAGACAATTTCTCTTAACAGAATACAGATGTTTAATTATCAACATTAAAGTACTAAAATGTGACACCAGCCATGTGTGCTTGTGTGTGTGTGTGTGTCTTGTGTCACATATGTTTAAGTATACAGTTATAAAAATGTGTAGCCTACACTGTAACTCATTATTTTGTTGAATACAATTGTGGTGGTATATCATAATAAATGATCCATGGTCACACATATTAAATAAGTATTCACAGGCATACACAGAGATAATTAGCCCTATGTGTAGATTACACCTGAAATGCCATGGGTTAGTGGGGGATTGTTGATAGTAAATACATAAGTAGCAATTAGCTGGCCCGCCTGCCCCTGGAATTGGGTTGTGGGTTGCCAGGTTGCGATGACAGATGGGTTGAAACTGCATGTAGCATGTGGATTGTGTGTGTATATTGTGTTTCATAGATAATCTGGCAACTTAGGTTATGTTGTTAGGTTGTTGTTTTAATTTAGGTGCTTGTTGTTTTAATTTAAGTGGTTGTTGTTTTAAGTGCTTTGCGAATAGATTTTTTTTGGGATAAAGGGGCAGATTAAATAAGATTATTCTTCTTTCTGCTCCCTTTCATTCAAGATTTGGAATGTTGTGTTTATAGTGTATTGTTTTGTTTGTTTTGTTTTTCAATGAATGAAATAAAATAAATAAATAATAAAATGTCAGACAAACATACAAAACTTATGGATCTG